>NW_006159777.1:2973249-2973914 GCF_000334495.1 Tupaia belangeri chinensis | reverse complement strand
ATGCCGACCGGCCACAGTGATCTGGTGGGCCCAGGCCGCACATAGGTTCCGACAGGTCCTAACCCTGAGGTGTGATGGGAAACGGTGTTCTGATCCCACACTGGCCTGTGGACTGCCGGGTCACTGTTCACCCAGGCCCATCTTACTTCTGGACTGGCCCTGCCCACATCCCAGAGACGTGGGGACAAGCAACGAACACGCCAGGGCCAGCCCTGTAGTGCAGTGGTTAGAGGCCCTGCGTGGGGAGCCAGACCCCTTATGGCTGGCTGTGGTTCGAGTCACACCAGCAGCTTAAAAACCATGCCAGGCCCGTGTCCATGTGTGCCCAGATCCTGATGGGAAGGAGGAATGGAGGACAGGGCTGCAGTGTGATCACACCCCACTAGGGGTGCTTTCTTTCCCTCCCTTCCTTCCTCTGGTGAGCACACACCCTCTGCAAATATACCTGTGTGCATGCACACGCGTGTGCACACACACGGCCCAGCGCACAGTGCTCGCTGCGGGTACATGAATTATAGTAGCAGCTCATTCCTTTGCGCCCCTGGCGACAGACACGGTAGAAGGCCCCATCACTGAGGCTGCTTGGCCCACGTGGCCCTAGTTGCTTATGGGTGGGGAGGCCAGGCTGCAAAAGGCTGGCTTTAAAACAGGAGAAAACCATGGGC
>NW_006159777.1:2972520-2973094 GCF_000334495.1 Tupaia belangeri chinensis | reverse complement strand
CAGTACCAGGGCTGGTGACGGGCAGAGCCTCGTCCCACCAGGGGTGCCGCGGCGACTGTGGGCGGCGGTAGTAGCTCTCACTGTTGGAGCTGCCCCTACCGTTTTTCTAGATCCTGTCCCTCCACCCAAAATGCACATAATCCACCCAGAGAGCCCCACGCAGACCGAAGGGCAGACCGAAGGACGGGAGCTCAAGGTCACAGCCTCCTGAAGTCATACCGCCTGGTCTGTCAGACGGTAACGTGGGAGGCAGGAGGCCAACGTCTACTCCCAATCATGACATTTGGTCATTTTAACCATGAGTCCCTAGATGACATGAATCACAGTACCTGATAGAGAGGCAAAGAAAATGCTTTACGCTCGGGATGTTTGCCCATCCTTGGGGAAGGAAGGATGGCATTTTTCTGGCAAGTTTAATGGGCTGTTTCTCCACTGCAGCTTACTGACCCGGATGAAGAAACGAGGAGAAGAGGTCATTGGGATTCAGAAGCTGACGTCAGATCACACCTACCAGACCGCCCTCCTGAGCAACTCAGATGAGGAATGAGAGCCAGCAGGCAAGTGGGGCTCTGTT
>NW_006159777.1:2964579-2972486 GCF_000334495.1 Tupaia belangeri chinensis | reverse complement strand
CTGCGCTGGCCTGCCCTACGGCTTCAGTGTGCCCAGGAAACTGGCTTTCGGTGTTCTGTGCGTCTGATTTTTTAGAGAACTGCGAGTGTAATGCCCCTCCTAGAGAACAGTGCAGTGACTTACAGGCAGCAAGCCCGCTCAGGGTAGAGAATCGGGCTCTGACAGTTCTGGTACAGGCAGCCTCACAGTCGATCCAGGACTGAGTCCAGAACTGCCTGCCTTTGGTAACGTCTCCCGTCTCTCCAGACAGCAGGTGCTTTCTTAGAACGCAAGGGGACGGCCACTGCAGAGGTGCCACTGTGGCTGGCACGCCTTCCTGACAGAGTATTTGCGCGCCCACCAGCGAGACGCGCCTCGGCGGGAACCCCGCACTGCGATACCCCCCACGGCCCTGCTGCTCCTCAGGAGTCCAGGCACGCATGCAGGCCGACCGAGACACAAACCCATGGCTGCCAGATGGCTCCCAGCCTTGCAGGGCACTGGTGCAGCCACGCACCACTCTGGCTGGGCCTCGGGCGTTTTTTTAAAGTAAAATAAATCACAAGCTTTCATACATTCTGTACGTCACTTGTTAAGCACCCCCAACTAATCAGTACCAGAGTACTACCACTATTGATGTGACAAAGTTAGGCCGAACGTTCTACCTTTTTTCCTTTGGGTTGTGGGCCATTTTGCATAGAGAAATTTGTCACAGCTGTCGTGACAACCTAATAAAATCAGGAAGCTGAGCTGGAACTCGGGTCCTTTGAATCCTCAGTGACCACAGCAGAGGGTCTCATCATGAAACGAGAAAATGCTGGCTGCACAAGGCCTCGGGTTTCAACGTGGCTGAGAGCGAAGGCCGGGAAGGCCGCACAGGACAGTGGTCCCCAGCACCACGGCGTCTGGACAGTCTCGTCTCAGATTGAGATAAGCCTTTACCTTAAACTTCCTCCAATAAATAGGAAACATCCGCGTCGTGCCAGGCTGAAATGGCCTTACACACCAGGGAGGGGGGCCAGCAAGGAGTCAGCAGGCCGGGGAGGGAGGCTGCGAGAGTACAGGCTTACACCTGGACGAGGGCTGGGGGCAGGGCAAGAAGGGGAGCCACCGACAGCCCAGCAGCTCGGGCAGCGCTGGGCACGCAGGCAGCAGGCGCTGACGGGCAGGGGAGCGGAAGGTCAACTCTGTAGCCTGCTTAGCGGGTGAGGCCAAACCAAAGGTTCCTAGAGCCCGAGTAGCGCCTTTCTCCCAGCACGTCCTGGACTCTGGGCCACTCTCTCCCACTCGGTTCTCGTAACCTGTAACTTAAGAAGGACCCCAGCAAAGCCGTCCAGCGTGCGGGCGCAGCTGCCAAGTGGCAGAGCCAGTCTGAGCATGACTCAAAGCCCAGCATCGTCCCTCCACCACTCTGCTCCTGCAAACCCGGCCGACCTCACCACTATGAAGCACTGGGTGCTCCAGGGAAGTTGCTGCTCACAGGTGACCTCCCACTGTTGGCCCACTTTCTAGGGCTGGAGTCACAGCTTAGGGATTAAGAACGAGCTACTAAAGGGACCAGCAGTTACTGTAATGGCTATGTCTCTGGACTCCCACGTAGTCAACCACGGTTCGAGTCCCAGACCCAGTGGCTTGAAACTCACACCGGATGCGTATGCGTGTATGCCCAAGATCCCGAGAGAATGGAGGAGAAGGGACTGCGGCATGGCCATCACCCCTGGGGGGTGATTTCTCGCTTTGTCTGTCTCTGTCTGGCGAGCGCATGCGCCCTGTAGCCAAAAAAAAAA
This sequence comes from Tupaia belangeri chinensis, assembly GCF_000334495.1. Taxonomy (NCBI): domain Eukaryota; kingdom Metazoa; phylum Chordata; class Mammalia; order Scandentia; family Tupaiidae; genus Tupaia; species Tupaia belangeri. Next base: position 2,970,720 of record NW_006159777.1, on the reverse strand, counting down.
AAAAAAAAAAAAACTCTCCAAAAAAAAAAGAACAAAAAGAGCGCGCTACTAAAAACAGATCAGAGAAAGCTGGGGCCTCCTTTCAGGAGCACCTTGCTTTGCCGATGAGCGACCCAAAGATGCATTCATTCCATAAGCCCCAAAGGCCCCTCCTGGTAACTGGTACAAAATGGGCCCTTTCTCAAGGACTGGAGGAGGAAGCAGAAACCTGCTGTCTTCCTTTTGTGGAAAATATCTACACTGAGATTACAAAAAGGCAGGGCAGGATACTTGAAGGCTACGTATGAAGTACTGGGATTTACCCTGGTGCCCCATACACAGCATGGTTTAGGACCTGTTCTGGGAGCGGCCACCTCTAGCTTCACCCTTCTCGGGCATGATTTCACAGCACAAACTGACCACCATGGCACCTGCCCATCTGGATCCTTCGTCACCTCGTCAACCAGCGCCTGAGACTCAATGACTGCCACCAGGAGCTTCCCAGAACCGGCCCTCACACGCCATCATGGTGCCCTCTGCACACTCTGAGGTCGCACACAGCAGCACGCCTGGTAGACACGTGCTGTCACCTGGAGTGATGCCACAGTGCCAATTCGACATGGCTGCTTACCAGGGGCTGACCCCACGCTGACAGCCACAACCTCCCGTGTCACCTGCCACTTCCAGGAGGTGCACAGAGGAGAGCGCAGCCAGGGCGCTGGTCAGTGAAGGTAGGGTCGGTGGGGCGGAGGTCGGATGCCAGGGCTGCTGCTGGAAATCATGTAAGTAAATGCAGAGGGCTTTGTTTTTAGTTTGCCGTGGAGGAGGCACGTGCTGGAGAGAGACAGAGAGATGGGAAGTAACAGATGAGACCCGGGGGATGACCAGACCACAATTCCTTCTCCTAAAGTCTCCTCTCAGGATTTTGGGCATGCAAGCACATGTACCCAGGTGTTTTTCAAGCCACCAAGTACGGGACTCGAACCACACAGGTAGCCATGTGGAATTACTATTTTTTAATTCACGTGTGCTCACCAGAGAGAGACAGAGAGAGAAAGTGAGAAAGCAAGCCGCCAGGACCAAGACCTGAAACGCAACTGGTCTCATGGAAGTCCATTACCCTGACTACAATGCCACCTGCTGGCTTTTTTTTTTTTTTTGAGAGGTTTTTGCTATAGGGCATGTGCATTCACCAGAGAGAGAGAGACAGACAGACAGACAGAAAGCGAGATAACACCCCCTGCCCCAGGGTGGATGGTCACACGGCAATCCCCTCTCCTCCATTGTCCTCTCGGGATCTTGGGCGCACATGCACTTGAACCCAGCGTGAGTCCAAGCCGCCAGGTCCAGGACTCAAACCGTAGCCGACTTCGTGGGAGTCCAGTGACATAGCCATTACACCAACTGCTGGTCCCATCCTCCCATTTTCTTGACTATTTTTTTTTTGGAGAGATTTTCACTGTAGGGCGCGTGCGCTCGCCAGACAGAGAGAGAGAGACATAGAGACAGAAAGTGAGAAATCACCCCCCAGGGGGGATGGTCACGCCGCAATCCCCTCTCCTCCATTCGCCTCTCGGGATCTTGGGCACGCACGCACACGCGCCCGGCGTGAGTTTTAAGCCACCGGGTCCGGGACACGAACCACGGTCGACTACGTGGGAGTCTAGCGACATAGCCATTACGCTAACTGCTGGTTCCCCTCCCATTTTCTTTAGCGGCCAGAGAGTATGTGTGCTTGCCAGAGGCAAAGATGGAGGAGAAGGTCCCCCATGGGGCGTGGCCACACCTACTCTCCTCCTTCTCCACCCTACTGGGATCCGGGGCATGCTTGCAGGTGTCTAGCACATTTTCAAGCCACCAGGATTGCTACTGTCAGCCACGGGAGACCGGGCTCCCTTCCCCACTAGGTCACAGGGCTGGCCTCTAAGGAGTTTGTTCTTCAGCAGCAAATAACTGCAAGATCACTCAAAGTTCTGCCTTTTCTCATCTACAAACTGCTGCCTGGGGACCGGCAGATGGCGTAATGGTTACGCTGCTGGACTCCCACGTAGGTGACCGTGGTCCAAGCCCCACACCTGGCAGCTTAAAATCCATGCCAGGCGCACACGCATGTGCGCCCAAAACCCCGAGGGGAGTGGAGAAGCGACTGCGGTGTGGCTATGCCCCTGGGGGGCGATCTCTCGCTTTCCTTCTTACTGTGTCTGCCTTTCCCCGCCCCACTCCAGCAAGCACAGGTGTCCTAAGGCAAAAAAAATAAAATAAAATAAAAAGATTAAAAACAAAAGAAACAGTCTGGGCTCGAGGGCCATCTCTACAACCACTGCTCAGTTCTGCCTCCTAACACCGCAACAGCCACAGCACGAGTGAGTGGGGGTGGACAGTGTTCCAATAAAACTTTATTTACAAAAGCAGGTAACCACCCCAGAGCTGGCTTCATGACTCCTGCCTGGGCGGAGATGCAGCGTGTGCTGCAGAGGCAGCACCCCTGCCCCAGCTCCCACTGCCTCCGGGTCTGCGCTCACAAGTGAACAGGCTTGCCCAAGAGGACTGCCAGAAGTCAGTCCCCACAGTTCATGTGTGAGAGAGAGGCCCAAACTGACCCCAGTTCAGGGCCCCGCACTTCCTCCCTGGGCTTCTCCCACCAGCAGCACCCCCACTGCCGGGGTCACCGAGTCAGCCACCACACACAAGGGCTTTTGCAACTCCCCCAATCTGGTCAAAAGAATAAGAAATCAGTTTGGGGACAAAAGTCCAGGTTTCTGTTTGATAAAGATGTACACAAGGTTCTTTAAAAAAATAAGTTACACGGCCTGTTACCAACACAAAGCTCACATCCAGGCCACTCAGAGACCAGAAGGGCCGGTCACCTGCCATCTGCACACGCTGTGACCAGCACGGCTCCTGAGTGCCCCTCAGGAGAGCACTCCACTCGGCTGGCCTGACAGCTGCTCCCACCATCCTGCAGAGCCTCACTGGGCAGCTGCTGGGCAGGCTGCAGGACCCTGAGTGAACCATCCTCGGTGCCCCGCCAGCCTGCCTCGGACAGATGGTGGAGGCCTGGTGCAGCCCCCTGGCTCCCTCCTGCCAGGCAGGGGAGACTGACCACTCCGTCTTCCTCAGAAGCTCTCTCATCACTGCTGCTCAGGGGCCTGCTTCGGAGATGGAGCTGTGGTCACCACAACGGTAGAGACAGCCTTGGAGGGGCCAGAGGCACTGCCCTGTTGGAGATGGGACGCGGGGACAGTCTGGATGCGCACCTGCGGGCAGAGGCAGCATAATCAGGGCAGGTGTGCTCACGGGCCCAGTACAGTAGAGGAGCCGCAGTGGGTCCACACTCTTACCTGCGTGGCCTGGCCCTGCTGCTGCAGCTGCTGTAGCTGCTGCGCCGTAAGGAAACTGACCGGCTTGTTGCCCGCGATGAGCTTGGTGCCCGCAGGCATCGTGGTGAGGATGATGTTGCGGCCCAGCCCGCCGAGGCTGTGGAAGGAAGCAGGATGGCTGTGAGGAGGCCTTGGGCACAGCCTCTGGCCCAACCGCAGGTCACCGTGCAAGGACAGGAGTCTGGTGCCCAGGAGGAAGCCAGCGGCTGCACTGCCCCCAGGGCAAGGGCAGCAGCCAGCCCAGGAGCCCCACTGTCCGGGATTAAGTGGCCTCTGGGCCCAGCCTTGTGGACAGCAGTGGAGTGGCCTCTGGGATGCATGCTTTCCAGATGAGATGCTCCTCAGGCTGGGACCACCTGGCAAATGCAGTGAGACCCACCTCAAAGGGCCAGGTGTGGTGTGCACCTGCGGTCCCAGCCACGAGGCAGAGGCAGGAGCATGACGCGGCCAGGCCCTGCCTTTAAACAAGTGGGCGAAACAGCCACAGGCCTGACCCCTGGGCAGCAGGAGTCCTGGACAGGCCAAGGTCACCATGTGCCCCAAGCAGGATGCTCGCTCCCAACTGCCTCAGCACCTGAGCCGCACTGAGCGTCCGGATCCTCGAATTGCGCTCCTTTTCCTTGTCCCACTTACGGGCCCAGCAAGCTCCGCCCTGAGCTGGCGTAGGCCAGAGGACTGCTCCCCGCCCACTGCCCGAGCCTGCACATGTCCACACCAGGGCGCTCTATCACTCTGCTACCCTCTCCCTGCCCCACGAGGAGGACGTGTGGAGACCTGCGGACCCGGCTGCTCTGATCACTGCACTCAGGACGCCAGGAGGCACTCAGTGAGCACTGTCAAAGAGCACAGCGAAGGTGGCTTTCCGAAGGGCCCTGGAGCAGCTGCCAGACAAGGACAAGCAGGCACCCACCCCGCCCGCCCTGCCTCCCGGCATCACTCACTTGGCTCCGAGGTTGCCTTTGATGATGGGGGCTGTGACCACACTCTTGCCCTTCACCGGCTGGCTGATCACGGAGAGGGGCACAGTGATCCGTGCGGGCAGCTTCCCCTGCAGACAAAGCCAGTGGGTTTGGTGGCTCGGGAGACAAGAACGCCCCTGTCATCTCAGGAGACAAGAACAGAGGGGCAGCAGCACAGATATGCCCGTCCCTGCCCCCGTCGGGCCTCGATAATCTAAGTCTGGGCCAAGGGCACCCCCTCGATTGGTCCCCTGCTCTGCAGGCTCTCCCAGGCTACCTAGAGCAGCAGCGGCACAGTGCACACCTGCCTTCACAGGGAACCCACGCCCCGCCCAGCACGCCCTGGAGCCGAGCTCCCGAGGGCAGTCCGCCTGCCTCAGCTCCAACCAGCTCACGGCGCCGTGCCAGGCACATACAGACTGCCCAGTGAGACCGTGCACATGGGCTGCCCGGTGTGATCCCCAGGTGGCCAGGGGAACTCAAGAGTTAGCAGACTCCAAGAAGGCAGGCCCGTGCTGCTGAACTGGAGCGGCGGGCGGCCAGGTCAGGGAGGCACTTTCTCCAGGTACTTCCCTCCCACCCGGAGATAAGAGAGGTGAGCTAGGGGACATCACATCGGACTCACCCAGGTGGCAAGGCCAACCCAGAGCAAGGAACAACATAAAGCCCCGAAGCCCTCGTCTTTGTATGGCCTTCTTCCTCTCCCTCTGTCCCTCCCCCACTCCCTCCCTCTCTCTGTCTCTCTCTCTCATGAGTGCACACACCCTCTGACAATTAAAACACAACCTGGGCCAGCAGGTAGCGTGGTGGTTAAGGTGCTGGACTCCCACATGGCTGACAGCAGTTTGAGTGCCGGCCCTGGTGCCTTGAAAATCACGCTGGGTGCATGTGTGCACCCCCAAAATCCCAGGAGAATAATGGAGAAGGGATTGCAGCATGGCTAGCCCCACTGGAGGGTGATTTCCCACTTTCCTTCTCTCTGTCTCTGTCTCACTGGCGAGTGCCAAGCACTCTATGGCAAAAACCAAAACACGCTCCCAACGTGTAAGCCTCCACGACGTGTCCTGACAGTCCACTTCACAAATATTCACATCACATCCATGTGCGAAAGCGTCTGCTGGAGCCCCGCCTCGCAGTGGGACGGGTTCTTATCAGAGTCCAGGCTACAGACGGGGGTGACACTAAAGCACTCGGCTGGGACCTGTGCACGGCCTAGCATGACCCCGAGACACGTGCAGGGTAAACACAGCAACCCCGGAGCAAGGTCTCCCAGAGGTCTCGCTCTGAGGACGTGTGAAAACGCTCAGAAAGGGCTCTGGAAGCTAGTGCCGACTACCCACAGACGGCCCAGACGAAGGGAGAGCGACGGGAGGACGGTCCTGCCTAACGCACTCCTGCACGATCCTCTCAAGTCCCACGAGAACAAGGTGTGCAGTACCCTTTTATAAACCGAGGTTCCAAAGAAAACAGCCTGTCAGTAAACACATAGGGACTTCAAACAGTCCATGGAAAACAGAATTAGAGAACTAATCTATTTTGGTGCAAAAAAGAAAAAAAACCACCTTTAACCCATGCACAGCTACCCCATGTACACGTTCTCCACGAACGTCCCGAAGCCTCCACACCTCTCTCTGGGTCAGGGTCTCAGTTCCCTCTCCCCAAAGCGGTGCTCCGTGATGGAGCCTCCTGGAGGCCGACCTTCCCCAGCAGTTACTTACAGCCTGGGACGTGGACACGACCGTGGTGCTGACGGGGACCTGCCGCACGGCTGGCGCTCCTGCCCCGATGCTAATGGGCGTGCTTGTGGCTCCCCCCGGCCCCGC
>NW_006159777.1:2962984-2964281 GCF_000334495.1 Tupaia belangeri chinensis | reverse complement strand
GGGAAGCCACGGCCACTGTCTTGGGACCTGCGGCGTTCACGGTGGGCAAGGACACCGCCGAGTGGACAGCCCCAGACCCGCCTGCTACTGCGGCCCCCTGCTTGGCGTGGGCTGCAACGGTGATGGTCTGGCCCGCTTTGGGAGGCACCACCCCCAGGCCCTGCACGATGCGGATGGTGGCCGCCGGCTTGGCTTCAGACGAAGCCACTGTGTTTTTCCCCTTCTGGTCCGCCATGCTCACACCCAGGGCTGGCATCAGGCGGAAAGCCGAGCTGGAGGCGTCCGCCGGCTTGAGCTCAGGGGTCACTTTGACCACAGTGGTCCCTACTGGGGCAGCAGGGGGGTTGCTGGCAGAAGTGGCCTTGGCAGGACTGTCCGCCGCGTGGCCTGGACTGGAAGTGACATGCAAGGTGGCGGAGATGCCTTTGCCTGAGGTGCCACCTCCGGTCCCGAAGAGGTCCTGGGTCAGCTTGACCGTGGTGACCTGGGACTTGGCCAGCGTGGCCATCATGTCGGGGGTGATGCGCAGCACCGTCTGGCCCTTGGCGTCCGTGCTGATGGACGAGGGCGGCAGGCGCAGCACGTCCTTGCCCTGGATGCGGAAGTTGGTGGCTGTGAGCGGGATGCTGGTGCCCGTCTGCGGCTTCATGCCCAACTGGCCGGTGATCGCCACCTGGAGGGGAGAGCCAGCGCTGCGGAACTGGGGGCTACTTCACGGGCGACGTCCGGATTTCCAACGGTCACCATGACAGGTGACACGGCTTGCAGTCAGACCATACAAGCCCTCGCCGTCGCCGGCCCGCAGGTCACCCACCCGCTTTATCTACATACACAGCCCCGCTTGGCTTGGCGGGGGAGGAGCCGGACGGTGTTCAAGTAAACCCGAGATACAGCCTCTTACCGGTCACGCATCCACACACCCACCACCGGGCGAAGGGCTTTCTGCACGGAGACCACGCAGCTCTCACCGCCACCTCACACAGCCTGCACTAGCGTGGACTCGCACACCTCGACTATCTCCAGAACACCTCCCTGCAGCGGGACCACCCTCCACGCAGGGCCCTCGGCCTGGGGGAGCAGCCGGGTGCCCACCCTCCACGCAGGGCCCTCGGCCTGGGGGAGCAGCGGGTGCACCTACTTGCTTGATGATGTTCTGTCCGGCGACGTTCTGGATGACGGCAGCCGTGGAGGCCGCGGGAGCCGAGCTCCCGGGAGAACTCGTGGTGGGCTTGCTCACGGGGCTGGCAGCAGCAGGGAGGCTTGTCACCGCGAGCCCTGTCTGCCCCGGGCCAAGGCG
>NW_006159777.1:2959255-2962923 GCF_000334495.1 Tupaia belangeri chinensis | reverse complement strand
GGGGGTGAACGGGGGCGTGATGAGCCACGCAGCCAGTGTGGCAGGCAGGGGCTCCCACACAGGTCACCAGCGCACGTCTGAGGCCTGGCCTCACTGGGCCTGAGGGCTCTCTGCTCTCAGAAACGCACCGTACGCTTGTGTGTAGAGACTGCTCAATTCTCAGGACACGTTCCTCCTAACGTCAGGCTCACGACCACCCACCGAGTGAGAAATGCTGGACCCCGCGGGGACAGAAGCAGGGGCAGCCAGGACACATGGGCCACCCCTGACATCACGCGTGCACTGGTGCCTGGCTATGACTGGCAGTGCCACAGAGCCCAGGACCAGACTCAGCTACCCGACTAATGTCCGCCTCTACCAAGGCGCTGGCATCAGAATCCTGGCTGTGCCACGGGGCTTCTCTAAGGTCTGACACCCCAGAAGTAAACAGGAGCGCCTGCACCTGCTGACCCAGCTCTGGACTCAACGGCTGTTTCGATGAATCGATGACATTCGTCCACACCAACAACCTGCAGCTTCCCAGTTCCTGCCAGACCCCACCCACCAGTCCCCATTGCCCCTCCAGGTCCACAGCCCTGCTTCCCAGGGACCCACAGCCTTGCTGTACCTGGGACACTCCTTTGGTCTGCGAGGCAGTGGCTGGTCCCCGGATCTGTGGGCCCGCTGGCATCTGGGGCAGAGTCTGTGCTGGCCCTGCCAGCTGCGGGGGTACTGCGGGGAGGCTGGGCTGGGCCACCACGCGCACCTGCGGCAGCCCGGCCGGGCCCGAGTGGCGGGCTGGGGCCTGAGGGTTGGGCGGAGTCTGGCTGGAGGCAGGGGACAGCATGGTGCCCAGCTGAGGCACCGTCGGGGAGGACACCAGGAGAACGCTAGGGGGAGAAAGGAGAATGAGCTCAGGACACACCGGCACGCACCTGGAGGGAGCAGCTGGGAAGCAAGGGGTGCTCACCCTGAGCTGGACTTGGGGGGCTCCGAGACGGCAGGGGGGCCGCCTTTGCTCACCGACGACACGGGCGGGGAGGAGATGGGGGTGGCCTGAAGCTCATCTGGCTCTGCTCGGACGGGCCGCTGCTCAGCACCTTCGTGGTGCCCTCCTTGCTGCTAGGCTTCTGGAAAAGGAGCGGGGACTGGCCTGCAGGAGCCGGGGTGGCCGCCTTGCAGGGAGTCACGGGTCGGAGAGGCTGAGGGGCGGCACGATGCCTCCTCCCGCGGGGTCTCTTACCACCTTGGACGGGGGTTTGGGCTTCTGCTGAAGGGCCTTCCTGGCTTTCGCTGCAGCAGCCTGCGCCTGGTGAATCCGCTCTGGAACGAGAGCCGCAGTCAGCTCCAGCACGCCAAGGTGGCTCACGGCCGAGACCAGGGCCCGCCAGTGGCCTCGTGGTGGCCAAACCCTGCCCATCCCGCCACGGCGAGGGCCCCCAACCCCAACAGGCACAGCACCCCGGGGCCCCCGACCCCGACAGGCACACCACGGGGCCCCCGTTTAAATAAACAATTCTTAAAGGCGGCACCCACCGAACTCCTCCTCGCTGCGGTCACGGTGCAGGTAGATCCAGAGCTTCCGCCCGATGTCGTACTTCACACACGGGTCCTTCTCGTAATGCAGCCGGTCCAGTGCTCCACTCACGACTGTGTTCACCTAGAGCGGGGCAGAGCGCAGTGAGGGCCACGGCACGCCGCGACACGTGTGAAAGCCACGGGACGGAAGCCAAGGGACACACGGACCAGTTCGAGCCAGCCACGCACCCCCTGCGGCTCACCGCGTCCTTCAGCAAAACACGAAACGGTGTGAGGCCTGGGACCCCCCTGTCTTCACCACAAGGAACCAAGTGACCTGGTCGACCAGCCTGCCCGCCCTCAGATGCCACGCAAGGCAGAGGGCCGCATCTGTGCCTCACTGCAGCAAGGGGCCTTGTCACCGCCGTGTGCATCTCCAAGACACCCTTTCCCCTCTCTCCTCCATCTGCGTTTCCCATTTCCTAGGACGCTCTCTCAAACCCACTCTGGAAGAAAGCAGAGGTCACCTCCTCCGTCCTACCTGAGTGCTGGTGACGTCTGGTGCGAGAAACTGGGAGTCCTTGAGCAGCTCACAGATCTCTGCGCGCGTGCCTTCCCCATTAGGCAGCCGAGCCGCAGCATCCCGGACTACAGACAGAGCACACCAAGCTGTCACCTGGGAGTGGCTCCCGACTGCCTGGCCTGTGGAGTCCCTGGGTGGAGTCCCTGGGCTTTGGGCACTCTGCCTCCCGCAACCCAGCAGTGGGTGTGCACCGCCCCCTAGTGGGGGCAGCTCTGCCGAGAAGGTCCCCAGGACACCGTCCGGTCCCACAGACCCACGCACTTGGGTGCGGGAAAAACATCACCTCCCCGGAGACTGCTTTCCCTTAGATTTTGAGCAACGGTACCCAGTCAGTGCCAGCAGTGCTGTGACATAACGGGGCCAGACGCTGCCCCCTGTGACAGCTGCTGCAGACAGCTCCCGGCACACTGATACCACTGTCTGGAAACTACGGGAACCCTATGGCCGCTGCTAGACGTGCCCAGCATGTAGCAGACACCTGCTGCCTCACTGTAACGCCTTGCACTACCGCAACACGACTGGCTTCTTCCGCAACTGTGAATTTCATCTTACACACTTAAAAGCATAATTCTTAAGAGGGCCATAGGCTTCATTAGGAATTCAAGGCACAAAATTAAGAATTCTTTTTGGCGTGATGGTTAAAGCACTGGACATATACACACGGCTGACCCAGTTCACGTCCTGGACCTAGCAGCTTGCTATCTCATTTTCTAACTCTCTTGTCAAATAAAAATAAATGAATAAATTTAAATAAACAATTCTTAAAAAAAAAAAAAAAAAAGAGCTCTCATTTTTGTTTTTTTGCCATAGGGCACAAGCGCTCATCAGAGATAGAGGGAGGAAAAGGGAGAAACACTCCTCTTGGGATGGCCATGCCGCAATCCCTTTTCCTCCATCCTCCTCTTGGGATTTTGAGCACAGGTATATATAAGCACCCATTTTTTCTTTTCATTTCATTCCTTTTAAGAGAAATTTCCACTATAGGGCACGTGCACTTGCCAGAGAGATAGGAAGTAAGAAATCACCCCCGAAGGTGGAGGGCCATGCCACAATCCCTTTTCCTCCATTCTCCTCTCAGGACTTGGGGCATGCGTGCACACACACTTGGCGTGATTCTTAAACAACCAGGTCCAGGACTTGAACCACAGTCAATTACATCAGAGTCCAGCAATGTAACCATTACGCCATCTGGTCCCACCCGGTATGTTTTTCAAGCCACCAGGTCCAAGACTTGAACCACGGTTGGCCATGTGTCATCCAGTAAATGCCACGAAACCTGCTGGGCCCAGAATCCGTGTTCCTAAAAGAAGCAAATTCATGCACTTCAGCTGATGGTATGTAGCTGGTCTGAGAGCAGTCCTGGCAGGAGCAGAGAGTGAGCCTGAACTTCAGGAAGAAACACCAATTCCTGGCATTGAACTCTGGGGGCTGGACTGCCCCTTCATCTCCCCAACTCCAAACCTTCCAGAAGTTACGCTCCTCCCTCCAAGCTGTCCCTGACTGGGGAGGAGGACAGCGTGGATCACAGAAGAGCTCTGGCAGGAGGTTCCCGCCACATACCCAGAGACAGGATGGTGGCGTAGGCTGG
>NW_006159777.1:2954274-2959237 GCF_000334495.1 Tupaia belangeri chinensis | reverse complement strand
CCGCGGGAGAGGCTGGGCCTCGGGGCCGGGCCAGAGCAATGGGGCGAGCAGACACAGGTTCATCCCCTCGGGAGAAGAGCCCCTCAGAGCTGGCCTCCTGTGCTTCCCTCACCCTCTATCCCCGCAGCAGCCAGGGTCTTCTTGCAGGCATGCACACTCTGGCCAAGTCCGGCTCAGAGCTGCCCCTGCTCAGCCGCACAGGGCTGTGTGGCCTCTGGGCCCTCTCACCTGCTCCTGGAAAACGCGCTTCTCCTCGCCGGTGCTGGGTCGCACCACGTAGTCAGTCCTTCTGGAACACACAGAGTCCTATTAGCTCCAAGGACTAGCATGTGGGTCACAGACCCCACCTCCTCTGCAGCACCCAGACCATGCCCTCGGCAACCTGAGGAGAGCCCCTCTCTATGTCGATTCTCACAGAGGTGGGGCCTCCACAGTTCAGCCCCTCCCAGGGAACTCCAGTTGGTATTTCCAAATCACTCGATTCTTAGGAACCCAGAAAGGTGCTGGCACTGAGAGGCTGACGCTGACCCGCGTTCTCGGAGCCGCTGCTGAGCAAGCCCAGCCTAACGGCAACACAGTCGACCTTCAAGGAGCGAAGGACTGAGGGTGCGTCAGACGACAAGGGTGTCCCTGCACCCCCGGGATCCGAGTTCCCCAACAATGTGAGCACGTCTGCCACCCTCAGGCCTCCGTGCAGACATCCGGGGCCCTAATCACAGACGCACATAAGGCTGGGAACGGCAACCTGAGGCGACGGGTCAGGGCACTCCGGGGCTGGGAGCCAGGGCGCCCAGTGCTAGCTGGTCGGAAGCCCTTTGCCGCACGCCTGACTTCCTTGACAGCTAAAGGAGGACGGCGGAGTGCCGACTCAGGGGGGAACACAGGGAGGGCACAGGGGCAAGAGCACGCCTGCACACGCACATGCACACGCGGGCCGACGGCCCTTGGCCGCACGCCTGACTTCCTTGACAGCTAAAGGAGGACGGCGGAGTGCCGACTCAGGTGGGAACACAGGGAGGGCACACGGGCAAGAGCACGCCTGCACACGTACACGCACACGCGGGCCACCTGCCCTTGTGCCTGGCAGATCTGCTGACAACTGTGCACTGCCTGCTCTTGCTGCTTGGGCAGGGGGGAGCCCCGGGCCCCAACCCCTAGCATCACGGCAGCTCCAGAAAGCTAAGCAACATCGGCCCAGCCACGGCAGCACCGCAAGGTACGTGCCACGGGGCGGTGCCCCTCACGGGCGCTTACTCACACGCGAGGAACAGGTGTCATGGCATCCGAGCCGTCCTCGTTTTCCTGCTGGGGAAGGAGACATCAACAGGTAAACAGACTGCAAACTGGCCAACGCAAGCACCCTGGCGGCCAGGGAGGAAGGCCGGGCCTGGTTCCAACCGCACCTTACAGGAGGCCTGGTCTTTGGTCTCCAACCACAGCTGGAAGAGCGCGGCCAGCTCCTTTTCGTTATCCTGGGACTGGCCTGACGAGGAACAAAAGGAAAAGGGTAAGACAGAGACCTGAGCTGCTACCCAGAACCCTACTCTCTCCTCGCTCTGCCTTTCTTTGAAGCGCCTAACCCAGTCTCTCAGCCCTAGGTGCCCCTAAATCAGCTAGAACTTCTCAAACTACCACACGCGGGCTCCACCCCGACCTGGGATCAGAGCCTCCATCTCTGCTTTCCAGACGCTCCCAGTGGGCTGTGCAGACAGCCAGACTTGGGCCCCGCCTTGCCTTCTGACCACAGCCACCTGGACCTCCCGCCTGCCTGCCGTCACCCCCCAGGGCTTCGCTGGACCACTGCACCCCCCTGCCCATTCTGTCAGGCCACGTCCGCAGCCCTTGTCCCCTCCCGCCCACATTCCAAGTCCCTCACTTGCACAGCAGTCCTGCCAGGAGAGCAGCCCGAACACCCTGGCACTACCGTGCACTATCCCCAGTTACGGACCAACGACATTCCCCGAGCTCCACACAGACGGCTGAGGCGGCCAGGAAGACACCGAGGCCAGGGAGCCGGGTCCCATGTGGCTGAGGGGTCTGAGCCCAGCCCCGGCAGCTTGCAAAACACACTAAGAGCACGAATGCTCGCCTAACATCCCCATGGCAGAGGTGGGGGGAGACGGCGATATGACCATGCCTCATCGGGGCTCCTTTCTGCCTTCCTCTCAAAACTTTTTTAAACAGAAGAAAAAACATACAAAAAGGTGGCAGGCAACACAATAACGGAGTGAGAGCACCTCTCCGGCCCTCGGCGGTCTTCCACACTCCGCAAGGACAGTCCCTGGACCTCCTCCTCGCCCACAGTGGCTCCCTCACCTCTCCCCTCCCACTTCACCCTCAAACAGCCCACGACAAAACCTCCAGCGGCCTGAGTCCACCATGTCCTCCTCCCCTCCTGCTGGAGGGGGCCCTGAGGGCTCCTGCCTGAAGCAGAGCAGACAGGCCCAACACCGCCCTGGGGACGAGAAGCGAGGAGAGGAGGCGAGAAGCGAAGCCAGCTTTGGGGCGGAGCGTGCACACTCACCTAGCAATTTCCACTGCTGGGTTTTCTCTTTGAATTCAACAAATGGAGAGAAGCTGGAAGGAACAGCTGCAAGGAATGGATCGCGTGAGCAAACACACAGGTGAGCACGCACCGAACTCAGGACGGGCAGCTGGTGCCTGAGCTCAGACACAGCTCCAGAACATTCCACAGCGTCTCAGGACAGCAGAGACCACGAGGCACAGTGCGCACAGAGGCTGAAGGGTCAGATGGCCAGAGCCGCGCTCCACCGTAAGCACTAACGGGATGAAGGGAGAGGCACCGCCACTACGCTGAGAGCACCTTACCCCGGCTTTCTCCAGCGAGATACTGCAAGGCTGGGAGCACCAGCTCGGCCCAGTTGGGGGCCGCAGAGAACCAGCTGTTGAGGGAGCTGGCCGGAGATGCCTGCCAGTCCAGGACACGCTCCTCCAGCTGCAGACAGGAAAGAAAAGCCGTGCCCGGTTATTTCTCCCACTCCAGCAGCTCCATGGGAGGCTGGAGAGAGCTGGCATGCCTCTGTGCAGGGCGCCCGGGTCACCAGGCGTGAGCGCAGTGCCTGGGGAGGAGGCATAGGCCACCGACACCATGGACAACGTGGACACCCGATGTACACCGACGTCCCAGAGCTCTCACCGTGGGCAGGCTGGCCTGGCTCTCCAGCAGCAAGACCTCCAACAGGAGGGAGAAGAAGCTGGACGAGATCTCATTGATTCCGAGGCAAGGCTTGAGGTCTTCCAGGGGCCTGAGGAGGGAAGGAGCACGTCAGCAGCACCCGAGACCAAGGCTACACCCCTGCCTGGCTGGCGGCCCCACGGTCCTGGCAATCACCAGCTCATGGAACAGGCACATGGCCTGAGGTGAAAGACGCCAGTCCTACACGGCTCGAACCCCGAACCCCGAGCCAGCAGCCTGAAAGACACGCGGGGCACACGTGTGCTTGCCCCAAATCCCGACAGGATGAAGCCGGAGACGGGACTAGAGTGAGACCACACCCACTGGGGGAACTTTCTCCCTCTCCCTCACTCTCCCCTCTACCTCTCAGGGCAGCTTACACGGTCTCTGACAGTTAATGTAATTTTTAGTTAAAAAGGCAAAAAAGAAAAAAGGAAAAAAGCAGAACAGGACGCACTTTCCGACAGGCTCCCCGGGACTCCTGCCCACTCCGCCGGTGCCACCGCGCCCTGGGGCTGGAATGGCGGGGCTACCCACCGCCCCAACCTTTCAGACCTGGCCTGGCTCACTTACTCCTCCTTGACAGCGGGTGCTGCCAGCGGGGACGGGGCCTGTGAAAGAGGTGGGACCCCCTCACCACTGCCCAGCGGCTCAGCCAGGTCCTCGGCCTCGGACTTGATCGTTTTCATTTTCTTCTTCTTCTTCTCCTCTTTCTCCTTCACCCTTTTCTTAAGGACGGCCAGGTCGTAGAGGGCTGAGAAGCGAGCGAGGCAGGCTCAGGGCTGCCACACCAGGAAGGGCCGCACCTGCCCAGCCCTCCCCAGCCCGCAGGTCAGACAGGAAAGTCGCAGTGAGGAGACCTTCATCTCGGGGAGCTATCGGTCAGTATTAACAGCTGCTAAACAGCTGCCCATTCTGGATTCACTCCCCACCTCCAAGTCCAAGCCAGGCGGTAACGGGGCAAAGCCAGCAGCACGGGGGCCATGTGGTGTCACTGGTCCTGCCACGTGTCCGTCAGCTAACCACTCTTAACACTCACAGCCAGGAGGAGGCCATGCAGAGACCCACAGCTGCCTACCTGCCAGGGAGCCCTTGCGGCCGGCGTTCACCCGGGTCATGATGTCGCTGAGGCTCAGGTCCCCTGTCAGGAGGTCAGGGTGATCCTAGGTGACAGTCAGGGATCTGTTACCGAGGGCCGGGCAGAGTGCAGCACAGCGGACTTCCCATCTACCCAACGAGACATGGCACACCAGGGACGCTAGGGAGGCCATGCTGATCCAGGGGTATGAGGTGAGGGCTCCTGTCCTCACCGCGGACAAGGGACACCCCGCTGCACCCAGCCCTGCGCACGGCCTTCCCTGCACCCGTCTCGCCACACACTGTTGCATCTTCCTCTCAACGCGGGCTTTGGAGCGATCAGGGATCTGCCCAGTGCGATAGAGAACTCAGCTCCACTCCCACTGAGGGACTCACCCCATTCCCCGCCCGCGGGACTATCCTCCCCTCGACAGGCACCGACTTCTCCGCACTCCGAACCAGTGAACGGGATGGGAAAGGGCAGTTAGAGCAAGAAGCACCCAGGGCCTGGCCTTTGGCTCTGCTGATCAAAGGCTGCACCGAGGGCGGCCCTGGCCCTCTGCACTGGTGAGAGGGAGACAGGCCATGCAGCCAGTGTCGTAGGGCCAAGGCGGGTGCCATGCTGAAGGCGAGCCACGCCGCGTCAGAGCACGGGCCATGCCGTCTCAGCCCCGACGCTGACCGGCCGCC
>NW_006159777.1:2948553-2953285 GCF_000334495.1 Tupaia belangeri chinensis | reverse complement strand
GGTCCATTGCTGAGGGCGAGCCACGCCGCGTCAGAGCACGGGCCATGCCGTCTCAGCCCCGACGCTGACTGGCCGCCCTGGCTGCCCCGCCTGACGATGACAGGCACAAGCCGAGGTGCAACGCCCACAGCTCCTGAGCACAGCGCCCGGAGGGAGGCAGCAGAGTGCGGCACACCCTCGGCTCTTACCGGCTGGCGCTTGCGCTTCTCATGGTGCTTCCTCAGCATCACCCGCAGGTCACCGTCCCCCAGCTCCACTTTATCTGAGAGAAAACGAGCCAGACCCCGTGGCTGGGCCACCCCCACCACGCCACTCCCATGCAGCTTCCCGGCCGCTGGACACTGGGGTATTTCTCGGAGTCCCTCACTCCCATCAACTACAGGGACCAAGACCCTCGGGACAGCCATGGGATCGAAGTCCCACTTTCCTACACACCAACAGCTGGCCAAGGTCACTCTGCTCCCTTCTGGAGTCCAGGTCCAAATAAAGACCCCGTCCGATCCCCAGACACATGGCGCAGCACCTCAGGACAACCTGCCCGATCACCCCTGCATGGCCACTTCGAGTGCCTGCCCTCTTCAGTCCAGGGAGCCGGCAGGAACATTTTCCACACAACAGGAGGGGGAAGGCCAACCTCCAACGTAAAAAAAAAGATGACGGAAAACTTCCCGGGCCGCCCAGTGGGAAGGCATGCGCACAGGCCACCTAGCGTGGAGTCGAGCCACATCCCATGCAGGAAGCGCTCAGACCTACGCTGCGCGTCCCGGACGGCGGTGGCAGCCAGCCCTCACCTGCAGTTTTCATATCCGTGGTTGAAAGCGTGGGCACCACCCTCAGAGGCACCGCGGGGCTGGGGGGCCGCGCTGGAGAGCTGGGAAGCCAGGAGCTGACATCTTCAAAAGAATGTGTCTGTGAATTCCACACGTCGGTGGACTCCCACGGGGGAGATGGGGTGGGTGGCCACCTGGGCTCCCACGGCCAGGCCACCAGCAGCGAGCCAGGGCTCCAGACCCTCTGACCCTCGTCCAGGCCAGCTGGGGTGCACTTGGTCATCACGGCTCTCCTAGGACAGACTTCCCCAGGGTGGGGTGGCCCTGCAGAGCCCATGGCCACAGGGGAAGGAGGTCCCTGAGCGGCACAAGGACCCAGCAGGCAGCTGTGGGAGAGCCCTGCTGGACTGCTGTGTCCAACCACTCCCGTCTACGCTCAGACGCCACGTGAGCACGAGGCCAGTCACTCCCACCCAGTCACGCGATGTTTCGGAGGCCCAGAGTCCCACCACACGCCCCGGCCCGGCTAAGAGGCCTTCCACGCCGGGAAGATCGATGGCTACCACTCGCCCCACGCAGAAAGACAAGACGCAGCGTGAACCGACACCGGGACGCTCACCCTCCTCGTCGGAGGACAGGGCCGTGTCACCGCACTCCTCCTTCACCTCCCTCAGGACCTTCAGGTAGCGCTGCTGGGTCCTCCACTCTCGCTCCTCGGGGGTGCAGGATGGCGAAGGGCGCTTCTGCCGGAAGGGGAGGGCGGGGCCGCTGCGCCGGGCCATCTCCAGCAGGTCCTGGAAGAGATGGGACAGGTCAGCACTAGTCTGGTCGTGAAGTCTGTAGGGCACGCTTTCTTTCCCTCGGTGTGAAACAAGCTCAACCCCCACCCCACCGCGAAGACAGACATGCTATCTGGTTACCCCACACCAGAAACCCCAAATCCGAGTGCTGATCGCTCCTCCCCAAACGAATACTTCCAACACTCAACTACGTCTACTCTGAAGCACGAAGAACCGGGTGAAGTTGGAACAACTCTGTCTCTAAGCATCACCAAGGGGTCCACACCCATGGGCCACTGGGCGTGGTTGCTAGTCGTCAGTCAGCGTATCTGGAGGTCTGCACACCTGCCTGGTTCTGGAGCCTCTGACTCCTGACTGCCACGTGGCAGGGAGGAAATCCCGGCCCGTCGTGACAGCACCGAAGCCATGGCATGGCAGCGACCGTAAGCTGCGTGTCTTTTTCGTTTGAACGCCCTTGAAATCAGGGTCCACTGTGAAACCCATTTTTAGCAAGGACACACCGTGGCTGAACTGGCAGCATTCCTCCTGGTGGTGTCCAGTCTGCCTCGCAGTCCGGGCCCCCGTGGGCTCACGGCCACGTCACACCCCACCCCCACACTCCCGCCATCACTCACGCTCCGCGAGGCCAGGATCTGCCGGAGCAGCCGGTGGAAGTACTGCTGCTGCGCGCCCAGGTAACGCCTGTACTGCGACTTGAAGCACAGCTGCCGGTACTTGACCACCTCGGGGTTGAAGTGCCCATCTGCGGAGGGGCGAGGAGGAGCCGTGGTCAGCCAGACTCGTTCTCAGCAAGGGGAACCAAGAGCTGGCACGCTCACTGAGGCTGCACGACCAGGCCCCACGGTGAGACGCACAGCCTCCCGCCCTGGCACTGCTCCTGGTCCTCACTAGCCCACCGCATCACTCCAGCATGGCAGGCCCCTCCCCTGCCCTGACCCGCGGGGTCCAGCCTCCTGCCCTCCATGCTATGCAAGGACGGCGTGCAGCACCGAGGCCCTGGCTCCAGGGCACAGATCTCTGCCGACCAGAGAGGGAGTCCCGTACGGGTTACTGTGGGGGCTGAGCTCAGCTCACGCCCTTAGAAGAACAAGAGGGCTGCAGTGCAGCCTGCCCTGTCCAGGCATGGCCGCTGCCAAGCTGCCCTGTTCAACAGGAGTCCAGGACAGCCACTGCCCACTCAGGGCCTCCTGCCAAACAGTCACCCCAGGAAGGGGCTTCCTCTGCTCTTCCCCGAATCCACCCAACAGAGGTCCCCAATCACTCTGCCACCCACCCCCGTGAGAGAACTGATTCAAGGGAGGGTCACCCAAAGCAGCAAATCCAGTGGGTAAAAGGCGTTAGGACCTGAGATGGCCATGTGGCCCTGAAAGCCCCAGCCCGCAGACGCCGCCTCATCATGGAGGGACACGGCCCCTGGACTGCCGAGAGTTTGGGCTGCACCACGGACCCGAGGGATGACACACAGCATTACCAGCAACGAGCAGCACCCCGAGGGGCGCCACAGGAAAGGGGGCAGTGCCCACGTAGTGTTCTTGCCGAAAGCATCGGCCCCACATCTGGTCACAAGGTAATATGAAGACAATCCCCAGAAACCACACACTTCACAACGGGAGTGTGCCGGGCTCTTCAAAGTCCAAGTGTCTCGAAAGACAGAGGAGGGGGCGAGGGCCCACGACTCTGAGCGCTGAGGTGGCTCCACAGTAACAGCGAGCACGCTGGACTCGGACTCCGAGCTAAGAGTGAAGACGACCACCCCAGGAGGCGCTGTGGGCCTCGACTGGACCCTGGACTTACACCCGACTACAGAAGGCACTTGAGGGACGACTTGGGGAGCATGACCACAGTACACTGCATGCTATCTGCACGACACAAAACGTCTGAACTGGTAATGGACTACGCCCACGGGAGAAAAGTCCTCGCAAGAAGAGACACGTGGGCTGAGGCCCTGCCTGGGTGCTGCAGTGTTGTCTTCTGCAGCAGTGAGCATGTGCATACGGACACACACACAGGCACGGGCGATAAAGCAGATGGCGAGCTGCTTCTACACATTCCTAGAAACTTGGGACCAGCAGATGGAGTAAGAGTTTTGTTGCTAGGCCCCCACATGGCTGACCGCGGTTCGAGTCCCAGACGCGGTGGCTTAAAACTCAGGCTGGGGGTTCAAAAAAAAAAAAAAACTCAGGCCGGGGGGACCAGCAGTTAGCATAATGGCTGTCACTGGACTCCCACGTAGTCGACCACAGTTCAAGTCCCGGACCCGGTGGCTTAAACTCACGCTGGGCGCGTGTGCGTGTGAGCCCAAGATCCTGAGAGGAGAATGGAGGAGAAAGGACTGCAGTGTGGCCATCCCCCCGGGTGGTGTTTTCTCGCTTTCTGTCTCTCTGTCTCTGTCTGTCTGGTGAGCGCATGTACCCTATAGCAAAAACCTCTTCAAAAAAAAAAAAAAAGAAAAAAAACCTCATGCTGGGTATGTGTGCATGTGTGCGCAAAATCCCAAGAGTAGAATGGAGGATAAGGGACTGTGGCTTGGCCATCCCCCAGGGGGGTAATTTCTGGCTTTCTGTCTGTCTCTGTCTTTCCAGCAAGCACACACACCCTATAACAAAAATCTCAGTTAAAAAAAAATTAAAAAATAAAACCCATCACAGGGCCAGTCCCGTGGCCTAGTTAAGTGAGCTGGATCCCACGTGGCCGACTGCGTGGTTCAAATCCTGGCCCTAGGGGCTTGAAAGCACACCAGGTGCATGTGTGTGCACGCCCACAACCCCAACAGGATAGAAAAGTGGGAGGGAAGGGACCGCGATGTGCCCACACCCACTGAGGGTAGCCTTCTTCTCCCTCCCTCCCCAGCCCCACCTGCCTCTCTGGTGAGTGCACGTGGCCACCGACTTATTTTAAAAACACAGTCACGAAGGGCATCCTGAGACTGCAGCGATGTCCCGTCTCCTAACCTCGGCAGCAGCTACATAGCTGAGTTCACAGCGTGTATCTCCACTAGTCAGTAAGACCCGGTCTTTAAAAAGTGCACGTGTAGTGGTGTTACACGGCATCACCCCCTGTAGGGCTCGTGCCTGTGTGTGAATGTGAACGGTGAAGAGGAGAAAGGAGCCTCCGTGTAGGAAGGCACCCCCAGCCCCCGGAATTCTGCCGACCTCGGAAGAG
>NW_006159777.1:2942458-2948522 GCF_000334495.1 Tupaia belangeri chinensis | reverse complement strand
TTCTGGGCGATGTGCAGCGGGTTCCCGAAGCGGAAGTTCTCCCCGCCAAACAGGGCCAGGACGAGCTCGGCGCGCTGCCCCTGCGTGTCTTCCGGAAAGCGAGGCAGGAACTGCTGGAGGTGCTCGCGCTGCGAGTCACTGAGCACGTCCTGCCAGGTGGACAGGCTGACCACATCGAAGAAAATCTCGGGCTAGGAGAATTCGGAGAGATGGGAACACGATAAAGACACGTTTTTAAGTCCGGGGGGGTGTGGGGGACTAAAAGACACGTAACGCAGAGTTTACCAGTTTAATCCTTTCTTTTACTGCCACAGGGAGTATGCGCTTGCTGGGGGGGGGAGGGGAAGAGAAAGCACCGCCCAGCGCTCCATGGTCACCCACCATCCTTGTCCTCCACTTCTCCATCCCGTCAGCGCTCTGGGCATGCACGCATACGTGCCCGGCATGTTCATCCAGCCCCCGGAGCCAGGATTTGAACCGCAGTCAGCCCCATGGAAGCCAGCCCCTGCACAGCTGCCCATGGGGCTGGCCCGCATCTGATTCACTTTTAAGTGCACAGTTCAGAGCAACCAACGAAATGACCACCCAAGTTTTAGAGTTTTTTAAACTACATTCCAATGCTTTGCTTGCTTCCCTAAACTTAGATTATAAAAACCACATTGTTCCTCCCAGCATGACATGAGGGGTCTGGAAGCCGCGTCTGCCACCGGGTAAGACGGTGGGCATCAGAACCCAGTCCTGGAAAGAGTACGGAGAAACAGGAGGGGCCATCTCAACTCACCGTGTGCCGAGAACAAAGCCGGACTGGCATACAGGAGAGGTCTCCAGAGGTTCACAGAAAATGCGTGTATTACAGGGCCAGCAGATGGCACAGTGGTTAGGTCACTGGACTCCTACATGAATCACTGACCACGGTTCACGTCTTGGACCCAGTGGCTTGAAACACACCAGGGACGTGTGCATGCATGCCCAAAATTCCAGGAGGAGAATGGAGGAGAAAGGATCGTGGTGTGGCCATCTCCCCAGGGAGTGATTTCTCATTTTCCCTCTCACTGTCTCTGTCTCTCTATGGAGCGTGCACACACGCTTAAGCAAAAATCTCTACAGAAAAAAAGAAAATGTGTATTATGGAAAAACTGCCTGGATTTCAACCTTTTTTTGCACTGAAATAAATCCAATAATTCCATTCCATTCTTCTACGAACTTTCTGAAGTCCCCTAGTACAGTGTCTGGAGAAGAAACAATTAAGTGAACTACTTCCACTCAGTGTGACAAGCACTGTGTGTCCAGAGGCACACTGAGACTCGCAGGAGCAGAGACGCCCAGCTGAGAGTGACACGTAAGACAGCAGCAGAACACGGCAAAGGCGAGAAGATGCGGGTGGAGCAGGTGAGGATCCACAGGCAAAACCATGAAGCTAAGAATTAAGACAACAGAGAGGGTACCAGGTAGCCGAGGGAGAAAGCAGAGGATGAGATGGGGGCGCAGGGCGCAGGGCGGTGCCCGGCGCTGAGCCAAGGTGGCGGTGGTGCGGGTTAAGACGCTGGCGCTGGGAGCACACCACGTGCAGTTCGGGGCTCTGCCATGCGGCAGCTCGCTTTTTTTGTGATCAAAAGGAGAGCTCAGCTAAGTCTGGCTAGAGCAAGGCCGGGAGGGTGGGGAGAAGCACAGGACTCCAAACAGGCGAGTCGGGGCAACTCCACCCTGAGGAGGCTGGGAGGCCCTGCTGGGACGAGCAGGGACAGCCCAGAACCCAGCCTCCGCCACGCAGCTTTGCACAAGTGTGTGCAAAGAACCTCAGACCGATGTCCGAGGTCTGCCCCTGCACACCTGCTGGGACACACTGTTTTATTCCCAGCATCTGGCTCTAGAGAAACATATGTGTCTCGAGACAGAAAGCAGCGAGCTGCCGCAGCCTGGGCACAGAATCAGACAAGTAGCTGCTGACTAATGAGCGACAGAGATTCCCTCCAAGAGGATGCGAGACACAGCTGCCACTGCCGGGAGGAAGGGCCAGGAGGGCGCAGGTGGCTAGTCTCTTCCCTAGAGTTTGACACAGGATCCAAGAGCTGGACACAAACCAAGACGGAATGAACCCCATTCCCACACTGGTGAGGCCCGGTGCGAGTCTGTCATGCTCCACACCTGCACGTTCAGAACACGGCAACATACACACACTCAGGGAGGTTTGCGCATGCGCCCTGCTTGTCACACGCACTTCATACACGGTGACCACCTTCACGATGACGGCGACCTCACGCTGACTGCGACATGGTCAGAAGCACACCAGCACCTTAGCTCAGAACGCACACTACGCTTGGCCAGTTACCACGGAGATGGCGCACTGGGTTTTAATGACACGCAACCTGTGACCATTTTAACGTAAACATACATGCAAGTCTGCTCTTAAAACTCAACTTTTTTCTTTTGAGAGATTTTTCTATTGGGTGTGTGCACACGCTGGAGAGAGAAAGACAAAGAGAGTAAAAGAGAGAAAGCACCCTCCAGGGACAATGGCCATAATCCCTGCTCCATTCTCCTCTCGGGATCTTGGCCATGCTGGGCCTGAGTTTTAAGTCACTGGGTCTGGGACTCAAACTGCAGTCCACTACATGGGAGTCCACTAACCATGACGCATCTGCTGGTCCCCATGACCTTTTTAAAATTGATCATCATCTTGTTAAAAATAGGGCTCATGTCATAGGATCACGTTACTCTGACAAGGTATTAAAGATGTGGATTTGGCGTATACCTTCCTCCTTAATCAGAATATTACAGACTTTACACTTAAGAGAAAGAGACCGCCCTGCCTGCAAGGTAGACAATGAGATAAGAAGCACAAGACCTGCCCCAGACAGCGGCCGTGGGGCGTGGGGCGGGGAGCAGCCGCTGCCTGGGAGCCTAGAGGCGCAGGCATGGGACGTGCGACGTGGACCGTGGACGGTGAGCAGCCGCTGCCCGGGAGCCCAGAGGCGCGGGCGAGGGATGAGGGACGGGAGCCTAGAGGCGTGGGCGGTGAGCAGCCGCTGCCCGGGAGCCCAGGGGCGCGGGCGTGGGACGTGGGACTCCAGGGAGGGCGCAGTGACTTACGTCTTCCAGCAGGTCCTCAGGCAGACTAACCCTGGTGCCTCCCAGGAGGCAGTCCTCCATGATGCGCGTGCCATGGCCATCTCCACACGGCCCCAGCTCCAGGGGGTCTGTCAGCATGTGGTCCAGGGAATCCATTGTCCGTGCTCCACCGTGCTCTGGACAGACACGTGCATCTGAGCCACAATGGAAGACATCCGGGGCACCTTGTTGATGCTGACACCCCCACTGCCAAAACATGCACCTGCAGACCCGCTCCTTCTCTTCATGCAAGACAGTGTGCCCAGGAGACAGGGAGAACACGAGAGCACACTCAGCCCAGGGTCTGGTCACATCGCCGTCACCCTCCTCCAACCTGGTCCTCCACCCACAGGATCCTGGGCGCTCACCCACAATCCCAGCAAGATTCAGGCTGGCTAGGCCAGGGAGTAGAACCATGATCTCCACAGGCTTCTCCTGAGCACACGGCTGCTGCTCCACACGGCCGGCCCTCACTATTCCTGCACCTTCTCCTTACATGTAACTACGGCCAAGCAACTGTCCCTCTCCCCCCTTCCCAGCAATGTAATCCCCGCGGGATTTGCAGATCTTCTCAAAAGAGGACTCTTTTCTCACAATGCTTCTATAACAACTCCTGGATTAAGGATATTTTTATACCTTCCTTTTTCACGTGAGTACAGTGAGAGTAGGATTAAATAATAAACAGATCACAGTCCAAAATTTAGATTTCTCAAGCCAGTAATCTTTCTACTACAACATAATTTCTGTAACAAGCATTGCTTTCTTAGCCATTAATTCTTTGTTATTCTTTCACAAAACAAAGACCACTGAAAACTCCCATATACTAGAAGCTCAAACAGGAACAGCTACTTGACCGGGGCCTGTTAAATGCCAGCCTTTCAAACTGCCTCCATTCTCCTTAACTGCCAGCTTCGAGTTACTACTGGGTACTGGGTCATTGGGAAAGTCATGGCGCATTTTCGCATAGAAAAGCATTGAAAAACACATCACAACTTTCCCAACAGCTGAGACAGGGATTCCGCAGATGACAAAACAAGATCGGAGCAGGTGAGTCACTTGCCAACCTCAGACGCAGCGCTGGATCTCGGGTGGCTGCAATCCCATGTTCTCAACCCCACACGACACCTCTTGCATGAGGAAGTTGGGAGAGAGTTTGCTATAGGATGCACACGCTTTCCCGAGAGAAAGAAAGCGAGAAATCACACACAACCGCCCCGGGGATGCCCCTGCCACAATCCCTTCCCCTCCACCCTCCTCTAGGGATCTCCGCACTCATGCACACCTGTGCGTCTGAAGCCACCCTAGGATTCCAACAGCAGTCAGCCAGGTGGGAGTCCAGCCCCTTAACCACTACGCCACCTAATAGCTCACAAGCTCTGGTGTCCCCAAGCACCTGACTTGTATAACCATTAAAATGTGTTTTTGGGAACCAGCAGCTGGAGTAATGGCTACATTGCTAGACTCCCATGTAGTTGAACACAGTTCGAGTTCCAGACCTGGTGGCTTAAACTCACGCCGAGCGTGTGTGTGTGCGTGCGTGTCCAAGATCCTGAGAGGAGAGTGACGGAGAAGGAATTGCAGCATGGCCATCCCCCCTGGAGAGTGATTTCTCGCTTTCTTTCTGGCAAGCACATGCACCCTATAGCAAAAACCTCTCAAAAAAGAAAAAGTTGGGGTTTTTTTTTTTTTGGTTAAAGGGCACATGTGACAGGGAGGTGTGCAAGTGTGAGCATGCACGCACACACACCCAGTGTTTTTCAAGCTGCTGGGTCAGGACTGGAACAGCTCCATTGGTCATGTGGGATCTAGCTGCCTTAATCTCAATGCCACTTACTGGTCCCCTATAACCATGCAAATTAACGCGTTTTCTCCTTGCTCACTCACTCCAGATTTACTAAATCCACTCTCCCTAGGTTCTACTCCTATCAAGTGGGCTAAAAAAACACACTAAAATGGAAATGACTTTCTGCACATCTTACCCCACCAGGTGGCCATCCCCTTATCTGCAAGATAAATGGGAGAATGACCAGGGCCTCCCTACTCTGCCTCCAACCCCAGATGGCAGCCCTTAATAATCCCCAGAGGGGGTTTATTACTGAAAGTGGTCGTTGCCTCACTTCCAAAACTTTCAAATGATGAAGAGCAGACCCATAATACTACACCCACATGAAACACCTTTCCATTAAAACAGCTTGATTTTCTTGAAATGATTTCAGATCTACTAGTAAAGATACAGCGAAAAGGTCAGTGTTGGATCCAGGCAGCAGGTAGTCCCCAAGCAGCCTGCCCATCACCCTCATCCCGACCCGTCCGGTACCTAACCCTGGCAGGGGAGAAAGCGCACGGCAGACGAGTTCGACAAAACTTCAAAACAGGAAAAGAAGAATGTGTAGGCAACTGGATGCTCGGAATAAAATCCCCTGAACAGAACCCGCAGAGGACAGAGCAACGGCTGAAAGTGAGCCCTGCCCATTCCTAGGAGGAGCGCCTCTACTTGCACAACGTGCGCACGAGCTTCAATTGCGGTGATGTCCAGCTAAACTTAATCTAGTCCAGTGACAACTTCTGAACCGGACCTCAAAATACAAAAAGCAGGCAACTGCCAGGGGGCTGGACGCCCGGAAGCGAAGGGTTCCCAAGTCTGGGGCGTCTCGGCCTCTTTTCTAGACCAGGAAGGCCTCTCCCCCCACGGCCCCTCCTCTGCACCTGGGCTCACCTCCCTCCTCGACTCTCCCCAACGCAAAAGCTAAACCCCAACGCCGGGAGTAACAGCCGGCTCCAGATGCGCCGCCCTGCAGCAAACCACCCACCCTCCGTGCGGGCCACGGTCGGGTCCGCGCTCCAGCTGCGCCCCTCGCCGCGCCCCTCCCCCTCGTGCCTAACCCTAACCCCCGCCCACCCGGCCGCCCCGCCCCAGGCCCGCGGGGGCCGCGACCCCGCAGGGCCGCCACCCCCC
>NW_006159777.1:2925823-2933057 GCF_000334495.1 Tupaia belangeri chinensis | reverse complement strand
AGGGGTGCGCAATAGATTCCAGCGGGCCTGCGGGTCCTACAGGGACTTCCGAGCGCAGGGGCGTCAGTCTTCCGCCGGCCGCGAGTCCCGGCTGGTAGGCGCGGAGTGCATGCGATTTTTTTGGCCGACGAAGTAGAGATCCTGCGTGCATTCCCGGCACCTCCACGGGGCTGTTAGACACAGTTCAAAGTAGAGGACAGACGCGGTTTCTGGAGGCTCAAGGTGCAGAACGCTGACCTTGCCTTGTGACCCCGCGTGTTCTCATGCCTCCCTCCCACCCCGGGCCTTCGACTTCTAAAAGTAAACTTTAAAATAAACCCCCTCGGGAGCCAGCAGGCGGCGTGGTGGTTAAGGGCTAGACACTCCCACATGGCCGAACTCCGTTGGTGCCTTGTTTTCTCGCTTTCCCTCTGTCTCTTTCTGGTCAAATTAAAACAAATGTGGTCAAGTTGAAATAAATGAATGAATAAATAAAATTAAATAGATTTTATTTTTAAAATAAAATAAACCCCATACTGTTCCTCTAGTTAAATATCTAGGTCCTCTTTGGTCTCCAGGTTTTACGTAGAGCAGAGCGGGTCCTCAGAGATCGTCCTCAGTACTCTGGCTGATGGGAACCCCAGGGGGCCGGTTTAAACAAAGGGAACTAGACTACAGACCAGACTGATTTTGAATTGAGAATAGTTTTGTTCATGGTAGATATTTCCCACGAACGCTTTTCACACTGACACAATGTTTGTACACATGTGTGGGTGCAATTAGATTTTTCAGAACAACACGGTGTGTACTGATCAAGTAAGGGGCAGTTAGTATAGCCATCATCTTAGTCATTTCTCACTGTGTCGGAAGCATCCAGAATCATCTTAATTTCTCTGAGATACACAGCAAATTGTTATTAACTATACTGACCTGCATTTTATAGCACTAGAAATACACATTCCCATAAGCAATGAATGAGAGTTCCGGGTGCTCCCTGTCCTCGCCCACATTTGGTGGTGTCAGTGTTCTGAATTTTGGCCGTTCTCATAGCTCGGTGGTGTTGTTGTCTTAATTTATACTTCCCTAAACATAAGATGTGAAGCATCTTTTCCTAGGCTGCCCTGCCATCTGTATACATTCTTCACGGAGATGTCTCTGAAGGTCTCCAGCCCACTTGTTAGTGTTGTATTTTCTCATTGTTGAATTTAGGTGGTCTTTTTTTTTTTTTTTGGAGAGGTTTTCGCTATAGGGCACGTGCGCTCACCAGACAGACAGAGAGAGACATAGAGACAGAAAGCGAGAAATCACCCCCCCAGGGGGGGATGGTCACGCCGCAATCCCTTCTCCTCCATTCTCCTCTCGGGATCTTGGGCACGCGCGTACACGCCCCCGGCGTGAGTTTTAAGCTACCGGGTCCAGGACGCGAACCGCGGTCGACCACCTGGGAATCCAGTGACAAAGCCATTACGCTAACTGCTGGTCCCAAGTTTAAGTGGTTTTTTATCAGGTATGTCTTTCTTGAATATTTTCTCCCAGTCTGTGGCTAATTTTCTAATTCTCTTGACATTTTCTCTGACAGAACAGGGATTTTTAAATTTAATAAAGTCCAATTTATTATTCCTGTCATTGGTCACATCTTTAGTATTGATTTATTGTAAAAGATCATCACCAAACCAAAGTCATCTAGATTTTGTTCTGTGTTACCTTCAAGGAGTTTTATGGGGTTTTTTGTTTGTTTATGTAAAAAGGCTTTATTTGCAGGGAAGCAGGTGTTTAATCAAATAGGCCAAATCCCAAGTCATCGTCTGACTCTTCAGACTCCGCCTCACCGTTCTTCTCTTCAGCTGCAGCAGGGGCAGAGCCAGCAGCAGGGGCTGCAGAGATGGCCACAGCCCCGCCAGTAGGCACACGGGCAAGCTTGCCAGTCCCTGGGCAATGACATCTTCAATGCACTTTCCATTCAGCTCCCTGATGGCCTCGTTGAACTGGTCTTCGTCTGCCTCGATGCCCACGCTGTCCAGGGTCTTCCTGAAGGTCTTGGCGCTGGGGGAGGTGCTGCCCCCGAGGGCGGCCCCCAGGTAGGAGGCGACATAGCGCATCCCAGCCTCGCGGACAGGCCTCACCGGTGCGACCTCAGGTCAGCGGTGCCAAGCCCGTTTTATGCTTTTGCATTTTACATCTAGATCTAATCCATTTTTAGTTAGTGTCTGTAGCAGGCGTAGGTCTGTCTAGACTCATTTCTGTTGTTCTTTTAGATGTCCAGGAGTTCTGACACCATTTCTGGAACAGACTCTTCTCCATTGTATCGCTTTTCCTTCTTTGTCAAAAACCAGTTGATTATATTAATATGTATGTGGGGCTATAAATAGGAATGAAAATTGTAGTAGGGTGTGTTCCATAGCCTGGTGGTTAAGGCAGCCAGACATCACCTGGTCAGTCACATGGTTCGAGTCTCAGACCAGGCAATTTGGAAGATCTGTCAGTTAAGTGTTTGTGTGTGCCCAAAATCCCGACAGGTGAAGGGGAGGGATTGTGGCGTGACCGTGCCCACTGGAGAGCGCTTTCGCCCGTTTCTCTTTCTGGAGAGTACACACACCCTCTGGCAAATTTTTTAAAAAAGTAAACACATAAAACAATAACATAGTCACTTCTTACTACTATCAAGCATTACTTGTGCAATTGTGTGTCACACTTTTTATTTTAGTTTGCTATAGGGCACATGTACTCGCTGGAGAGAGACAGAAAGAGAGGAAAAGTGAGAAATCGGCCCCCAAGGGGGACGACCAGGTCGCGGTCCCCTCCCTCCGGTCTCCTCTCCAGCTTTGGGCATGTGTGCGATGCGCCTGGCATGTATTTCAAGTCAGCAGGTTCGGGACTCGGACCGCAGAGTCAGCCTCCTTGGCCTCCACACCCGCTGGCCCGTTTATGCCGCTCTAGGACGAGCCACACTCTCCCTGGCATCAGCACACAATGCTGCGTCACTGGCTACAGATGTCCCCGCTCCCACCACCCTGTGGGACCCCGCTCACCTGCCACCTCCCATTGTCCACAGCGGCATGACCTGGTGTGTGACTATTTGAAAATGGTTCTCTCTCTCCTCCCCTGCCGGAAACCTGGGGGACGGGTACCCCGTATTCACTGTGAGAACCTGGTCAAACCCCTGCAGGTGAAACTCACCAAGGGCAGGCCTCCCTTTCTCTGCAGAGACTGGACCCCCGAATTTTCATCTCTCAGGTTTGCCCACTGAGTCTGCAGCAACTCGTCTCTTCCAGTTCCAGGCTTCCTAACCCGGACGCTAGATCTCACGGAGCTTTCTGCTCATGGGTTTTACATGTGTTTCCATGCGTGTGTGTGGGTGGTGCTCACTTAGGCAGGGTCACTGCGTTGCCCACACTCATGCTAAGACTATGGGTGTGCAGCGCTGGCTTCACTTTAGAGGGCCAAGAACGAAACCCAGGTGCCCCTATCAGCTCGCTGGGCAGCCACACTCAGCCTGGGCTCTCACCCCTGGACCTGCCGTGGGCTGTGCTACCGTGGGCTGTGCTGCCGTGGGCCATGCTGCCGTGGGTCGTGCTGCCGTGGGCCGTCCTGCCGTGGGCCATGGGCTGTCCTGCCATGGGTCGCCCTGCCATGGGCCGGGGGCTGGGCTGCTGTGGACTGTCCTGCCAAGGTTTCAAGCGGCAAAGTTGTGACTCTCTGTATTCACCTGGCAGTGTCTCCAATCCTGGGGGCAGCAGTGAACTGACTTCCCTAGTGGAGCTAAGAAGAGTTGCTGATGTTTCAGCTTGTTCAGCTTTTTACTTGCTGTTAGGATGAAGTGGCCTTTTCTTTTTTCTTTTTTCTTTTTTTTTTTGTAGCAGTTTTGGCCTTAAGGCACATGTGCTCCCTGGGCAAGAGAGAGAGACAGAGACAGGGACAGTGAGGGGGAATGTGAGAAACCATCACCCAGGAGGAGCGGCCATGCCATAGTGCCTTCTCCATTCTCCTCCCAGGATCTTGGGCATGCACACACATGTGCCCAGCATGAGTTTCAAGCCACCTGGTCTGAGATTCGAACCACGGTACGCCACGTGGGAGCCCAGTGACACAACCGCCACACCACCTGCTGGCCCCGAGGTGGCACTCCTGAGTGTCTTACAAGTTGCATGGTAATATCTAAAGAGAAAATTGTAGTCCTATTCTGGGGTGAGACTGTGTAAATAAGTCACACTACAGAACAGTCGCCAGCTAGAACTGGGTGTTCTTCGTACAATGTCAAACATCTCGCAAAGTATAAATCAAGAAGGCACTACACACGACAGGCGCACAGAAAGGGGAAACCGAACCATCTCAGTAGCTCTCGCAGTTTCACACATACAAACAAGAAACACATTTATTAAAAAAAATATTTATTAATTTTTACACCTGCTGGGTAGCACAAGACTATTAACACTATAACTCACCGAATGTACAGTAAATGTTCACATTTAAATAACAGGAGAGCGTTCAACATTTCCAACAAGTGGGTCCGCTTTAGCATCTCACGAAGTGCTTTTCAGCCCTAGGTATCTTAGAGTTGTTCGAAAGGATAATTCCAAGTCAGAAAACAATTCAAGAAGATCGAAACAATGGGTTTTTCCCCAAAAAATAACATGAATTTTACATGATGAAATACCTATTTCTGTGGGTATAAATCAAATAATAAATGTAAAATATATCTCCAACCTACTCCGGAATACCCACACTGCACTGCATGAGGTAACAGTGTCAGCGTGTCAGGAGAGGCTGCGACATACAGTGGCCACGTGTGTCTTCCATAGCAGGCCTTCAGCGGGCGTGTGCTCTGCCTCCCTCCAGCCCAGCCCTCCTGCACATGACACCCTGACTGAGGTGCATAATCCTGCCCTGAGCACAGTGGTATGTGGCCTGCCCACCACCCACGTCTCTGGTTGAAAAGATACAAATTCGTTTGGGTCTTTATTTATTCCACGTAAGGACTAAAAATAACAAGGAAAAAAATTAGAAGGAAAAGAGACAAATAGGTCCTTCTGAAGCATCCTCCTCTGTGTATTTCAAAACTGAAAATGACTGGCATAAGGCAAGCATTCCATTCAGTGATGGTTTTCCATTTTAACCAGTAAGTTCTTCCTGAGGGTTGGGAGATGCCTTATTGGTTCGAGTTAAAAAGAGCCCAACAGGGTCAAATTTATGTTATAAAAACTGAAACTGGACCTTTGGAAACATCTAATACCCTTCGCCTAGCAAGTCTTCCCAAATTAGACACTAAGAAGTGGACACTCCGGACCTCCGTGGGGCTTTGGGAACTAGAGTCTGCATTCTGTGACTCTGTCCACGTTTTCCGTTGGAAACATCGACATTACGTCTTCGTCACTAAAAAGAAGAGTCCTTTCACTCGCCACCTGTTTATGAAGTGCCCTTCTCAGGCCTCTTAGTGCCCATGCTTTGAAGGGGGAACGAGGTCCCAAACTAAAGTGCAAACTCTACATATTAGTAAAGTTATTTCGACAGAATCATTAGTTTTCCAGAAAGGCATCTTTAGCATAAAGAAATGACTAGACTTCTTAATTTGTAGAAGCAGTTTTACCTAGGACTGTAAATAAGATAGATTAGTTTACTTCATTTAAAATAGAATTAGATCTTTCTGTTCTGGAGTGATTTTCTACTATGCAATAATTATTCTAAAAATGTGTTTGTGTCACAAAACACTGCGAAAACACACAGACCTCTGACACAGTTGGTGTTTACGACTGGAACGTGCCAATAAGCAGGGGGCACTGCTCCTCCCTGCTGAATTCATGGCAAACGAGCCCCCAGCAGAGACACCTACGAGGACGGTGACCTCGTCAGGGGTCAGGTGCTTTTTCCTCTCCCAGCTGACAGCTCAGTGTTCATGAAGACTGGCTCACTCCCAGGTCCCTGTAGTTATACTAATGTATTAGAAATGGTCCCTGCATGCTCGCTGCTCCCCCCTGTGGAGCTGGTCACCCAGGGGGTCCAGGTACATCGCCATGTAAAGCTCAAGGTGCTAAGGAATAAGGCAGCCCCCATCCGTCCACCTCTGGAGAATGTTCATTTTAAGACAGCGTTGGAAGTACCAAAGTACACAGAGCAGGCTGGGCGGGAGTTCCGTCCCTCAGCGAGGACACAGGCCACCTTTACCGACCTCCAGCACGCGGGTCCCGCCACACAGGACGAGGTTCCGGTTCTCTCTCCCCCCAGTGTGTGTGTGTGTGTGTGTGTGTGCGTGTGTGTGTACATGTGTGCATGTGTCTGTACGTGTACACGTGTACATCTGTGTACCCGTGTGTGAGTGTACGTATGTGTACATGTGCATGTACTTGTTGGCGTGTGTGTGCATGTGCATGTGCGTGTAGGGTGTGCGTGTGTCCACACATATATAAACATAAATAAGTCACCTTTCTTGGCACCAGCATCTCCCCCTGCACATAACCACAAGCAGAGACTGGCAGGCAGGCAAGGCTTCCATGTGGGGGCTGAGGTCTGCTCCTGTCGGCCTCCCCGGGAGCCCACCTTTGCAGGGTGTTAAAGTAAGAATGATCAGGACTGGGCCGCGCCGTGCAAAGCACTACCGACAGTCCACAGAGTTACCCAGAGGAGGAAAGCTCAAAGAAAAACGTGGACCACAGCTCTCTTTGGGACATCAATGCCCCCCTTTCCTTTCCTGCTTTTCTTTTCTAATTCATAGGCTCCCCCTGTTGAATTTCTGAGAACTCCACTCCCAAGGCGAGGTACTGCCCTAACACCCACCCAAACACCCTTCCCCGGGGGTGCCGGTGGTGCCGGGGGTGCCGGTGGTGCCGTGGCTTGGAGTCAGGAGGCCCACGGCCCCGGGCGCGGCACACCGTCTGCACCTTTGGTATGAGCACGCGGCCCGCTCGGTGTCTGCACGCGGGAACGTGAGGCTGGCCAGTGTGTCGGGAAACCGAGGGAAGGGCAAGGAGCTCCCGACCCTGCTTCCCCCAAGGCCCTCCTCCCGCGGCAGCCACCCAAGGGCCCGAACGCCGATGCCGTGAAGATGACCGCAGCAGGATCGACGCCGGTGGCTGTGAGTGTCAAACTCCTGAAGGAACACAAAGCTCAGGGGCCTATCGGGGTCCGGTGTCGGCGCAGACGACCGAGTGTCGGCCGCCCAGCTAGGGCTTGGCGATGTGCACCTCGCTGCCGCTCGTGGCTGTGATGATGTACTGCGTGGTCGGCGGGGCGGCCGGGTGCGGGGGGCGGGGGGGCCCCCGCG
>NW_006159777.1:2920059-2925315 GCF_000334495.1 Tupaia belangeri chinensis | reverse complement strand
CGGCTGCGGGGCCAGGGCGTCCCCGTGCGCAGACGGCTGGACCTGGACCCCAGCCGGCAGGGCCGAGGCTTGCTTCTCTTCCAGCTCAGGCTGACTCTCCGACAGCACGTAGTGACCCTGGGGCGGGAAGAACAGGGTCTGTGAAACCTGGGTCTCCTACGATGGCTGCACCGCTGGGGACATGAAGGGTGACTGCCAGGTCGGGTGGGAGACACAGGGACGCAGATGATGGGGCACGATTACAGACAGTTAAGAGGAGTCAGGTCTAGTGCTGTCGAAGACGGCTGGGAGACTGGGTAACCACGACCTACGTACACCTCGAGTGGCTAAGAGAGGGTGTGGGTGTCGCCAGCACAAAGCACTAACAAGGGACTGAGCGGATAGGCATGCTGGTCACCCCAGTTAGTCACCCACAATACTCAGGGACCACAAAGTCACATGGAGCCCTGCAAATATATACGATTACTATCTGTTAACTAAAAACGTATTTAGGGCCCGCACGTGGTGTGAGGTTGAGGAGCTGGTTCCTACATGGCCAACTTCCTGGTCTGAGCCCAGATCCAGCAGCTTGTAAATCATGCCGGTGCATGTGCAGCATGCCCGATCCAAAGAGGAGAGTGGAGGAGAAGGGACTGAGGCGTGCTCAGCCCCTGGTGCGGGGCTGTCATTTCTCACTTCCCCTCTGTCTCTTTATCTCTCTCTGGTAAGCACATGTGCCCTGTGGCAAAAACTTAAAAACAAAAAAAAACCAATGGTTTAGAAGGAAAAAAAAAAATTAAAGGCCTAAAAGGAAGGTAGGGAGCAATCGTGGGGGAGAGGTACGTAAAGAAAGATATACAGGGGGACCCCGAAGAGGTCTCTAGGAGAGATGCTTCCCAAAGTCCTTTTCTTTTTTTTAAGAATTGTTTTATTTATTTATTCATTTTTAATTTGACCAGAGAGAGACAGAGGAAATGGGAGAGCAAGTCGCCAGATCTAGGACTCGAACTATGGTCGGCCATGTGGGAGCCCAGCACCCTTAACCACCACACTGCCTGCCGCCCCCACTTCCCTAAGTCCCTCTGAGAGGACAGATGATTGACAGGTGGGCCTGAGAGGGCCCACAGAGCCCCGGAAGTGTGCCTGGGCTTTGCACGTCCGTTTACTCGGGCAGGGCAGGGAAGCACCCTTGGCCTCAGTCAGGTTCTAAAGGAGTTTCTGGGCTCAGGACGGTAGAGAGCCAGCGGGTCGTGTGGGGCAGGCCCCACGAGACTCCCTGTCCACGGGCGCTGTGGCGTCACTGCAGTTCATGGCTTCACCTCGGGTGTTAGCCTCTCCCTGGTCCAGTTAACGTGCCCTCAGTGTGCTGGGACAAGGGTGAGCTCCCAGCATGCTTAAACATAAGCAGGCACCCCAAGAAGCGGCCCAGCATCCCCAGCCACGTAAGGCTGCTTTTCTTCTTTCCCCTTCCCCGACTTCATTAGGGTGAAAATTGACAAATGAAAGCTATATATATTAGGCTGTCGGAAAAAGTCATGACATATTCTTCTATGCAGAATTAGTCATCTAAGAGGACTTCCCTTAATTTAAACGTCTGTATCTGGGGCGGGCCAGTGTGGTAGCTGAGGCAACAGGGTCCCACACAGCCAGCCGCGAGGTTCAAGGGCTGGACCCAGCAGCTTGAAAAACACACAGGGTACGTGTAGGTGCATGCCCAAAATCTTGAAAGAAGAAGTGGAGGAGAAGGGGCTGTGCCGTGCCCTCCCCCCACAAGCACTGTAGCACTCTCTCTCTCTCCCCTCCAGCGAGCACATGCATACTCTAGTAAATTTTAATAATTAAAATTTCTTAAAAATGTATTACTCTGGAGCCAGTCCCCTAGCCTGGTAAATAAGGAGCTGGACCCCACATGTCAACCATGGTTCAAATCCCAGCCCCGGAAGTCTGAAAAAAAAGCCAGGCACGTGTGTGTGCGTCCCCAGAACCCTGACAGGATGGGAGAACGGAGGACTGCGATGTGCCCACGCCCACCGGGGCACTCTGTGCTCTCTCCCTCTCTCTCTCACTCTCGGGCAAATGCACACATACTCTAACAATTTATAAACAAATTAGGTGACCGGGTATTCTGTCTTCTGGTAACTTAGAGGTGGGCCAGAAAAACTGGTGCAGATCAAGAAGAGGAGAGTGTGGCCCCCACGGCACCTGTAGTTAGGTACAGGGAAGTCAGGGACAGGACGTGGCCCCCACGGCACCTGCAGTCAGGGACAGGGAACTCAGGGCCAGGACATGGCCCGATGGCACCTGCAGTCAGGGACAGGGAACTCAGGGCTAGGGCGTGGCCTCCATGGCACCTACAGTCAGGGACAGGGAACTCAAGGCCATGTGTTTGCACCTGGGGTGGGGCAAACTATTGCCTCTTTTTTCCTTTTAGAGAGATTTTTGCTATAAGGTGCGTGAGCTCGCTGGAGAGACAGAGAGCTACAGAGAGACAGCGAGCAGTCACCTCCCAGGGTTGGCCATGCTGCAATCCCTTCTCCTCCGTTCTCCTCCTGGGATCTTGGGCACACACGCACATGCGCCCAGCATGAGTTTTAAGCCACCGGGTCCGGGACGCGAACCACAGATGATTACATGGGAGTCCAGTAATGTAACCGTTATGCCATCTGCCGGCCCCAGGGGTGAACTATCTGAAATAGCTCCCTAATCGATTCATCATATTACCCTTTCCCAGCTACTTGAAGACCAATAGTCCTGAGGACTCATAAGCTCTAAAACCCACATAAATCACTGACCAAATGGATGGACTCAGGAGGTCCGTTAGGACCATTAATATCCTGCATAGACATTTACTGAGCATCTGCTGCATCCTAGCCCCCTGGGCACTGAGGACAAAGTGGTAAAAACAAGCGCAGCTGGGACTGGCAGGCGGTGTCTGCTGAGGGGTGGACTCCCACATGTCGCCCACGGACAAGCCCTCGACCCAGCAGTCCGGAAATCACAACAAATGTAATAGATAGGTAAATAAATAGTTAAAAAAAAATCCGCTTTCAAGGAGTTCATGATCTACTGTAAAAACAGAAGCCTGTCATTATGAACTGAGTGTGACCGCCGTTGGGTACACAGCACGGCGCCCCAGGAGAGACCCGAGCGAGTGTGCAGCTTACCGACGCGACTGCCTTCACCTGGCCGGCAGTGACAGGGGTGGCCACTCCGCTGTCCGTGATCACAAACTGACCCGGGGGAAGTGTCATCATTTGAATCTCAGAAGCTGAAAAACAGGAAATAGCCACAGTGCAGTGGGCTTAGACTTTAGAACGGGTCCTAGAGACAAGGCCTCAACCAGCAGCCACATGCTCCTGAGACTTCCCACGCACCTGCAGGAGTCACGATGGCGTGTTCCATTTTTCTCCTTTTTAAAGTTTATTTCTTTATTTCTTCAATGACAGAGAGAGACAGGTACCCTGAACAGAAGCCCTCAGGCCACCATGCACCCCGAGTCTCAGGCAGCCGGGGCCAGGGCAGCGCGTGCCCCAGTGGGCCCTCCCGAGGGTCAGCTGCAGCGCCGCTGGGCACCACTGCCCTGATGTACCGTCCTGAACCCCGGGAGCATCTCTGGTAGGAGCTGACCGTACGAGGAGGCTGCCCACTGCCAGGGGCCGTCAGCCCACCCTCCCTCGGCATGGCTTGTGAGTAGCCACGACGAAGTCCACAACTTTTTAAACCATGAAAGACATGAAGATTTACCTCTGAGCTCAAAGTCTCCTGCCATACATTCAGAGGAGGATTTGTGCGGCACACATATCAAAGTTGCCCGGCAACCGCAGTCAATAAACGTGGGTTTTATTTCATGTTTTACTCGTTACTAAAGCAAACCAAGGTCAGGGCTGGCTCTAGCGCACAGCAGTAATGGCCTGCTCAGGAGCAGTCGATCCCACCAGCAACCGTGGTTCAAATCCCCAGCCCGGTCAGGCTGGACTACACCGGGCCCTCTCACGAGTGCTGAAGGTCCAACAGGCTGGCAGCCCGGAGGAAGGGCTGCCCCATGAGCAGACCCGTGTAGGGTCTCTCTAGCATGTGCACACATACCCTCTCCTGAATAAAGAAACAAATTTTAAAAAACAGTTCACCCCAGCTCCCTGTCGATCATCTTTCTACAAAAAGAAGCGAGAATCCTTGGGGAAGTGCCTGATTCCAGAGCTGGGCAGAGACCCACAGGGCAGCCTGGGACAGCGTGTCTTGCGGAGACCTGGTGACCTGAGGCTGCAGGGTGGTGTGGGGGGATGCTGGAGCAGCTCGAAGAGGGTCCTGCTGCCCAGAGACGGGGTCGCCCGAGCATCGGTAAGGACAGCAACTGCACTGGGCTGAGACGCGGCCTGGCGGGACCTACACGGACGAGGCGGCCCCGGCCCCCAGCCGCCCACTCTCTGTGTTGGAGACTGGACTTATCCTGCCTCCCTGTACACACTGTGCCTCGGAATGACCCGGTGCCCCAGGTGGCCCTTCCTTCTTCATAGACGTTTCCAACCAGTGCACGGGCACGCGGCGGCAGGGGAAAGCACGGTGCCCTGCCTCGCTGGCCCAGGCTGGAAACTTCTGGGGTCCTCCCCCTGCGGACACAGGCACATGTGTAACCCTGCCGGGTTAAGGCTGGGAGTGGTCAGGGTCAGGACCTTGTGGAGGGTGCTGTCTCTGTCTCCCAGCTCTCTCGCTCATGGAAGAGATAAATCAACAAACATTTTAGAAGATGAGCAGGAATAACAAAATGAGAATATCACAACTCTGCAAGTCCTAAATGAAATACCGGAGGGGCCAGCATGTAGTATAGTGGGTGGGGTGCTGGGCTCCCATGTGGCCAACCACGGTTCCAGTCTAGGACCTGGTGCCTTCAAAATCACGCCAGTATGTGTGCCCCAACCAGGAGGAGAATGGCAGAGAAGGGACTGTGGTATGGCCATTCCCTCAAGGGGTGATTTCTCACTTTCCCTCTCTCTATCTCTCTCCAGTGAGTGTATGCCCTATGGCAAAAAAAATAAAATGAAAGGAATAGAAAAGAAAGAGCAATACTGGAGCTAAGGAACACCCATCGCTAGCTCCCAACCTCACAGAACGAGACAGAAGGTTCCGTGCCTCCTGGAGGAAGCACACACAGCCGCTGTGAGGAACCTAGGGGTGGGGAGCGGAACCCGAACCTAAGTTAGCCTCTGGCCCTGACTGCCAGTCTAAGGGATAAAAGGACAGAGCCCGTGAAATGTGGGGTGCCCCCATCACAAACAGGAA
>NW_006159777.1:2918195-2920038 GCF_000334495.1 Tupaia belangeri chinensis | reverse complement strand
CCATTTTTTTCAACACAGAAAGTGGAACTTAAAACGTGCAGGTGTGTCCATAAAAGGAGCCTAGAAGACGTGATCAAGGCCAAGGGCAGCCCTTATCTGGAACCTTGTGAACAAACCAGCTCTTAAGAGAGTTTCTGAGACCACCACGGAATACCGACACTGAGTGTTCGAAGTAGACTTGCGGGTCTTAAGGAACTTCTTTCTCTTCAGGTGTGACGATGCTGTGTGGAGCTGTGTCTTTGAAAAACA
The DNA here is from genome assembly GCF_000334495.1 of Tupaia belangeri chinensis. Lineage (NCBI taxonomy): Eukaryota > Metazoa > Chordata > Mammalia > Scandentia > Tupaiidae > Tupaia > Tupaia belangeri. The sequence goes on along the minus strand of NW_006159777.1, from coordinate 2,919,789 downwards.
CCCTTTTTCGAGATCTATACTAAGACCTCTGTGCATGAAATGAGATGACGGATTATGGTCCAGCTGGAGGGGAGGGGTGACAGGACGTGGATGCCATGAGACGGGGCGAGAGTGGGCGACTAGGGGTCTGTAACAGATTCCGGGCAAGGCGGCATGCTAGTCTCCCTGCTGTTGTATACTCTGAAATTTTTTCTAATAAAAAACTTCAGGCCCCAGATCTTCCCTTCAGGCTGGAACGTAGCTCTCACGTCGTTGCAGGGACATGGCGCTTGGCTTCCCAGCAGTGAAACTGAGCACGAATGTTGTTAAACCGTCTGCTGATACTCCACTAGTATTTATGATGAGTAAGAAACTCTTTCCTGGGACCAGCAGTGGCATAATGGTTATGTCACTGGACTCCCATGTATCAACCGTGGTTCGAGTCCCAGATCCAGTGGCTTAAAACTCACACCGGGCATGTGTTCCTGTGTGTGTCCAAAATCCCAAGAGGGTAATGGAGAAGAGATGGTGGCATGGCCATTCCCCAGAGGGTGATTTCTCACTTGCCATCTCTCTGTCTTTCTTTTTCTTTTTTTAAAGAATTATTTTATTAACTATTTATTTATTTTACTTTGACCAGAGAGGGACAGAAAGAGAGAGAGAAAGAAAGCCACCAGGTCCAGGACTTGAACCACATCCGCCAAGTGGGAGTCCAGCACTCTAAACCACAACGCCACCTCTGGCCCCAGTCTGTCTCTCTGTCTCTTTGGCAAGCACACGTCCCTATAGCAAATACCTCTCTAAAAGAAACACGCCAGGTGCGTGTGTCTAGACTCAGCCCTTGTTAAAGTGGCTGAACGGTGTCACGTGAGCCCGACTCTGCAGCGAATCTCCTTAACGCCACCAAGGATCCATCACAGCAGGGACAAGTCCCAAAGCAGAAAGCAATACCACAGCCGCCCTTGCACATAGAAGGTACATGCCAAGACCCCCGGGGAGCCCTGAAACTAAAAAGTACTGCGTCCCAGACAGCCTGCTTTTCCTACACTCACACACCTACGATGAGTTTTAAAGTATAAATGAGGAACAGTAACTTACAGTAACAGCCACCAGGAACAAAACAGAACAATTCCGAGTGTATGGTAAAGAGAGCTACTTAGAACTTATGACTTGTTCATTTCTGGAATATTCTACTCAGTATTTTCAGACTGTGGTTGTCCACAGGTTGCTGAGACGATGGAGAGGGGGCTGCCGAGGGAGGAGGCGGGGTGCTGTGGCCCTCCTCCCCACCCAGTCCTACTGGACAAGCCGGGGACGTCTCCCGCCTTGTCCTTCTCCCTGCATGTCTCCTACTTCTGGCCATGGCCAAAGCCAAAATCCCCATCACGACGTTGGCCCGTGACCCCTGGCCGGCCCATGGCTGCTTCCACACCAATGCCAGGGTCTAGGCTCACCCTCCCAGTCCATCTCCCCAAGACCTGACGAACACTGTCTTCCTGGGGGAGGCACACAGAGGCGAGGGGTGTCAGAGGTACATTCTGGAGCCAGACCGCCTGGTTCCCACCCTCTTTACTAGCCGGGCCTTGCCAACAAGTTACGCGTCTACACTGCCTTA
>NW_006159777.1:2909573-2915806 GCF_000334495.1 Tupaia belangeri chinensis | reverse complement strand
TCTTTCCCCGAACTGAAACTAGACTCAGCCCTTGTTAAAGTGGCTGAACAGTGTCACGTGAGCCCGACTCTGCAGCGAATCTCCTTAACGCCACCAAGGATCCATCACAGCAGGGACAAGTCCCAAAGCAGAAAGCAATACCACAGCCGCCCTTGCACATAGAAGGTACATGCCAAGACCCCCGGGGAGCCCTGAAACTAAAAAGTACTGCGTCCCAGACAGCCTGCTTTTCCTACACTCACACACCTACGATGAGTTTTAAAGTATAAATGAGGAACAGTAACTTACAGTAACAGCCACCAGGAACAAAACAGAACAATTCCGAGTGTATGGTAAAGAGAGCTACTTAGAACTTATGACTTGTTCATTTCTGGAATATTCTACTCAGTATTTTCAGACTGTGGTTGTCCACAGGTTGCTGAGACGATGGAGAGGGGGCTGCCGAGGGAGGAGGCGGGGTGCTGTGGCCCTCCTCCCCACCCAGTCCTACTGGACAAGCCGGGGACGTCTCCCGCCTTGTCCTTCTCCCTGCATGTCTCCTACTTCTGGCCATGGCCAAAGCCAAAATCCCCATCACGACGTTGGCCCGTGACCCCTGGCCGGCCCATGGCTGCTTCCACACCAATGCCAGGGTCTAGGCTCACCCTCCCAGTCCATCTCCCCAAGACCTGACGAACACTGTCTTCCTGGGGGAGGCACACAGAGGCGAGGGGTGTCAGAGGTACATTCTGGAGCCAGACCGCCTGGTTCCCTCCCTCTTTACTAGCCAGGCCTTGCCAACAAGTTACACGTCTACACTGCCTTATCTGTGAGATGCGAGTCACGATTACACACCCACAGGTGGCTGTGAGCACTGACACGTGCGGTTCAGACTCACTCCTGGCACTGACGCCAACGTCCTCTCCCCGGGCCAGCACGGCAACTGCCACACGGCACTGGACAAACACCGCAGGGAGGGAGGAACCTTGCCGCCAGCACACCCCGTGTGCACCTGGCTACTCTGCCTCGCGCAGTACCCCACCGCCTCTGGAAACGTCGCATCAGGGCGGCTCTCCATCACACACCTCGGTTCTGCCATGGCCCCACGGGGTACAGAAAACGGCCAAGTGACGCTCTGATCTGAGAACCCTCCGTGAAGCAGGCGAAGTCATGACGCAGCGGGACGCCAGTGTGCCCGAGGGCGGCCGGCCCTTACTTACAGTAGCCCCGGAAGGGGTTCCAGGCGTTGGGCAGGTAGGCGTGCTGCACGGAGGGGCTGTGCTGCTGCGGCTGCTGCAGGGCCTGCCCCTGAGAGGACGGGCTGCCGGGGCTGTGCGGGGGGCTCAGTCCCTGCTGCGCCTGCCGGGCGGAGGGGCTCAGCGGCTGCCCGGCCACCTGGGAAGAGAAAGCCCCGGAGGAGAGGTGAGCGTGGGCGCTGGGACGCGTGCTGACCACAGGAGCGAGTGTCACTGCCGAGGCCACGGCGCTCTGAACAAGGGCAGGTGAGGGGCTGCTCGGCAGCTCTGCAGGCTCGCAGCACTCCGTGAGGCGGACTTACAAGGGAGGTCCCGGGTTCACAGCCCGACGCCTCCCTAAGCACAGCAGGCACACGTATGCACACACGTGCTGCTAAGGCCGGGTGAGTCACGTGAAGGCATCCTACTGGGGTACCTCGCTCTCTGCCTGTCTCTGTCTCTCCTGCTACTTGAAAAAATAAATGAACTTCAAAAAAAGTCTTTAAAAAGAAAAGAGTGAAAAACAATCATAACTATAAAATTAATATTTCTTGCTTCAAAGGCTTACTTATTAGAATACCCAAAAGTTAAATTTTAATAAACTAGTTTGAAAGGTAAAGTGTAATTATTTATATGATGTTTAAAAAAATGAGGGGTGAAATACCTTGCCCATGTCACAGGCTAATCTGGGCATAACTGGAAACAGAAGCCCGAGGTGCGATTCCTCCAGCTGCACTGGCTGACCCAGCAGTCGCGGAGTCCAGTACAGCTGCGCGCCTGGCCTCCCTCCAGGGAGAGGCCGACTCCCGACCACGGGACAAGGCCCAGCGCCATGGTCAGCCATTTGAGGCCTCCGCGCCCAGCGCCCGACCATGTCCCGGCTTGCTGTTCCGAGACCGTCTCCTGCCACTAACCTACACAGACCCACTTTCCACAAGGCATCCAACACCCCACCTCCGGGTCTGGCTCACAGGGCACCCTCTCTTCAGACCCCAGTACCTCTCCCAGCGGACACACCAAGAACCTGCCCCTCCTCTGAGACCCGATTCAAAGGCCATTCCTTATACAAAAACGTCCTTGAGGGCCAGCAGGTGGCATGGTGGTAGAGGCTCCAGACTCCCTTATGGCCACGGACCTGGCGGCTTGCTTTCTCACTTTCTCTCTTTCTGTGTCACTCTCTGGTGAGTCTATGTGCCCTATAGCAAATTTAAAGAATAATAATAAAAGTTAGGACCAGCATGTGGCATGGTGGTTAAGGGCACTGGACTTTCACATGGCCAACCACAGTTCAAGTCCTGGGCCTGGCGGTCTGCTTTCTCCCTTTCCCTCTCTCTCTCTCACTCTGCTCCTCTATGGTCAAATTAAAATAAAAGAAAGAAAGATAAAATAAAGTTCTTTTTAAAAATTAATAATAATAAAAGTTAAGTAAATAATTTTTTGAAAAAAGAAAACAAAATTGGGGCAGCAGGTGGCATGGTGGTTGAGGAGCTGAACTCCCACGTGGCTGACCACAGTTTGAATCCTGGGCCTGGAGGCCTGCTTTCTTACTGGCCTTCTCTCTCTCTGTCGCTTTGTCTCTGTCTCCCTTGCTCTCTGATGAGTGCACGCACTCTTTAGCAAAGTTTAAAATAATAATAATTATAAATAACATCAAGTAAACAATGTTTTTTAAATGTCTGTGATTCCCTGCTGGACATAACCTCTCCTCCAAACTCCCGTGACCTCTCTCCACGGCCGCACACTGCAGAGCGACGCACTGAGAGAATCGTCACTGGGTGGATTGCTCGTGTGGCCTGCGCAGACCTGGATGGAGAGCTAGTCACACTGAGCTACACAGTACACACGTGGCCCGCTGCAGCCTACGGGACCAGCCACGTGTGTGGTCCGTGTTATACGTGTAGCCTGCTGCAGCCTATGGGACCAGCCACGTGTGTGGTCCGTGTTACACATGTAGCCCGCTGCAGCCTACGGGGCCACTGTCATACATGCGGTCCATGTTGACCAAATGAGGTTCTTGTGCTTATATCCCAATAACAGACTCCACTGCACAGACACAGGAACACATGATGCTGACGGGGTCACGGTTCCAAATCACAGAAGCAGCATGGCAATCACACTAAAAAGGGATCTTTATTTATTTTTTTTTTTGAGAGGTTTTTGCTATAGGGAGCGTGCGCTCGCCAGACAGACAGAGCGAGACAGAGAGACAGAAAGCGAGAAATCACCCCCCAGAGGGGACGGCCACGCCGCAGTCCCTTCTCCTCCATTCTCCTCTCGGGATCACGGGCACACGCGGCCGGCGTGAGTTTTAAGCCACCCAGTCCGGGACTTGAATCGCGGTTGGCTACATGGGAGTCCAGCGACATAGCCATTATGCTAACTGCTGGTTCCCTAAAAAGGGATCTTCAAAAAGTTTATGGAGGGGCCAGCAGGTGGTGTGGTGCTTAAGGCACTAGACTCCCACATGGTTGATCGCAGTTCGAGTGTCGGAGTCTTAGACCTGGTGGCTTGAAGATCATGCCGGGGGCGCGCACGCGTGTCTGTGTGTGTGAGTGTGTGTGTATCCAAAACCCCAGGAGGAGAGTGGAGCAGGAGGGATTACAGAGTGGCCATCCTCCCTGGGGGATAATTTCTCACTTTCCCCTCTCACTATCTCTCTCTAGTAAGCTCATGCTCCCTGTGACAAAAACCTAAAAAAGAAAAAAAAAAACGTATGGAAAATGCATGTTATGAAAAGCAGTGCATAGATTCCAACCTCTTTACGCCAAATAAGCTCAGAATTTCATTCCATTCCTTTTCTATGAAGTTGTGCTTTTTTTGTTTTGTTTAGAGAAATGTTTGCTATAGGGCATGTGTGCTCACCAGAGAGACAGTGAGAGGGAAAATGAGAAGTCACCTCCGGGGAGATGGCCACACTGCAACCTTCTCTTCCATTCTTCTCTCAAGATTTTGGGCATGTGCACACACGCACCCAGCATGAGGGTCAAGCCTCTGGGTACGAGACTAGAACCACAGGTCCCCACAGGGGAGCCCAGTACCTTCACCCCTATGCTACCCACTAGGCCTCCACAAACTTTACGAAGGCCCCCATCGAGTGGGAAGCAGAGGCCAGTGCGGGGTCTGGGACACCATCCCCGGGGCTCCGCCTGGGCAGGGGGGCAGTAACGTAATGGAGGTGTGTGTGTGATGCCAACGTAACTGACACACTCTACGGAAGTCCCCAAGCCACAGTACCCCCTCGAGGCGAGGGGACGTGATCTGAGTCACGGCGTCACACCCAGCACCCACACCGAGAGTCGCCGAGGCCACGCTAACTGCTCCGAGGAGCCTGGGCATCACCTGGGTGGCCGGCGGGGCTGCAGCGGGGGGCTCCGCCAGCTGGATGTGCTGCACCTGGACGGTGTGCTGGGCGTAGGTCTGGGGGTCGTGCAGCTGGCCGACGTCCACAGTGGGCTGCTGGGACGGGTGGGGGGACGTGGCCTGCAGGGAGAGAAGCAGGCCCAGGGCCAAGTGAGCGTCGACTGAGGCTAACGGATCCTCCTGGAGAAAATTCTCAGCTAACAGCGACACCCCGGCATGGATCCACCGCGCACAGTGGTGCCACGACGCCGCAGTGCTGGGCACGTGGAGCCAGGGGGTCCTCAGGGACTCACATGTGCCGTGACACGGGCTGGCAGGGGACCGTGGGGTGAGACCCTATCGAGGATGCTTCTCTCTCTCTCTCAATGAATCAATCAATAAACTTAAAAGAACTCCCAATAGAAATGGGAGAAGAGACTGAACTCAGACCAGTGCTGCATCACAGAGCCCGCACTAGGCCAGCTGGCCGAGGGGGTGGAAAATGGAGCTTCAGAAACATAAGCCTTGATGCTGCCAGGTTATGGGGTTGGGGGGGCGGGGAGGAACAGTTCCTCATAATAAGCTAAAGAAGAAGCTTTCAGGAATCAAAAAACATTTTCCCTCAAACTTTAATTAAATTTAACCAACTTTCATCAGTTAAGAGACTGAAGAGGAGAATGTCCTTTTTTGTTTTTAGTTTTGCTATAGGGCACATGTGCTCACCAGGGAGAGAGACACAGAGAGAGGAAAGTGAGAAATCACCCCTAGAGGGATGGCCACGATGCAATTCCTTCTCCTCTGTTCTCATCTCAGGTTTCGGGCATGCACGCACATGTGCCTGGTGTGTTTTCCAAGTTGCCAGGTGTAGGAATTGATGCAGGAGCCATGTGGGACCCAGCTGCCTTAGCCGCCGTGCCACCTGCTGGCCTGTCATCACTAACACGTTAGAGCAGCGGCTCCTGACCTCTTACGTGCGGCTGCCACCATTGGAGACCAGGCCAGAGCATGGCCCCTTCCCAGAGCAGTCTATGTGCATGTGCTTACAGGCCCAAGGACTTCATGGTCCCTCGAAGCCTGAAGTTAAGACCTTCTGACAGGAAAGCAGGACAGGATAAAGAAGAGTTCATGGCACTGGGGACTAAGGGCAAAACTTAGAGACCAAAGGATCTCAAAGCAGCCAGTCTGTTCAATTGCTCCGGAGTCCACGGCCTCAGGGTGGTTAAAGGAGGCACTGATCTGGGGGGGTCCCTTCTTTCTGTCCCCAAGGGAGGATGAGCCATTTGTTATCTGGGAAGGAAGGTAGCTACACCTCGATTCCAAAAAGGCACTGACCAACACTTAGATGGAATCAGAACCCGTCCTTCCCACCTGGCCCACATAAGCCCGACACCCAGGCACGCACTGACGGATGGGCTCATTCCCAAGCGGACAGCCCAGTGCGGAAGCTCAGGGGCTCAGAAGGGGCTCAGAAGAGGTGCAGCTGCCAAGGTCCCACAGCAGCAGGAGGGCTCATGCTGGAGGCCAGCCCTCCGAAGCCCCACAGAAATCTCCAGGGCTGAGCCGAAGGTCTGCTCGGGCTGGGGCCGGGGCTCGCACTCCGCACAGGGGCAGGCTGGGCAGCAGCCACTGCTGCCCTGGGAACAGGGAGCGTCTGGAGAGCTGGCTCCCCGCCCGGTCCCC
>NW_006159777.1:2887009-2908824 GCF_000334495.1 Tupaia belangeri chinensis | reverse complement strand
GCCGCCCCCCCGCCGGGGGGCGGGCGGGCGCCCAGCCACTGCGGCCCTGGGAACAGGGAGCGTCTGTAGAGCTGGCTCCACGCTGGCTCCACGCTGGCTCAGCGGAGGGGGCCTGCGAGGTCTGAGGAGGGCAGGGAGGGCGTACCGGGGCCACCTGGACCACCTGCAGCTGAATGTGCTGGGCCTGCTGCAGGCTGGACGCCGACGAGGGCACGGGGATGTACTGCAGCCGCTGGTAGTCGCCCTGCGCCGTCCGGTAGTCCGTCGTCAAGGTCTGGGACAGTTCCGTCATCGCTTGAGTAAGCAGGTCTGTGGTCTGCAACAGCCACACGGACAGGACGCGTTAGACACCGACGCTGGCACTCCATCCCCACTGCCTTCCGGGGCCGCGCTGCGGGGCCACAAGCATGACGCAGCCCGCTCAGCCCGGCAGGATGGCCCGGACACCGGGAGGGTCTGGGAGATGAGCCCTCCATCCCCACATCCGTCTTTCTCAGTACGTCTCTGCCATCCATCTCTGTGTGTCCCTCCACCTCGGCACCTGCATCTCCCCTTCTGTGCCTGTGACTCTATTTCTATTTCTTCTATTTCTTTTCTTTTTTAATTTTTTAAATTTTATTTATTCATTCATTTATTTTAATTTGACTAGAGAGCGACCCAGAAAGAGAGAGAGAAAGTGAGAAAGCAAGTCACCAGGGCTGGGACTCAAACTGCGGTTGACCACGTGGGAGTGCCCAGCGTCTTAACCACCATGCCACCTGCTGGCCCCTCTTTTTGACCATTTTTACTATACGGCACATGGGCTCACCAGAGAGAGACAGTGAGAGGAGGGGAGTAAGAAAGCTCCCAGGGGAACACGGCCATGCTGCAACCCTTCTCCTTGTTCTCTGGATTCTGGGAACGCACGCACATACCTCGCATGTCTTTCTAGGCACCGGATCTGGACTAGAACCACATGTTGGATGTGTGGGGTCTGCCCCCTTAACCCCCAATGCCACTTAACCCTGCTGACCCCATAGCAGTCTCTCTCTGTTACCTCTGTCACTATCCTCCAGACGGCTCTCTCTGGACCTCTGTATGTTTATTCCTATCTCTGCATCCACACCTGTCTCTCTGAAGCCCAGGTGGACTCTGACCCTGCCTCCCTCCCCATCTTCAGCGACGGCCATCTCTATGCCTGACCTCTAACGCGCTTCCCCAGCAGGGCCCAGTGCTGTCCCTGTCTCTGTCTGTCTCGACACCACATCTCTGCCGAGTTCAAGCTCTGTCGGACCCCACGGAGCCGCCCTAGAGGCGCTGACCATCTGCCGTGAATGAGAGCTGAGAGGTCTCGCGCCCTCTAGGCAGAGTTCTGGGGAGGGACCAGGAGGCGTCACGGCCCACGCCTGGTGTGGGGGAGAAAGCCTGCTGGGTAACTTGCAGCCAGAGGTGCCTGGACCACCACGAGGTGCTGAAGAGACCACGGCACCGCAGGGAGGGATGCCCTTCCTGCCCCGCACTCACCACCACCGTCTCCCCGGTGGTACTGTCGGTCGCTAGGACGGCCGGGGTGGCACTGATCACAGTCGTGGTCAGCGGCGTCTGAATGGCGTTCGGGAGCTGGGCATATTCTGGGTGCTTCTTTCGAATGTGTTGGACCATCTTGGTCTAAAAAATTAAGGCAAAAACCAAGAATAATTTCTAGAATTGGCTACTCTCAGTCTTTCGCCCATGTAAACCCTCTAAAGCTTCCCGAAGTCTTTATCTCAAGCCCAGTGTCGCTGACTGCCTGGAGTCCCTACCAGGGGCCATCTGATGAAAGGGGAACGAGAAGGAGACCCACAGGAAACCGCCCATCCCATCCCTGCCAGGTGATGTCCAGCACCTCGCTGTCCCCGCCCACGGGTGCCCACAGCAGCTTGTCACAGCCCCGGCAGCAGAACCGAAGCGAGGACCACCATCTGCATCCCCATAGGGCGTCTAAACACAGCGCACAAAGTAGGTGTGGTCAGACAGGAGGCCCCCGCAGGGGAGCGCAGTGGAAGACAGCGGGATCCCCCATTCTCTGCCACGGGACCGTGGACAGGACTAGCCAACACCCCAGTAGCCCCACCCACTCAGAAGCCATAGGAGCGGCCTCAGGACACAGACGCCCTCACCTTGCTGCTGTACTGCTTGGAGCAGTGCGGGCAGCACACGGGAGGGGTGGCGATGGTGCCCGTCAGCTGCGTGTGGGTGCTCAGCATGGGGTCTGGCTCTCCAGGTCCTGCAGGGCGGAGCTTCCGGATGCTGGGCGGGAGCTCGGCCCCCGGGTGGTTCTTCAGGATGTGCGCTTTGCGCTTGCTGGCGCTCTTATAAACCTGCAATGCAGAGCAAACGCTCACTCGTGAAAGCAGCAGACACTTTCGTGCCCCAAGCAAACGATCGACAGTTTCATCCGGGCAAATGTGATGGGTTCCTGCCGCCCCAAATACCACAGGCCAGCGGACCTGCCGGAGGGTCCTGAGGACGTACGTCAGAGTAAGAAAACGACAAAGTACAGAAGCGTCTTCCTTGAATTTGTGCACATGGCTTCAAAAATTCATAGGAAATGTGTATTTTGCACCAAAACGAACTCATACTTGGGGACCAGTAGGTGGCATGGTGGTTAAGGTGCCGGCCTCCCACATGGTTGACTGCAGTTTGAGTCCCAGACCCATGGCTTGAAAATCACACTGGGTGCAAGTGCGTGCACGCCCAAAATCCCAGGAGGAGAGTGGAGAAGAGGCTGCAGCACGGCCATCCACCCCGGGGGATGAGTCCTCACCTTCCCTCTCACCGACTCTGTCTCTCCTCAGTGAGTGCATGTGCCCTATGGCAAAAACATCAATCAACAAACATTTTTAAAAATTCATACTTATTTTCATTTTTCACAACTGTCTTGAAGTACCCCGGTGCAATGAAGGTACCTGTAAACACGCCTTCATGCTATGTTTCAAAGGTGGCTGCACGGAGGGACTGGCTGCGGCGGCCACGGCTTCCCTGAGCTGCACACGCCCTCGGGAGCGGTGGTGCTGCCAGCCAGGGCCGATACTTGTCCAGACACCAAGTTTCATACCAACTTGTACCTTCAGGGGGACCCATTTCTAAACTATTTCTTACTTTTAAGCTGACGCAGTTACTCTAGGTAAAGAAACAGGATCGCGATGGGACAACAAAGGTGCCCTTTATCTCCTTTGTAACTGCACGAAGCAAACAGTGGGGCCGTGCAGCCAGGGGCTGTCATCATCCTCTTCGGGAAGCCCAAAGCTGCCCTTCCTTCACAAGCAAGTGACAAGCAAGGCGAGCTCTCCTGCGAGCTCAGTGAGTTTAAATGCACTCACATACCAGTTTGTTCTTTTGTAACAGAAACCAGAGAGAAGGCACAAAAAGAAAAATCGGCAACGAGCTCTTAAGAAAATGATTTCAGCTTAAAACGAGGCCGCCTTTCCAGCCCTGCCGTGTCTGAATGGAAGACTACCGAGGGCGGGCACCACCTGTGAAGAGCGGCTGCGGACCCCACGCGCACAGCTGGCTCCAGGCCAGCTCCCAGTGCCACGCCCCGAGTGCCACACGGTCTCGATGGCTGCCCACCTTGTCACAGTACTGGCAGAAGTAGTCGCGGTTGGGCTTTATGATGGGGAGCGTCAGCTCGGGCACCTCCTCTATCTTCATGTCTGGGTGCCGCTTGGATAAGTGATTTACCTGAAGTGAAAACGAAGCACAGTGAGGAAGAGGGCAGGGTCGGCTGGACGGCGAAGCAAGGCCCCTGGGGCCAGGCATTCGGCCAGAACCAGCTCCACTGGACCCGACACCAAAGCCTCGCAGTCACTGTCAGAGAAGGGGGTGGCAACGCGGCAAGGGCTGGTGGCGCGCGGTCACTGCCAACCCCACCCACAGTCCTGGACTAAGAACGACCGGCAGGGAAAGGAGGTGACATCTGGGTGACTTGGCCTGAGCAGACCTGTCTTTCCTCACGGAGTGCCCTCGCCTTACCGAGGACACGGGAGGAATGCAAACTAGTTCTGACTAGGAAACACGCTCAGCCACCGGGCAGCCCCAGAGGAAACACGTCCCGGAAGGGCAGTGGCGTGGCGGGGTGGGCGGCCAGAGCTGGCCGCAGGGCTCCTTCAGGGTGGTGCTGCCAGCCAGGGCCGATACTTGTCCAGACACCAAGTTTCATACCAACTTGTACCTTCAGGGGGACCCATTTCTAAACTATTTCTTACTTTTAAGCTGACGCAGTTACTCTAGGTAAAGAAACAGGATCGCGATGGGACAACAAAGGTGCCCTTTATCTCCTTTGTAACTGCACGAAGCAAACAGTGGGGCCGTGCAGCCAGGGGCTGTCATCATCCTCTTCGGGAAGCCCAAAGCTGCCCTTCCTTCACAAGCAAGTGACAAGCAAGGCGAGCTCTCCTGCGAGCTCAGTGAGTTTAAATGCACTCACATACCAGTTTGTTCTTTTGTAACAGAAACCAGAGAGAAGGCACAAAAAGAAAAATCGGCAACGAGCTCTTAAGAAAATGATTTCAGCTTAAAACGAGGCCGCCTTTCCAGCCCTGCCGTGTCTGAATGGAAGACTACCGAGGGCGGGCACCACCTGTGAAGAGCGGCTGCGGACCCCACGCGCACAGCTGGCTCCAGGCCAGCTCCCAGTGCCACGCCCCGAGTGCCACACGGTCTCGATGGCTGCCCACCTTGTCACAGTACTGGCAGAAGTAGTCGCGGTTGGGCTTTATGATGGGGAGCGTCAGCTCGGGCACCTCCTCTATCTTCATGTCTGGGTGCCGCTTGGATAAGTGATTTACCTGAAGTGAAAACGAAGCACAGTGAGGAAGAGGGCAGGGTCGGCTGGACGGCGAAGCAAGGCCCCTGGGGCCAGGCATTCGGCCAGAACCAGCTCCACTGGACCCGACACCAAAGCCTCGCAGTCACTGTCAGAGAAGGGGGTGGCAACGCGGCAAGGGCTGGTGGCGCGCGGTCACTGCCAACCCCACCCACAGTCCTGGACTAAGAACGACCGGCAGGGAAAGGAGGTGACATCTGGGTGACTTGGCCTGAGCAGACCTGTCTTTCCTCACGGAGTGCCCTCGCCTTACCGAGGACACGGGAGGAATGCAAACTAGTTCTGACTAGGAAACACGCTCAGCCACCGGGCAGCCCCAGAGGAAACACGTCCCGGAAGGGCAGTGGCGTGGCGGGGTGGGCGGCCAGAGCTGGCCGCAGGGCTCCTTCAGCTCAGCAGCCCCATGCCCACTGCTAGAAAGCCCCTTCTCTCGCTGTCGCCATCAGAAAAGAGGGGCACGAAAAGGGGACTGCTAGGAAGAAGAGGAACATGTGCAGGAACACCAAAGAAAACAGTAAAGAAAAGCCACAGAGGGACCAGCAGTTAGCGTAATGGCTATGTCGCTGGACTCCCACGTAGTCGACCATGGTTCGCATCCCGGACCCCGTGGCTTAAAACTCACGCCGGGCGCGTGTGCGTGCGTGCCCAAGATCCCGAGAGGAGAATGGAGGAGAAGGGACTGTGGTGTGGCCATCCCCCCTGGGGGGTGATTTCTCGCTTTCTGTCTGTCTGGCGAGCGCACGCGTCCTATAGCGAAAACCTCTCCAAAAAAATTTTAAAAAAAGAAAAGAAAAGCCGTAGAAAAAGACGTCTTCCTCGGGCACGTGTGCATGTGTGCCCAAAATACCAAGGAGGCTGGAGAAGGGACTGCAGCATGGCCATCCCCCCCAGGTGTGTCTCTCAGTCTCTGTCTCTCCCACGAGCGCATGTGCCCTACAGCCAAAATCTCTCAAAAACTAAAAGGAAAAGACCTCTTCCTAGTTCGCAGAAGAGCAGTCAGGGAGGGCAGGAGGGCTGAATGCTGACAGGAGCCCCTCGCCCGTCTCCTGCAGGTCCCAACCCCTCCCACCGAAGGCTGGGAGTGCGGGGTGCGGGCGGGTACTGACCAGCATGCCCCGCCGCCGGAAGCCCATCATGCACAGGCGGCACTTGAACGTGAAGCTGTCATAGTCGGTGGACGTGATGCGCGGCTTGAATGTCTTGGAGCGGCTGATGCGGTCGGCCTTCTTGGCCTCCCTCTCGGGGTTGTGCATCCTTTGCATGTGTTCCCGCAGCTTGTCTTTCCGCTATTTGGGGAAGCGGGTTGGAAAAGGGGGGGATAGAAAACATTTAGTAGGAGAGATCGTTCAAGATATCCACAGAAACTAGTAGTCACTGCACGCACACGCCTGCAGGGGCCTGGGGCCTGGCGGCTGGCAGGCCAGGACCTGCAGAGGCGTGGGCACCGAGAGCTGCGGGCACCGAGAGCTGCGGACGGGACATGACCACTAGGTAGGAAGGACAGCCTGCCTCGGGGGAAGACAGACTGCAGAGGGGAGGCCCCAGGTCAGATTCAGGACAGTGAGACAACAGGCAGCTCTGCCAGGCGACCGGCAGCCATGTGGACACTGGCTCCCGCGTCTCCACAGCAAGACCCCGAGACCTGAAGGACTAGCAGCCTCTGCCTATGGACATCCGGTTCAGGTAAACCGTCATAGAGGTCAGCGTGACGGAGAGGCCGTCTAGGACCCAGCTCTGCAGCAGGGGACCTGGTGACCCCTGCCGGTGTGGGCCCACAGAGGGCTGAGTGTGGCAGAGCCTGCCCTGAAGAAAAACCAATGCAGAAATGCCAACCTTCTCCAGGAGACTCCGCGCCTGGACGCGGGCTTGCCTGTTCCTACCGCGAAGGTTCGAGCCACTGTGAACACAGCAGTCGGGGCACGGACTTGCCTGTCAGCCATTCTGTCCTCCAGCGCATTCATTCCTGGATGTCCCTCAGGGCCTCCCGAGGGGCGGAGGTCCGGCCCAGGCCAGCTCCAGGCAGCGCCCATGCCTCTCCGCAGCAGGTGGGCTTGCGGGCCTCCCCCTCTCCCACTGACCACTGCCTTCCCTGAGCACCCGCCCGTCTCGTCTCCAAGTGCGGTGGTCACGCGGGCAGTGTGGTGCTGCGGGGGGGCCGGCATACCTCCGCCCTCCACCAGGCTGGCACCCAGCAGCTCTGCCCAGGTTCCTGCCCCGCCCTCGGCATCAGGAGCGCTCCCGTCTCTCCAGCTTCAAACCCCGATTCTGCACCCTTCACGCTCCCTCAACATCTGCTGGAATACGGGCCTCCTGGCCATGTCCCCTGCCTCTTCCGGGCACAGATGCAGCTCTAGGTCTAGGACACCAAGGGCCCTTTGCCCTGAGGCTAGCGCGGCCCAGCTGCATCTCCAGCTCCCTGCTTCGCTTCGCCTCGCCCCAGGCCTCTCCGCTCCTCAGTCCCCCTCCCAGAACTTCGCGGCCCGTGGTCTGACCGCTCTGCTGCCCCGGACGTCCGATCTGCCCTCGTTCCTCATCTTCCCCCCTCTAACTGGCAAACACTTCCCCACCCTCAGTGACTTCAGAAATACCCCTACTGTGAAATTCTACACCCATATTAATTGTCCTCACAGGTCTTCATTATTTTCTCTGTGATAGAATCAACACTAATTTTTTTAAAAAGTTTTGCTATAGAGCATGTATACTCACTAGAGAGAGACAGAGACAAAGAGAAAGAGAGAACTCACCCCCGGGGGATGGCCACACCACAACCCCTTCTCCTCTGCTCCCCTGTAGGGATTGTGGGTACACGCGTACATTCACCCAACATGCTTTTCACGCTGCCATGTCCAGGCCTCGAACTGGGCAGCTGAGCATATGGGATCTAGCCGCATAAACCACCATGCACCTGCCTAGCCCAATCAATGCTAATCTTTCAGTGTGGATGTCTAATTTCCCTGTTGAAGTGTGAGCGCCTTAGAGTCAAAGGTCGGACCCTGTCTTTACACGCATGCCCCCATGGATGGTGAGCAGGGCCGCAGTGGGACTCCAGTACGAGGGGCCTCCTAAAAGCTCAGAGAAAATGCGTATTATGGAAAGAATCTGCATAGATTTCAGGTTTTTTTGCACCAAAATAAATCATACTTTACTTGCATCTCCCTTTTGAGCGGACCTTTCGAGTCCCTTTATGAAAGAAGTACAAGGGCAGGTCACCAGCCCAAGGTCCGTGGGAAGCTGCAGGAGAAGCCCTTGCTCAGGGACCGTGCCCTGTGTGACATCGGCCAGGCTCAGGGGTGTGAGTCTGAAAGCGTATTTCAAGGCAGGGTGGAGGCGAGCAGACACGAAGACCCAAGGAGAGACAGCCTGCCTCATGTAAGGCAGCCCGCGGGGCTCAGCACAGCCAGGGAACACAGCGGAAACAGGCCAGGGGTACCCGGAGCCCAATCGTACTGTCTGAGCAGTCGAGGCTGGGGTCTGTCTGCACCGAGAGCTAGTCCCCAAAGGCTACAACCTCAGGTCTGCTCTCCAGAAAGTTACCCTCTACAGTCAGGAGGAACGCACTGCGGGGGGCAGCGGGTGGGGCCATCTCGCCTGACTACATGTCATTGGTGTCCCCTCCCAGTTAGGGTTAGTCCAAGAGAAAGGCACATCTGAGGGGACAGTGGAGTGGGTGGCTGATGCGCCCCCTCCCCGCCCTGCAGGCAAACTCCACCTCCACCATGGGCCACAGCCGCTCTCACGGCCCACCCGCAGGTGGGTGCCTGGGCTCTGGTTCCTAGGGAAGGTCCCATGTGCCCACCCAGCCCAGGGCTTCAGAGCTGGTCCCCAGCTTCTCCTTTCAGACCCTCCTTGCTTCTCCATCGTCTACAGCTGAGCGCTCTGTCCCCGTGGACACTCCCTCGGGCTATAACCCTCTCGGTTCTCCTTCCCCAACTGCACCCTGCCTTACATGCTGGGTCAAAGCACAGGGAAGAAAAGCAGTAAAAGGTGGCTTTCTTTTCTTTCTTTCTTTCTTTCTTTCTTTCTTTCTTTCTTTCTTTCTTTCTTTCTTTCTTTCTTTCTTTCTTTCTTTCTTTCTCATCCCTAGGTGTTAAAATGAAACGTGGCACAAAGTCATCAAAACACGTTGAGGGCCAGTGCCAAAGCTGAGTGGTTAGGGGAGCCAGACCCCACACGGCTGATCACTCCACCTCCGGCCCTGGTGGCTTGAAAAACACGCCCGGCATGTGTGCACGTGTCCGCTCGTGCTCAGATCCCAGCAGGATGGAGAAATGGAGGAAGGGGTGACCCGCGGAGGGGGGGTGCTTTCTCCCTCCCTCTGTCTCTCTGTCTCTTTCCGGCAAGTACACATGACCTCTGGCAATAAAGAAGGGCAAAGCAGTAGGATACGTAGCCCCAGCTAGGTGCCACTTTATAGGATGGTAAAGTTAGACTTGTGTCCATGGAAATGTGTGTGTCACCTGTGTTTGCTAGGAGGGTATTTGGATTGATTAGGGTCTTTGGTGATTCAATAAAATGTGGGGGGAAAACAGTATAGAAAGCAAACATAGATACCAGAGACAGTGTGGGAGGAGAGTGGGAGATGGCAGAGGGTAAGAGATAGGGAATCAAGGATGGGGGGGAGAAAAGCAAAACATACAGAAAACAAGAAATGGAAGATCATTTGCTGACAATAACATGTTTGTTGATGTTCATTTTCTGACAATAACATGTTTGTTGATGTGCTTGATTGAGACAATTTGCAGTGCACTCTGGATGGAAAATCTCATTTTGTATGCTGTAATGATGTACAGTGAATGAATGCAAATAAATAAATTGAAAAAAAAAAGGGCAAAGCAAAGCAAACGAAAATTGTGAAATAGGTAAGTTGGACGGCTGGGCAAAGAACATCACAAGAGAGGGACCCCTTCAGCTATAAATCCTAAAAAAAATCCAAATTAGGAAACAGAAAAAATCAGCCCTGTTTTTAACCTTCCCACTGGAGCTTTTCACAGAATGAAATGGTATTGCTGGATGCGAACGCCATCCGGTCAGGTGTCTGACGCACTCGCAAAACCTACGCTTCAAAAATTACTGTCTCGGGACCAGCAGGTGGCATGGTGGTTAAGGTGCTGGACACTCCCACATGGCCGACCACGGTTCAAGTCTTGGATCTGGTGGCTTCCTTTCTCACTTTCCCTCTCTCTCTTTCCTCCTCTGTGTCTCTCTGGTCAAATTAAAATAAATGAGTGAATAAATAAAATTAAATAATTATTTAAAAAAAGAAAAAAAAATTACTGTCTCTCTCTAATGTCTCCCTCTAAAAAACCCATCAATTTTCTCCTCCCAAACTCACTTCTGATTCTGTTCTAGTTCCTACGACAGCGTAACCCACAAACATATTCGCTAACGTATTTGCAGAATCAACTGATTTCCAAAAAGCACATTTTTTTGTTTTCTTATTTTTTAACTGTTACCTCTGAGTTTTCCTCAGGTTTTTTCTTGGCTTCTTCTAAATTCCAGGCAGATTACTGGTACTTATAATTTTTTAACTCTAATTTTGAAGTCTTTAACATTCTCCAAAGTGGTCTCAGCCCCCTCAAGGGTCTTTAGATCCCTCTTCTGCTGGGTAAGTCTCACTGCTTGTGGGGGCTACAGGCTCTTAGGCTTAATAAGTGCTCAACAAATATCTCTTGATTTGAATGGTAAGTAAATGCATTGATCTCTTGGGAATGCCTCAGGAATAATTTATTTCTACTGTCCTAATACATTTGGGTTCTTTTAAGAGATGCAATGTAGAAACCAGCAGGTAGCATAATGGTTATGTTGCCAGACGCTCATGCAGTCGACCGTGGTTTGAGTCCCGGACCCAGCGGCGTAAAACTCACACCAGACGCATGTGCTTATGTGCCTAAAATTTTCGAGAGGAGAAGGGACTGTGGTGTGGCCATCACTCCGGGGTGGGGGGTAGGCGACTTCTCACTTCCTGTCACTGTCTCTTTCTGTCTCTCTGTCAAGCACCTGCACTCTGTAGCAAAAATACTCTCCACAAAAAAGGTACATTAAAACTCTGGGTTTTCAATGAACTATTTTGAGAAATGAAGAAAGGTAAGTTTTTTCTCTTAATTTTATAACTAGGCCAAACCCGAGGCCCAAAGTGCTCTGGAGTCTGGTTCTCCCAGCGATAAGCCATGAACTGCACCGACAGGCTTACCCCACGGATTCTGGGCTTATGTCTGCGGTCCTACCTTAAACTGCTTCCCGCAGGTGGAACATAGGAAGTCTTTGCGGTCCGAATGCCGGAGCATGTGCAGCCGCAGCTTGTCGGGGCGGCAGAAGGCCTTGTCACACTCCGTGCACTGGTAGATCTTTTCCGAGTGGAAGCTGCGCACATGTTTTTTCACCTGGGGGAGAAAGGACAAGAAAGCTCAGGGCGCTCGGGGCCAAAGGGAATGGCCAAATGCGGCCTCTCGCCGCTAGAGGGAGCCCAACGCACGGCCACAGTTTTCTCAGCCTGGCTGTGGTCGCCAATAGGGTGTGACAAGGGCCTCAATGGCAGGCTGTCCCTGTCACCGAGCAACTGAAAAGGTAGCGGGAACGCCAATGAAGGGTGGAAGGAGTGTTTTCTTGCCCAAAGCTCTGAACACTTGGGGCCCATTTTTCTCTCTTTTTTTTTTTTAGGTTAAAACAGAGCTCCTTTGAGTTTAAATGAATCCAGCTAAGTATCTATAAGCAGAGAAAAAAAACCTTCTTCCTCTTTTTTTTTCTTTCTTCAACATGTACAGAATAATTTAGCCCCTTTTAGGATCTGACCCTTTTACATTTCCCTATAAAATCAGACTCGGAAGGGTTAGAGGCACGATCAGACGGGGCAGACCACGCTGGCTTATGACAACACACCACACGGACACAGCGGGGACTGCTCCGTAACGGGCACCTACTCCCTCCCGACAGAAAGCAGGACGGTCCGCGCGGAGCGGGCAGCGGACGGAGGCCACGTGAGGGGCAGAGCAGCCTCCCTACAACACAGCTGCATCGTTACTTCCGGAGCTGCTTTTGCCACTAAAACCTGCCTTGCAGCGACCTTTCTAGTTGTGTGAAGTGAGGAAATCTCCATGGTACTCAGCACTAGCAAACGAGGGTTAAAACCGAGTTTCCTTCTGTTTGGGTAGTTTTTTAAAAAACAGTATTTTGACAAGATATTTAGAGCTATTATTTGCTCGGCAGTATATAAGATAGTACCCCTTTGGCAATAAGAATAAATACAGCATCACAATGTCCAAATGAAATCGTAAATGTTTGGGGATCTATTTCCATTCATTTTGCTCCAACAAAAACACACGCGCCCAGGGCAGTCGGTGGTGGCACAAACGTACTGAACACCAACTTTCTCTGTTTCCTCCCAGACTCCCTGGCCTGAGCAGAGCACAGGAGGGCACGGTGATGGGGGACATTCCCAGACCCGGCCACGGGCGCAGGCTCCTCTGGGTCCTATTTATTATAGGCTCTCTTATGGGATGGTATCGACAAGGAGTGAGAGTTTTGCTCTTTCCGCAAGGAGTTAGAGTTTTGGTCTTTCCCTCACTGTGTCTTTGTGAAATCTTTTTCAGTTTGCTATAGGATGTGTGCACTCCCTAGAGAAAAACAGAGAGACAGGGAAGGTGAGAAAGCACCCCCCGGGGAGGATGGCCACACCGCAATCCCCTCTCCTCTATTACCCTCTCGGGATTCTGAGCATACACACACACCTGGCGTACTTTTCAAGCCACTGGGTCTGGGACTTGAACTGCATAGTCGGCCATGTGGGATCCAGCTGCCTTAACCACCACACCACTGGTTGGCCCAAGAAAGTTTCTTGTTTTGTTTCATTTTTTAATAGAGCCAGGTCTGGGGGCTTATTACAGATTTGTACTATAACTTAAATGTTTCACTGTCTGACCTTGGCAATGAAGGACAAGAGGCTTGACTGAAGAAACATTGGGTGGTCGGATAGGTCATGATGCATTTTTGCATGAAAAACCGAAAAATCTGTCATGTCAGACGACCCAGTATTACTCTCAATCGCAAAGCTGGTTTTTTTTCTTTTCTTTACAGGGAGAGACATAGAGACAGAAAGCGAGAAATCACCCCCCAGGGGGGATGGTCACGCCGCAATCCCTTCTCCTCCATTCTCCTGTTGGGATCTTGGGCACGCACGCACGCACACACACCCGGCATGAGTTTTAAGCCACCGGGTCCAGGACACATACCATGGTCGACTATGTGGGAGTCCAGTGACATAGCCATTACGCTAACTGCTGGTTCCCCGCAAAGCTGTTTTGAAGAAGGGACAACCATAGGCACTGGGTAGTGTGGGTTTTCCAAATCTCCAGGTTTCTCTGATGGAAAGAAGGACGGAAGCACTCACCTGGATAAAATCCGGGAACCGTTTCTTGCAAGTCGGGCAGGTGAAGTAGCCGTCGCTGATGTGAACAGCCACGTGGTCTTTCAGCAGATCCAGGCGGTCAAAGGACTCTGGGCAGAAAATGCACGAGTAGGTCTTCTGGTCCGAGTGCAGCCTCATGTGACCCTCCAAGGAGGCGCTGCTGATAAAGCCTTTGTTGCAGAGGTCGCAGGTCAGCGGGCAGCTCCCCTCCCGTCCGTGGAAGCGTAAGTGCTGGTCCAGCTTGTCCTTCTCGCGGAAGGCCTTCCCGCACTGCAAGCACTTGAAGGGCCGGAAGGACTTCCGGATGAACAGGTGCTGGAGCGCTGCGTTCTGCAAGAGAGCACAGGGCCGCTGCTCAGCGAGGGAGGGGCAGAGCCGGGCCACACTTCTCGGCCAGAGGGAGGCCTCCGCACCCACGGAAACACAGCCGGAAGACTTCCAGTGAAGACACTGAAAACCAAGTGTCCCCAGAGAAGCTTGGCTTACAAACTTTTCTGTGTGCTTTTTCATGCTACGTCTATGTGGAGGTGTTTTCCTTCAAAAAGACTCAAGTAACATTCAGCATTCCCAATAGAAGACTTGTACAAACAAGCAGGTCCGGGGGACACAATAACACAGAAGACCTAGGTAAAGTCACACGAGCCTGGAGGAGGTGGGCACAAGCCAGTTAAATGGCATTTGTTCAAAGCCCTTCAGAAAAGAATCTGAAGCTTGAGTCAATGTTTAGCAAAAAAAAAAAAAAAAAGGTGATAAAAAGAACTGAATAGTAGGACAGATTCTGTGGCCTAGTGGTTAAGGGAGTAAGATCCCACATGGCTAACTACATGGTTCAAATCCCGGACCCAGGGACTCGAAAAACACACCAGGCACATGTGCGTGTGTGCCTAAAATCCCAACAGGATGGAGAAGCAGAGAAGGGTCACGGCATGAACGCACCATCGAGAAGCGCCTTCTCCCGCTCCCTCCCTCTGTGTCTCTGCCTCTGTCTGGCACATGCATGACCCTCCGGCAAGTAAGAAAAAGAGAGAACTGAAGGGTAAGCCTGCCCGAAGCAGGTAGGAAGGAACCAGAGACGAGGCTCTGCCGGGGGTGGTAAAAACGCTCTGGATTAGAGAGTCGTGCGGTTGGACAACTTGGGGAATACTCGAGAAGTCACTTTAAGAGTAAATGCGATGCTGTGTGACTTACAGATCTCATGGGAAGAGAAAGAGCTGTGACGGAAACGAGGATTCCGCTGTGTGCGTGCGTTTGTTCGTGAGCGCCATCCCTCGGCACGTGTCCTGAACGGAGTGTAAGCATGCTGTGGCCTCCTACGTCCTCTGCAGGGACGGGTTCCCCAGGAGCTGGCAGGGCTGCTGGCCAGAATGCCGTGAACGAGGCGAGGCGTGCAGCTTGCTCCCTGCCCAGACCGGCCATTTCCTCTTTCTCAGTCCCAGGTGGCACTCCTAACGCTCATCAGTCACCTTGTGAAAGTGTGCAATGGTGCAGGCCACGCTAGTGCCACGGCATGGGTGTGCAAACCCACGGAGCAGCCTCCGCCCGGAGAGCCCACGGTCGGCGTAGCAGTTTCATGTAAAGGAGACTCACCCGTCCATTCCGCAGAACACGGAAGGGGAGCGCTAGGTAGCTCTGAGAGGGGAAAGCCCTCAGCGAAGCTCATCCTGCCCAGGGCGCCATCGGGGATGGGTGCCTGCAGGGCCTGGAGATCTTAACGCAGCATCGGGGCGATGAAGAAAGCCCAGCGAGGAGGCTACAACTATTACTTTCAAATTACCAAGAGCGGCAGCTTCTGAACTGAATTCAATGTGAAACGACCGCTTGGCGGGAAAGCGAAATAACTACTTTTGATTTTGTGACACCTCGGAACAGCTACTACGCAACAGGGCAGGGAGAGACTTCCAGGTCCGCCCGCCCACCTCTCCCAGGCAGGCAGGTCTGCGGTCTTCCTGACCGACAGCGCTGCTTCGCGGGCCGCGGTATTTCCTCCTCCTTCCCCTACTGATCGATCCCTTCGTAAGCCCTTACTCAGAGCAAGTGCTGCTGGTGTTTGAGAGTGAGCGAAATACATTCCACACGAATCCCACGCAAAGCATCGGAAGGCCTTTTCACTGCCTCTGCAGAGACGGCTGAGGCCAGAGCTCCCCGGGGCAGCCGCGAGCTGCGTCACTCCCCACGCCCGATCTTTACTCGGTCTGGAAGCACTCAGTTACCCAGATGCCCTTATCATTGGTCCCCTCCAGCACTTCAGAGATACTGCAGATAACCAGGGGCGGCTCCGGCCCAGAGCCAAGGCCTCAAGCACTTGGCCACGGAAGGACCGCCCGTGCCTGTGCAGGGCCGTCTCCAGAACGGACCCGACGCACACAGCTGAGCTGGGTCCTGCCAAGGACTCGAGTCCCGCAGCACCAAATCCAGAGCCTTGTT
Organism: Tupaia belangeri chinensis; assembly: GCF_000334495.1. Lineage (NCBI taxonomy): Eukaryota > Metazoa > Chordata > Mammalia > Scandentia > Tupaiidae > Tupaia > Tupaia belangeri. Next base: position 2,893,153 of record NW_006159777.1, on the reverse strand, counting down.
TTGGTTGTGGGATGCCATTCAGTCTCCTGTCTCTCCCGGTAAGCCTGAGGCCCTCTGGATACGGGTTTAGACTGTGCAGCCACCCGGCTCCACCTTCCCGGTCCTGCCGACAAACCCTGGCGTCTTCTTACTTTCATGGAGCCTGGAACACCGTCCAAGTGCTGCAGAGCCTCTTTCTCTGCCCTGATGACTCTGCTGTGGACCGCCTGCTGCGAGGGCTGGGTGCCGGGGCTGGCCCCACCCAGACCACTTGTAGGCGTGCTGCGTAGCTCAGAGCCACGACAGGGACATGTGTACAAGCCGGGGAAACAGGCGGGGCCGGCACACGGGCCCACTCAGGCTCTGCCCTGGGAGCCCATCAGTCACCACGCCACGCACGTGCACACCAGCTACTCTGCAGACTCCCAACTGTGTCGTACTCAGCTCCGAGACACGGAGTCAGCTCACGTGGGATTGAGCTAACAGACGGCACGTGCCTTGCAGACAAAGCCCATAAACGTTCTGAAGTTCGATATTAACAGTGAAAGGAACCTAAATTATTCATCCATTTCATACCATTTGGATCCTGACACTAAAAGGGAACAAAAACATCACGTTTGCTCATTATTTTGTGGAGGTTCTTTTTTGTCAGCAACTTTCCTTTGTCCTATTTTCTGCTCAGCTTTCGAAGACTTCAGTGAGTGAGCCCTGCCCACCACACCACACCCCACTGTCCTGCAGCTGGCACCCCATGCAGGGGCCAGGCTAGTCTTTGCCCATAACCGTTACAGGCGCCTTCCTGCGTGAGGCCCTCGTCTATGGCCACCCTCCTCTAGAAGGGTCTACCTTCCTCCTGGGTCTCAAGGACCAGACTCCATCTCACCTCTCCCAGGTACTGTGCCCTGATTCCTCCTCCTTCAGCCTTTCACCACCCCAGCTGCTGCACGGTTGTGGGCTAGGCGTGTGACACCGACCCACCACACAGGCATGGGCTATGCGTGTAACTCCATCCGGTCGCACAGTTGTGGGCTACGCATGTGACACCGACCTGCCGCACAGGCGTGGGCTACGCGTATAACTCTGTCTGGCCACACAGTTGTGGGCTACGCGTGTAACTCTGTCTGGCCGCTCAGTTGTGGGCTACGCGTGTAACTCTGTCTGGCCGCACAGTTGTGGGCTATGCATGTAACACCGACCTGCTGCGCAGGTGTGGACTATGTGTGTAATTCCGTCCGGCCACACAGTTGTGGGCTATGTGTGAGACACCAACCTGCTGCACAGGCATGGGCTACATGTGTAACTCTGTCTGGCCGCACAGTTGTGGGTTATGCACGTAACTCCGTCCAGCCGCACAGGTGTGGACGTGTGTAACTCCGTCCAGCCACACAGTTGTGGGCTATGTGTGAGACACCAACCTGCCACACAGGTGTGGGCTACGCGTGTAACTCCGTCCGGCTGCATGGGTGTGGACTACACGTGTAACTCCGCCCGGCTGCACAGTTGTGGGCTATGTGTGAGACACCGACCTGCTGCACGGGTGTGGACTACACGTGTAACTCCGCCCGGCTGCACAGTTGTGGGCTATGTGTGAGACACCGACCTGCGGAGCACCTTCCGTCAGTGCTGACTGCCGAGTGAGGCTGAGGGCGAGGCCCAGACAGCACCCCACTACCCCGCGCGAAGCCGCTCCAGCTGTCCAGAGCAGGAAGGGGCCTTGCAGCTCACTCACTGACCTGTGGGCACACCCACTCCCATTATTCACCACGTGGCCTTTACTGCAGCGACCCGGCTGTGGCCTCCACCAGGACCTGGCACGCGCAGGCCACACTGCAACCACACTGCATCGCGGACTCGGGAGATACCTACCTGCAGCTCCCACTGAGCCGGCAGCGTTGGAGGAGAGAAAAATAGTTGCATTACGATCGGACTGGGAGCTTCCCTTCGGCTGGGATAGAAAAGATGAGAAACGCACATAGCCCTGCTGCTCAGAAAGTGGGAGAGGGAGTGCCCACACAGCTCGGCTAAGTCATCCGAGCCACAGGCACACGGCTTCTGCTCCGACACGAGGGACCGCACGCGAGAGGACACCGTGGCCAGACTCAGACATCCACAGCTTCACGGCACACAGGCTTTGCTTTCCTTCCTTGAGAAATCTACATCTAGCAAGCACTGCTTTGGGCTCAGTGAAAACCCAGAATGGCCAAAGCAGAAACGACAGCTGTACAGAGGAAAGAGGTACACGCGAGAAAGAGAGTGGGTGACGGTGGGAGGGTGTCCACGCACGGCCCCTGCCTGGCTGGCCCGGGTTTTGTACGTTTACTGCCCGCTGGAAATAATGCACACCAAGGGGACCAGCAGTTAGCATAATGGCTATGTCACTGGACTCCCACGTAGTCGACCACGGTTCGCGTCCCGGACCCGGTGGCTTAAACTCAAGCCGGGCGCGTGTGCATGCATGCCCAAGATCCCGAGAGGAGAACGGAGGAGAAGGGATTGCGGCATGGCCATCCCCCCAGGGAGTGATTTCTCGCTTTTCTGTCTCTCTGTCTCTCCCTGTCTGCCTGGCAAGTGCACGCGCCCTATAGCAAAAACCTCTTTAAAAAAATAAAAATAAAATAATGCTCACCAAGGTGGAAGCTCGGAGTGTGACAGAACCCTCGGAAAGGCTGGTTAGCCCGAGTTCCTAGAGAGCCCTTGGAGCCATCACACGGCTGGGAATGTCTAAATGGGCTTGAACAGGAAGGCACAGACTACCCTGCTTCCCCAGGTCCCTCCTAGCCTATCCAAGTAAGCGTGAGCTGAAATGCCCATCCAGCTAGAAACCGTAGGGGCTGGGAAGCTGTGTGAGCCTCCTTCACCGACATGGAATGTACCGGTAACCGTCTTCGGACGCCCGTCCAGCTGCCACGGACGTGGGTACTAAGTCATCGTTTTCATTAGCAGTCCCTTATCCCACAACCTCACTGTCCTCCACGCGTCCCCCGCTGTCCCTAAGCCAGTCTCCAGTGCTGTCAGGGGACTAGTTAGAGAAGAAGAGATCTGAGCTGGAAGTCGAGGACATCCCACAGCCCTGTGGGCTAATGCCGACTCAGGTCACACAGGGGAGACCCTCACTGGCTCCTGAGCTTCGAGCAGCATTTCAAGACACCACAGGTGTGACCTGTAGCTGCAGTGCCCACTGGACGTGGGCAGCTGGCATTGAGAACAGCCACACTTGCCAGTAACCCCTCAGCCACTGCATATGACCACGTGGAGTAACCATCATACCTGGGGGCTAAGGTTAGGCACAGATTCTCCTGGGTTCACAGCTAAATACTTACTACAAGTAAATGTGCTAATTTCCTCATTTCTAACCGGTGAACTTGGGGATGCGGGGGCCCTGCCTCCTTTACCTGGCCTGAGCCCTGCCCAAATTCTGGCATCTGCGTCATTAGTGTGTGGATCTGCCAGGACCCTCCAGTCCAGCCTGCCACAGGACGCAGACCTGGAGAAATTGTTCCACTTCCTTCCAGCATTGGCGACTGAGCTGTGGCAGACCGGACACAAGGTTCCTACAGGGACCATGACTAAGTTGGGACAAGCACCAAAGAGCCGGCCGGTGTGTGTGTGTGTGTGTGGGGGGGGGTAGCCTGGCGGCCGGTGGTCCCATGCCCCACTTACTCGGATGCGCTTGGCTCTGCGCATGTCGTCGGCCGTCAGGGCGCTCTGGGTGGGCACCACGCTCGCTTCGTGCTGCGGCTGCAGGTGCAGAGTGTGAGTCTCCGGCTCGTGTTCCAGAGAAGACGGGGCTTCCTGTGGCAGCTGAGGGATGGGGATCGTGGTCTGCTCCGGCTGATCTAGCCCGTTCAGAGGAGCTGGCTCTGCCTCATCAAACTGCTCCTTGGTGGGAAAGTGCAGCAAGTCCTAGAAGGGGCAAGGACCAGGAATTACTTCCCCTCCTGGACAGACGTCAGGGCTGGGGGCTGTCCGCTCAGGTTGGAGCTGCGGCTCTTGTCAGATGACTAGATTCGTCCTCCCCGGGGGTTAACGATCACAGGTAACTACACGCAGTGTGCACAGCCAGAGCCACCCTGGGCTATCTCCGTGGCTGTAACTGTTCAAGTGAGTTAAAGCCCCTCTGATCTCTCTGGCCCATTCCAGCTCTTTAGGGCAGCAAAGTTGGTTCTTCTTATTAGTAACACTTGAAAATGTGCTGGGTTTTGCTACTGAGGGCCAGTTCCTTTTCTTTCTTTCCTTTTTTTAAAGAGACTTCTGCTATAGGGTGTATGCCAGAGAGAGAGATACAGGGAGACAGAAAGCGAGAAATCACCCCCCGAGGGGATGGCCACACCACAATCCCTTCTCCTCCCTCCTCCTCTTGGGATCTCTGGCACACATGCACATGCACCTGGTGTGAGTTTCAAGCTGCCGGGTCTGGGACTTGAACTGCAGTCAACTACGTGGGAGTCCAGTGCCGTAACCATTACGCCACATGCCGGTCCATGGGAGTCAGTTTATTCACGGACAGTAAAACTGTCACAGCAGGACCAGAAGCCTTCCCAAGGCACTCTTCCCACTCCCCAAGTACCTGCGTCCCATCGTCACTCTTCTCCCCGTTCTCGCTGGTTATTTCCAAGCGGATAAATTTTGGGGGACGCCCAGGCCGCCGACCCGGGCCAAATCGCCTCTTGCCTCGTCCCCTTCCTCTGCCTCTTGTTCTAGGGATGAGAGATGGGGTTAGAAGCAGTCAGGGTTGTGCAACACACCTTTTTAGGGTTCCCCATGGGAGTCCGCTCTGTGGATCCCCACCGCCTCCTGCGTTTCGATTTTCCTTGATTCTTTTTCTCATGGGAACACGACCTTTGCTAACATACTTTGCTAAGTTCCTCACTTTCCCCGCTAGATATCCCAGGAGATGTCTTCCATCGTTCTGAAGAAAAGCAGTGTACAGATGCAAAGTGCTGACAGCATCTTGCTTCTGGACCGACATGAGGAATGCGGACAGGAGAGGGCAGCCCACCCGAGGGCGTTCCTGGGGCTGGCGGCTTAGAGAGAGTCCAGACTTCTTCTTCCCTCGCCCCACCTCATGCTCTCCCCAACAGATGTGGCTCAGTTCAAAGGATTTTCTTGTTTTATGACAGGCTAAGCATCTCTAATCCAAAAGCCCAACACTGACATGCTCCGAAGTCTGAAACAAGATGCGTGCCGCCATGGTGCCACAGACAGAAAATTCCACTGACGTGGGCCAGGTGGCGGTCCAGCCATGCTGTGTAGAGTTACTTTCGAGCTGTGTATCACAGGAGCACACCACGCACGCACGGATTTCACGTCTACACTCGGGTGCCATCTCTAAGATATCTCATGTTGTACACGGACATATTCCCAAACCCAAAAATGTCCAATATCCAAGCCATTTCTGGTCACGAGCATTTTGGATAAGGAATACTCAGCCCAAGACCCGGAGGAGACGGAGAATGGAGGAGAAAGGATCGCAGCTGGCCGGGCCCACGGGCGGTTCTCTCTCTCATTTGCTATCTGACATAAAAAAGAGAGAGAGAAACTCAGGTCGTGAAAACGTTTTTTAGAAGATGTGTCTGGGAAGTGTACAAAGTTAATCAGATCATGCTTTATTCTTCCATTCACCTACTTAACAAATACTCTTTTCTGGTGTTTTAGAGGTTTAGCCTTATGGTGTATGTGCTCACCAGAGAGAGAACAAGACAGAGACAGTGAGAGGGGAAGTGAGAAATCCCCCTGGGGGGATGGAGACCCCACAATCCCTCTCCTCCATTCTTCCTCCAGGATCTGGGGCACTCGTGCACAAGTGTCTGGTACTCAGACCACGTTCGGCCACGTGGGAGTCCAACAACAGAACGGCTATGCCATCTGCTGGCCTCACAAGTATTCTATTGTTTTTTACCAGGGACTTCAGAAAGATTTTTCTTTTAATTTGCTATAAGGCATGTACGCTTGCCAGAGAGAGCCAGAGCCAGAGTGGGAGAGTGAGAAAGCCACGGCTCCCCCGAGACAATGGCCATGTTGCAGTCCCTTCTCTATCCTTTTCTCGGCAAGTCTGGCACGTTCCTCTAGCTGCCAGGTCCAGGACTCAAACGGTACAGGTGGCCACGTGGAGTCCAGCCACCCTCACCACCACACCTCCAGCTGGCCCAGAAAGTCTTTATTCTG
>NW_006159777.1:2885525-2886978 GCF_000334495.1 Tupaia belangeri chinensis | reverse complement strand
CCGGGCGAGTGCAGAGAACAGCACAGTGAGCCCCAGTAAAAGGACAGCCCCAGCCCAACAGGAACCCCTCATGGCCAGCCCACTCCTCTGTGCCCACACCACATTCCCACATGTACGCCAACCCCCCAGGTGACCCTGAAGCAAACTCCAGCCACTTTTTCATCTGTAAGTATTTCAGTTTAAACCTCCAACCCACAAGGACTCTCTACCCAAGAAGTCTTCCAAAAGTTCATGGAAAGGAGTTACTAAAAAATCGCATATATTACAAAATTTTGTACACCAGTAAGTTTTACTTTTTTTCTTTCTTTTTTATTTTGCCAGAGGGCACATGGGTTCACAGGAGAGAGACAGACAGAGAGAACGAAGGAAAGTGAGAGAGCACCCCCCAGGGGGCATGGTCACGCCACAATCCCTTTCCATCTCTCTGTCTTTCTAACATTTTGGGCACACCTGCACAGGACCCTAGCATGTTTTTCAAGCCACCAGGGGCCAGGACACAAACCATGCCATCAGCCATGTGGGATCTACCTCTCTTCACCACCAGGTGCCAGGGCTGGCCCTGAAATGCAGATTTCTTACCCGTACCCACCATCCCCACCCTGCTCTGGCCATGCCCCCCATTCCAGACAGCTCTCCCTTCATCTGTCTTCTCTACACAGTGGAATTAAGCATGTGACACAGTCTGAAAGGAACCTCGCTGCCCAAGGACGTCTGGAAGGCCAGTGCATAGGAGCTGGATCCCACGTGACAGCCATGGTTTGAATCTTGACCCCAGCAGCTTGGAAAACACACCTGGTGCATGTGCACACACATGTGCATACCCATGTGCACGCCCAAAATCCCGAGGGACAGCAGAGCAGAGGAAGGCACTGCACAATGACTGTGCCTCACTGGGAGCTGCCTTCTCTCCTCTCTCTGATGAGAATGTGCATCCTCCGGCAATAGAAGGAAAAGACGTTTAGAAATCAGAGGTTCCGGGGCCGGCAGGGGGCGTGGTGGCTAAGGGCACTGGACTCCCACATGGCTGACTGCAGTTTGAGTCCCGGACCTGGCAGCCTGCTTTCTCACACACCCCCCACTCTCTGTCCCTCTCTGGTCAAATTAAACTAAATAAATACACAAATAAAGTAAATAAAGTTCAATAAAATAATTCTTCAAAAAAAAAAAAAAAAAAACCAGAGATTCCGACAGTCTCACAGGTGTATGCTATCTCAACAGTTTCTGCTTCACAATCTCTAGCTAAGGCAGATTTGGGGAAGGAGGAGGAACCCCACTGCAGGGCGTTGGTCATGCCCGAAAAGAAAGAAAGAAGAAAGAAGGAGGGTGACAGACAAGACGATGCTCTCGGAACCTGCCTGGTTGCCTGTAGACACACACACACACTCACAGGACACCCGCTAGCTCAGGAACAACAGAAGTGACGCTGAGCCTTTAAGAGCGAGCTCAGGCCCCC
>NW_006159777.1:2873124-2885499 GCF_000334495.1 Tupaia belangeri chinensis | reverse complement strand
GTGAGATTTGAGGTGCTGCTGCAGCTGCTCGGAGCTGATGAACCGGCGGTTACACTCATAGCAGGGCCAGTTCTTCTCTTGCTCTCGAAGCACTACAGTCACAGGAGAGGAACCAGACAGGCCGGTGAGCAACAAACGGCAGTAAAATCAAAGGCCCACGGCCCCCGTTCTCACCTCCTGCGGCCCAAAGAGTATCTGCTATGTGTCTTACTGTGCTGTTACAAAATCAAAGGGTCGATGTGGCAGAAAGCGGATTTTAAGTGTCTTTTTCTGACATGTTCATGTACGACATCAAAGGAACGAATACCCTCATCCCATCTTACCCACTCCCGGCTACACAGAACACAAGTGCGCGTACACACACACACCCTCACCACACTGGGAAGACAGAAAGTCTACACAAGAGGTCTGTATCAGATAATCTGGTGATCCAGACCCGAGTTTTATAATCTAAGGTTTATTTCATAACGCGTAACTTCAAATGTCAATCATCTGAAGAATGCATTGAAGGATCACTTCAGCAAGATGTCCTGCAATACCCACTAAAGCTGAATGTGTACACACCACGTGGTCGGCAGCTCCACTCCTACGGACACCCTGCAGAGCAGTGCGTAAGAGACCCACGCAGGAGTGGCCACGGCAGCACTCTTCAGTCAGCCAAAGCCTGCAACGTCCTGCTGTATAAGGAGCTGCACGACTCTGTCCCCGGTCCCTCCAGTCCTTGGGAGGTAAACGCTGAATCGCAGGAACTTCCCCGGTGACAAGGGCTGCTTTGCTATTCCTGGGGGCCCCCTCCCCACCGGAGTTACGCCCATGAGGTGACCAGAACGGGGCTGGCCGCACCAGAAAGCTCAACCACCTGGTCAGAAGGTTGAAGCTCTGAGCCAGGTGACATCAGCCCGACTTGCTGACTTAGGGACCGAGTTCGAGCACAAGGCCAGTGATTCAAGGATGGTGCGAATGTAATGCACCACAGGAGAAGCTCTGGACACAGTGAGCTTCCACAGTTGGAAACCAGTCTTCATGGTGCTAGGAGCATGACAGGCCCTGAGGACACAGCATCAACTGGGGACCCTCCTGACCCTCGCTCGTGCATTTCTTCATTTGGGGGGGGTCCTGATATGTCCTTCGTTACAAAATCGTAACGGGTGAGCATAGCACTTTTCTGACTTCTGCCAGTCGTTCTAGTCAGAGATCCAACTTGAGAGGCAGCTGGGAACCCCGAGTTGTAACTGGTGGATCGGAAGTACAGGCAGCTTGGGAATCAGAGCCATGGGTGGTGTCTGAAGCCAGAGGGGTATGAAGGGGTCTGTGACATGTGTCCTACTCAGGGAAGCTGGTGTCAGTCCTGCAGTACACAACCAAAACCACAGGCAAGCGGACAAACTGTGACACATTCAGATGACAGAACGCCAGACAGCAATGAGAATGAACACGTGACAGTCCCACGGAACAGTGGGACGCATCTCCCAGCCAGAACACGAGCACAGGAGCTCGGGTCAGACGGGCGTGGAGTTCCGTCTGCACAGCCCAGTGGCACGCGGCACAGGCAGCTCCGCGGTAGGAGAGTGTGCGGGGACCGGAAGGCACACCGGGCATGGGGTCGGGCCTGATTCCCGCTGTGTGTGCGGGCTACACATGTGTTCACTTTGGTCACGCTGCATGCTGCGACTGTGTGCTTTTCAGTCTGTGGATTCAACTCCAGAGACACTTACACTAAACACAAAGTCCACGCCTGTCCACTACGTCCCTAGAGATGACGAGATCTGGGTATGAGCCGTCCTCTGGCCTGGGCTCTATCGTAACTTGGTATGTGGAGGTTTTCGCTGTATTATTGGGTCGTCGGGAAAGGCATGACACATGTTTGCATACTAAAACAGAAAAATACGTGACGACTTCCTGACGACCTAATACACACTATCTGCTAGCGCTCGTGAGAGGAAGGTAGAGATGGCATCATAATGACCCTAGAGCTAGACGGAGACGTGGGGCTCTCAGAAACCTTCGGGAAGATTGGGGACAAACTGAGCCCGAGAAACAAGCGCTTGCAGGAGGGGAACACGCAGCTCGGAGAGCAGTGGGGACAGCAAATGCCGGACGCGATCACCTTTCCGCTCCTCCTCAGAGATGTCGTGGGTCTTCTGGTTCACGAACTCGGCGTAGGACGCGGCGTACCACACCTGTGGGAACAAGCACACCGTCAGGGGCTGAGGGCCAGGGCGTGCTCTGGGCCTGCTTAAGTGACTTCCATTCCCCGGGAACAGTTCGGGCTTTGCCCACAGCCTGTTTTTAAAAGAAGTCAGACTGGGAGCTCCGCTGAGACCCCCCTCCACGATCTGCCAGACAGATAGCATGAGATGGGATTCTCCTTTTACGTGTTCTCTTCGAGGTCTACGAATTATCTGGACGACAGTTTCAAAGACAGGCGTTTCATGTAGCTTTGAAGAAAATCCAGGTCTCCGCTTTCTCGTGCAGAGATATCATCTCTAACTTGTACGCGTGGAGGCTGTCTGCCGTCAGGACTGAGTTCTGACACAATCACTTCTCATCTACCAACATGTCAGGAAGCTGAAGAGAATTCAGGCCCCCTCTTTTAGCCATGTCTCTTACACAGCTTTGAAAAATAAAGGAATTTCCACTGAGAAACATAGCAGAATTTTTATTATGTCGCCAAGTGCTGCTATTTAGACAAATTCCAGTAGAGTTATGCCCAAAAATACGTTCATTTAACTGGAGGCTGCACACAGGTGTGCTCGAGTAAAATGAAGTATTCGGAGAAAGAGACTTGCCCTACATCTTCGCTCCATCTTACAAAACACTATTTCCCGGGAACCAGCAGTTAGCGTAATGGCTATGTCGCTGGACTCCCCCATAGTCGACCGCAGTTCGCGTCCCGGACCCGGTGGCTTAAAACTCAGGCCAGGCGCATGTGCGTGCGTGCCCAAGATCCCGAGAGGAGAATGGAGGAGAAGGGATCCTGGCGTGGCCATCCCCCCTGGGGGGTGATTTCTCGCTTTCTGTCTCTCTGTCTCTCTCTGGCTGGCTGGCGAGCGCACACGCCCTGTAGCAAAAACCTCTCCAAAAAACAACACTATTTCTTTCCCAGCTAATTCTCCTTGAGAGTGCGTGAAGGACGTTACTGACACTGTCCTTCGCCGCTCCATCACAAATGCCAGAACGCTCCCTGACAACCAGTTCTGAGCCCAGCTAGAAACACGTGTGCCGGCCTGTGACGAGCACCAAACGCCGCTCGCTCACCAGCGAGAGGGTGATCACAGCTGAGCGGGCACAGGAGCCCCCTGGTAAATAAGTGAATTGCCAGGAAAGGACCATTCTGTGAGAACCCCACGCTAGGGCCCGCAGGTAGTGTGGTGGTTAAGGTGCTGACTGTGGTCTGAGTCCCAAACCTCGCAGCTTTGAAACCACACCGGGGCATGTGTGCATGCGTGCCCAAAGTTCCAGGGAAAGAATAGAAGAGAAGGGACTGCGGTGCAGCCGTCCCCCGTAGGGTGGTTTCTCACTTTCCCTCTCACTGTGTCTCTCCAGCGAGCACACACACCCTGTGACAAAACCTCTAAAGAAAAGAGAACCCCACTTTAGGGCAGTTGGGGGCCGCCCTGAAGCCCCGCCCAGGCCAGCGCCCGACCTTGAGCTCCTGCTTGGGCTCCACGTTCTTGATGGTCGTGTAGTACACATGCTGGCCGTACTGGTAAGCCACCAGGTTCTGCTCCAGGTGATTCTGGGCCGGGCGCACGAACATCATCCAGTTACATAGCGTCTCGTCGGACAGCTCGAACCAGAGGTCTTCGTGTAAGTCCCGGTCCTTTCTGTCCCCTTTATCCAGAGAGACCTGCAGCCAAAGGGAAAGTAAAAAGCCACGCCAAAAAACGAAAAGCAAAGCAAAGCTACGAAGCCTTCTTTACGGCGCCCATGAATGCCATCATATCTAAACAACACTGCTCCTTAGGGTCAGCCAGACCCGAGTCTCCCTCGGTGCCCAGAAAGTCCCTGGGACTGTCACCTGTCAAATACAAAGGGCAGGGCACTTTCTGAAGCGGGTAGGAGAACGGCCTGGCGAGGCCTAAGAGCGAACAAGCTAGTTGCAGGACTTAAGCTAATATTTCACAAGCACCAGCGCAGTGTGCTTTACACAGGCCGGAAAGTGCGAGAAACAGCACTCTCTGGACCACTGTGACTTCCCTCCTGTGGTGACTAAACAGCACTCATTTGTAATACGTTGCCAGAGCTATATATGCAGCCACATTTTCCACATACAGCCCTTACAAGGTAACATCTTCTCAGAGATGGAGCTCACCAAAGAAAACCTTCCATGACAGTAGCTGATTTCTAAAAACAAAACAAAACAACCACCCAAATATTTACCCCTGCCCTCTGCTTTTCTTCGTTCTCTGGAGTGGTGACCTAAGAAGCAGATAACAGGGGGCCAGCAGCTGGTATAGTGGTTGGGCCACTGGACTCCCACGTGGCTGACCACAGTTCAAGTCCTAGATCCAGTGGCTTGAAAATCACACGGGGCACACACACATGTGCCCAAAATCCCAGGGAGAGAGTGTAGAAGGGGCTGCTGTGTGGCCAACCCTCCAGGGGGTAACTTCTTCCCCTCTCTCTACCTGGAGAGTGTATGCACCCTATGGCAAAAACCTGAAAACAAATCAAGCCCAGGAAGAAAAATACGAGCAGGTGCCTACTATGAAACTGGAACAGGAGGACAGTGGAGAAGTGCACACCCCTTGAAACTGTTCCAGAACCAGCGCCTCCACAGGCCCAGTTACCTTGAGATGAATGTAACAGTCTTTCAGCTCCGAGCCCCGGACCAGGGGCCCCTCCACAGGGCCGAACTGCGTGCGCTTGGGGATGCGCCTTTTGGAGAACACGCCTCCGAGGAACCTGTCTATGTAGAGGACCAGGGGCAGGCTGGCTCTCGCCCGCGTGAGCACCGGTCGGTTGGGGATCGGGTGCAAGGGGCCGTGCTTCGGACACACTGAAGAGTGTGCGTTGTTACACTCCTCACACCCTGGGGGAGAAAGCCATGGAGAAAGCTGAATTCCTCAGCACAGCTGATCCTGGGTAAAATGCTCTGATCTGAAAAAACACCCAAGTCAGTCTCCGAACGAGATTAGCTAGCTCTCAGAGTGGAGCTGCCCGCCTCCCCACGCATGTCAGCTTTCACAGGCCAGTTCAAGGCCCGTAATTTTCCTCTCAAATCAACAGAATTCGCTCACACCTGCCCACAGTACTATGTGGGCTGTGGCTGACCTCCTTGCTGGGCAGAAATCTGAGCACGGGACCCGAAGCTGACAGGTTAATTACAAGTTGTGGAGAGAGAAGGAGAGCTCGTTTAGCTAAGTGTGACCATATCTGACGGGCCAAACTTTCAACAGGTAAGTTACGTCTCAATAAAGCTGCTACCAAAAAAAAAAACCCGACAACTCCGACAGAGCAGTTGAGTGAATTTCCTCAAAGGGAGACAAGGAGGCCTCATTACCGGCACGTCTAACTCAGGGGAGAAGAACTGTGCGGCCGATTTTACCACACTGCCCGCGGAGGGCATCCGCCCTCCTGCCCCGGTGCTCCTTAGCCCGGCCCCAACAGCACACTCGCATTCAGTGCTCTCCGGGGGAGCTCGCTGCGCAGCTGCCTCCTGCCAGCTCGTCCCTGCCGCGTGGCAGCCACCTGGGAGCCACAGGCCAGAAGATGGAGGAGCAGGACGCCAGGGTCTCTCATCCCTTAGTGACCCCAGTAGGCTGCCTGACCTCTTCTGGGCCTCAGTTCACCCATGGTAAAATGGGTAAGCACATGGGAGTGACCTGGTGCTAGCAGGGCAGCGGTGCAGCGTGTGTGCAGGAGGGACCCGTACCCGTATTCCCATGCACCAGGGAAAGGACACTCCCTTGGGGAGCACAGCACCCCACTTACATAAGTCATGTGGGTCGAAGGGCCGGGGTGGGTCGGGCTCCCAGTCGTCCAGATCTGTGTCCTCCCCGTCCTCCTCCTCGTCCTCCTCCGTGTCCTCGTCTTCATCGTCCTCCTCTTCCTCTTTGGCCTCCAGCCTCCCCATCGGGTTCTGCAGGGATGCCAGAGGGTCGGAGCCGTCCACACTGTCGATGGCAGGCAGTGCCTGGTTATGCACCGGCAGCGAGGCCTGGCCGGGAGGGAAAGCCCACGTGAGGGGATCTGCTTTCAGCGGGCTGGTGTTAACTACAACTAGTCAGCCAACCAGCTAGCTAGTCCACGTGGCTATGGGATGCATTCTCCCCACCAGCCCCCATCAAAGCCCTGGAAAGACGGCTCCCACTGACAGGTGAGGAGGAGCCTGCCCTCAGCCTCTCCTTCCTGGGCTCCCTCCTGGGCTCCCTCCTGGCCTGGCCAGTCCTGCTCAGCAAAGTCCAGCCCTCCCCTGCTCCCCACGGCTCTCGGGGAGACTTCACGCATATGCACAGTAACCCTTGCCTGGGGCGTTGCTGGGGCCTCACTGGCCTGCTGCTTGGACCACACCAGGGCAGGCCTCCAGCCTTCTCAGAGTGGCCACTCATAAGGACACAATGATCTGGCCTATCTCGCCACTTTGCTTTCAAAGCCAAATGCACGGTGTGACACACCGCGGGCCAGACGCAGGCTGACAGCTCCCCCTGCCACACTCTGGAGCAGCCAAGGCTTCAGGAAGGTGACCACACCACAATCCCTTTTCCTCCATTCTCTTCCTTGGTTTGGGCACACATGGACACATGCCTGGCATGATTTTCAAGCCGCTGGGCCTGAGACTTGTACTGCAGCTGGCCATGTGGGAGCCTAGCACCTTCACCACCATCCCGCTGCCTAGCCCCAAGAGATTTTTTTTAAAAAATAGGGCCAGTCAGTGTCGTGGTGGTTAAGGTGGCTCAATCCCACATGACTGAACACAACAGTTCGAATCAACCCTGTGACTTGAGAAGCACACCAGGCGTGTGTGTGTGTGTGTGCCCAAACCCAGAGAATGGAGGGAGGGATGCAGCACAGCTCTCTCTCTCTCCCCCGTCCTCCCTACCCTCAGACCCGTGAGCAAAAGCACCTATGCACACTAAAAAGTAAAAAGGTTGCTGTGCGGCCGCACCCCACTGGGGGCACTCTCTCCCTTTCTCCGTCTCACTGGCAGGCGCACGTGCCTTCTGGCAATTAAAAACAAGAAAAGAGCATTTAAAAAACAAAAAAATAGGGCCAGCAGGTGGCATGGTGCTTAAAGTGCTGGACTCCCACAGGGTCAGCCACAGTTCAAGTCCCAGCCCCCACGGCTTGAAAATCACATGGGCACATGTGCGTGCGTGCCCAAAACCGCAACAGAGAACGGAGAAGAGATTGCGGCATAGTCACCCCCGGGGGCTGATTTCTCCCTTCCTCTCTGCTTTTCTATCTTTCTCTGCTGAGTGCATGTGCCCTATGGCGAAAACCCAATAAATAAATAAATAATAAAATAAAAACAAAACAAAATGTCTGAAAGTGAAGAGCCCATGAGAAGAGCAGGGACTTCCGGCAATGCCAGCGCTTGGCCACGTGCCCTCTGCCTCTTCCCCAGGTCCTTCGGAAGGTGACTTCGTTCCACGCCATTGAGAGCACAATGAAGGCGCCACCCTGTGTCCTAAGCCCCTGCCACCCGAGGCCAGCATTCGTGATGAGCGTGTCAGCCGGACAGGCTGCGGTGTGCACGTGCCGCTGCTCACAGGCCCTCTCTCTGCAGAGCCGACCAGAGAGAGCGCGGAGCTCTAGTGAAGCTGCGATGTGTTTTTCCCAGCGGAAGCTGTCAGAAAGACTTTTGTTTTTTTTGAGAAGTGCTCCTGCTGCCTTCTTGCACCGGCCAAGAACGCTGACATTAAAGCAGGCCCGACAGGCCACATGGCGGCGCAGCAGCAACGCGGTGCGCGTCACACCGGCCCCGGGTTCTCGTAGGCCCTCCCCGCACACGCCCCAGGCACTGGCTCACACCCACTGCCCAGGCGGATGGGCACTGTGGGGGTGGGCTGCAGCACAAAGACCCTTAGGGGTGCCCCCCCTCTCTGTCTCTGTCTGAAGAAATAACAAAACGAAGAAAACAGCATCAGCAACCTCACCTCCCCATGCTAGAACTGCTGCTGACAGACAGCCCGGGCCGGCAGACGGCGCAGGCCGAACCTCCTGCACCGCCTCACCTCCTGCACCGCCTCACTTCCTGCACCGCCTCCTGGACAGGCGCGACGCACCATCACGCCTGCCCCACGGCAGGGCAGGGGAGAGCTGGCGACCACTTCCAGGGGAGCGCTGCATGTTCGCGGACCGCACGGCCCTGAACACGCAGTAGCCGTGCGTGGCGAACCTGACTCGTGAATAACAGATTCGAACGCAGCCGGCAGTCACCGAGCGCCTGGCTAGGCTGAGATCCCTCTGAGGCCAGGTCACGAAGTCACCCGGCTCCTGAGGGTAGAGATGACAGTGAAACCTGCTCTGCCCGGCCTTTCCCAGGACATCGCACGGCCCCTGTGGGACTCAGTATTCAGAGAGGAGGTAAACCTCACCCACTCCTTGAATCCAGAGCGGCGGGCAGCCACATGCATGCACACACTCCCAGGGAGCAGCCGGGCAGCGGGCTGGTGAGCGAGGAACCAGACCGCTCGCCCCGGGCACCCCGTCACGTACACGCTGCAGTAAGGAGAGGCAGAGGGCATTCCACTGCAGCGTGCGCCCCCTCCCCAGGGGAGCGCACATCATTTCTGAAACACGACTGCATTTCGGGGTGTAACGAATCTGCGAAGGGAAGCTGGGAGCCGCCACGGCTGCCCCACGCCCTGTCCCACCCCAGGACCAGCGTGGCCCATCTCCTGCCCAGCGCGTGGGCGTCGCACATGCCAGCACCATCGGGGATTCCAGAAACAGAGAGCAGCCTGGGCTCCCAGCCTGAGACCACCGACGCCCCTCGATGGCAAGGACTGCACACGCGAGGAAGGCTGCAGGCACATGGCACCACTGACACCGAAAAACGCCGCCGTCTGGGTTAAAGCCTCCCTCGACTTTCTACCTGGACGTAGCCAGGTCACTGAACAAACTGACGACCGCGGAGGTGTTGCAGCCAGAAATCAAAACCGCGCGGGCGGAGAGGCTGCAGGAAGGAAAACGCTCAGGAGGCTCGCGTGCCATGGGGCTCCCGAGTGGACGCATGTCCTCGATGTGGTGTTCGCTCCTGCCAGAAAAGAAGCCAGGAAGCCGGGAAGCCAGGCCAACAGTGACGCCCCGGTCATGCCAGGGCTCTGGAGCTCTGGTACATACAACTTTCCTTCTGCACAAAACATGAAGCAACCTGATCACCTCTGGAGATTAGAGGAGATGAAGGGCCCTTTGAGGTGCAAATAGCAACAAAACCTTTCATTAAACCTACGCCTTAATAGTAAAGCAACGAAACACCACTTTGCCTATCAGATGGGCAACATTTAAAAAGAAAACAAATACCCAGTGTGGCAAGGGTGTGTGGAAATGGGCCCTCTCGAATACAGAGACAAACCTTTCCAGGGTCTGAAAAGCGATATAGAAACTTATCAAAATGATCCCCTGATCTAAAAGGACAAATTTCTGATGTATTCATCAAGTGGAACAGTGGAGTAGACATGGACCCATCACCCAGCTTCGATAATTATCATTCTAACCAAACTTCCACCTACTTTCTCGCACACTAATTTTTTTTTTCTTTATTTGCTAGAGGGTGTGTACCCTCAACGGAGAGAGAGAGAGAAAGAGAAAGTGAGAAATCACCCTCTGGGGGGATGACCACATGGCAATCCCTTCTCCTCCATCCTTTCCCGGGGACTTTGGGCATGCACACACAAATGTCCAGCATGTTTTTCAAACCTCCAGGTTCAGGACTTGAACATTGCATGTGGCCATATAGGATCCAGCAGCCTTAGCCACCATGTCACTGGCTGGCCTGTATCAGGCCTAATAGGTCAACTCTAGGGAACTGAACATGATACAGGCCAACCAATGGCAATGGCAAGGCGGCTGACCCCACAGTTCGAGCCCTGGACCTGGCAGCTTAGAAAACATGCAAAAGCCCAAGAGGAAAAATGGAGAAGGGACCCTAGTGTGGCCATCCCCACGGGGAACGCTTTCTCACTCTTTTTTCTCTCTGGCAAGCACAGTGCCCTCCATTATATTAAAAAAAAAAAAAAATTACCCCTATAGAGCACATTCGCTTGCCAGAAAGACAGAAAGAGACAGAGAGACAGAAAGCAAGAAATCACCCCCCTAGGAGGGATGGCTATGCCGCAATCCCTTCTGCTCCATTCTCCTCTCGGGATCTTGGGCATGCACTCGCACCCGGCGGGAATTTAAGCCACCGGGTCCAGGACTTGAACCGCAGTCGACTACATGAGAGTCCAGCGACATAGCCATTATGCTAACTGCTGGTCCCCGAATTTATTTTTTTGAGGCACAGTGCAAAACAGTTGTGCAATCCTAGTCTGGCCCCATAGCATAGTGGTAAAGCATGGCCACTCTGAGTTTGAATTCTGGGCCAGTGAGATGAGAACTTGCTGGGCACGTGTGTGTGCATGCCCCACATCCCGACAGGATGGAGAGATGGGGGAGAAGGGCTTGTGGAGTGACCACACCCCACTGGGTGCTTTCTCCTCTCCCTCTCTGGCAAGCACATGCATCCTCAATTTAAAAAATCATAGGAATCCATGCATAGTTTTCTCATAATATGCATTTTCTATGAACCCTTTGAAAATTCTTTATATAAGGATTTTTTTTTCAATATCTAAAATTAGAACAAGTATGAAAATGTTTCCAAACTTAAAAAATAAAATAAAATTTTGAAAACTCACGAGCCAGCCAGTGGTGCAGTGGATGGGGTGGCCAGATTCCACACCCCTGACCACTCAGCCACTCAGTTCAAATCCCAGACCCAGCAGCTTGCAGGACACACCAGGCACGTGTGTGTGCGTGCCCAAAATCCCAAGGGGAGAAACAGAGGAGAAAAGATCGTGGCATGACTGCCCCCTCCATGAGAGATGCTTTCTCACCTTCCTTCTCTCATTCTCTAATGAGCACACATGCCCACTAGCAAATTAAAAAGAAAACGACAACTCATAATTTCTTTGAAACTGGAGCCAATATTCTTTTCATATGCTTCTTTACAAACGTCCCTGACAAATTACTGTTCGTCAGCAGGGCTGTTCCAACAGGCCTGGCAGGATGCGTTAGCGCTACAGGGTGATTTATTTTACTTTCACTGAAAAGCTGGAGACTCCCTTGGGCGAACACCCAGAGGTGGCACAGTGCACGGCACGGGGCACGTTGGGGCCAGAACACTCACAGCGTCATCCTTGGACAGCAGAGGGCAAAGGCGGGGCCTTACCTGCTGGGCCGTGGCATCCTGCTGCACGTATGCGACCTGGCCGGGGTCTGTGAACAGCGTCTAGACACACAGACACACAGAGTGACCAGCAGACCTTTAGACCACTGCCCGCACGGGGACAGTGAACCCCTGCCAAGCTCCGGCTTTTGGGAGCACTGACTCCCACAGAGCTGTAGTAACCCTTCATTAATGAGGAGGTAAAGACGGTCACCTTCCATTTACCTCAAGCCTTTCATTCAGATGGCTCCAAAGAGACTGCATAATCCAGCCATCCCAAACGGCTAATGTACTTGTAATTTCCTCATCTACTTATTTATTTGTCTATAGAGACAGGGTCTTGCCATGTTGCCCAGGCTGACCTTGAACTTACGATCCTCCCGCCTCAGCTTCCCAAGTAGCTGGGACTACAGGTGTGCGTCACCGACCCCAGCCAATTTTAATCTCAATCAAAGCCTCTCTTGAGAGTGAATGTCACAGAAAATTAAAAAGGTGTGTGTCATAAAAATATAAAACACATCATGAATGAGGGCACATGTGTTCACACGTGACCCTACGCACAGGTGTAGATTTGTGACCAGATAAAAACAGATGATGTATACAGACGTACGAGCAGTATTACGTACACTCTTCCGAGGATAAATGCACATTTGCTTTCAGAAAAGCAGTAGAGGGGAGGCAAACTGAACATAATGTTCACAGCTTCTTTTCTGGATAAGGCCAGTAAAGTCATAATAATAATTAATTTTTAAAAAGCCTAATCAGGGACCAGCAGTTAGCATAATGGCTATGTTGCTGGACTCCCACGTAGTCGACCGTGGTTTGAGTCCCGGACCCGGTGATTTAAACTCACGCCGGGCGCCTATGCGTGCGTGCCCAAGATCCCAAGAGGAGAATGGAGGAGAAGGGATTGCAGCGTGGCCATCCCCTCTGGGGGGTGATTTCTCACTTTCTGTCTCTCTGTCTCTCTCTGTCTGTCTGGCGAGCGCATGCGTCCTATA
>NW_006159777.1:2869131-2873093 GCF_000334495.1 Tupaia belangeri chinensis | reverse complement strand
TCCCCAAAAAAAAAAAAAAAAAAAAAAGCCTAATCATTATGAACATGTAGTAAGTTGAGTCATAAACTAAACAGAGAAGAAAAATCTTCAAAGTTATTTAACCAAGGCATCACAGTAATATCGAGTCCAGAAAAGTAGTCTTTTTAAAAAAGAATTATTTATTTTAATTTTATTATTATTATTAAATTTGATCAAAGAGAGAGAGTGGGAAAATGCGAAAACAAGTCACCAAGTCCAGGACTCAAACCACGGTCGGCCGTATGGGAGTCCGGCACCTTAACCACCACACCACCTGCTAGCCCAGTAGTCTTTCTTCTAAAGCTTTTAAAAGACTAATTTGTCTTTTTTTTTTTTTTTGAGAGGTTTTTGCCACAAGTGGTGTGCACTCGCCAGAAAGACTGAGAGAGACAGAAAGACAGAAAGAAAGAAATCACCCCCCAGGAGGGATGGCCACGCCACAATCCCTTCTCCTCCACTCTCCTCTCAGGATTTCAGGCACACATGCACACGCGCCCGGCATGAATTTAAGTCACCGGGTCTAGGCCTCGAACCGCGGTCGACTACATGGGAGTTCAGTAACATAGCCATTACGCTAACTCCTGGTCCCAAAAGACTTTAATTTGTACAAGACTTTAGCAAATCTTTGAGAATGAGAACTGAGATTAAATTTAGACTACATAAGAATGTAAACAGGAGTTTCTTTCAGCCAGTGTTAGTTTTCTTAGATTTGACATTAAAATGTTATAATATTTTATTTTATTTTATTTTATTTGGAGAGATTTTTGCTATAGAGCGCATGCACTCACCAGAAAGACAGAGAGAGACAGAGAGACAGAAAGCAAGAAATCACCCCCCAGGGGGATGGCCACACCACAATCCCTTCTGCTCCATTCTCCTCTCGGGATCTTTGGCACGCACGCACACACACGCCCGGCGTGAGTTTAAGCGACCAGGTCCAGGCCTCGAACTCTGGTTGACTACATGGGAGTCCAGCGACGTAGGCAATACACTAACTGCTGGTGGTCCCAAAATATTATAATATTTTAAATAGAATATTATCATACTAGACATTTAGTAACATCGTAATAAAATGACAGGTGGGCTCAGGAGATTCTTTACATAAACTGGTCTTATTTTAATATAACTTGGGGACTCAAACTGAGCAGAGGCCATTTTCAAAGTACCGCTGAGTCTACAATCACTTCTCTTTAAATACAATAAATGCTGAAGCTGTCGGTTGGGTGGGCCTCGTTTCTTCGTGGGACTGATTTGAGCCTCTTGAATTAATGAGGGTAAATTTTTATTACCGGGATCCTACTGTAAAACCATGGAATTTATTTTTTAAACATATGTTTTGGGGGACCAGCGTATGGTGTAATGGCTATGTCGCTGGACTCCCATGTAGCCGACCACAGTTCGAGTCCTGGATCCAGTGGCTTAAAACTCGTGCAGGCTGTGTGTGCAGGCGTGCCCAAAATCCCAAGATGAAAATGGAGGAGAAGGAATTGCAACATGGTCATCTCCCCTGGGCTGGGTGGTGATTTCTCACTTTCAGTCTCTCCATCTCTCTCTTGTCTCTCTGGACAGCACATGAATAAATATGCTTGAATAAATAAATGCAGGCAGGCGCGCGTGGGTGTACTGGGCCAGCTCGTTGCACGGTGGTTAAGGCAGCTGGATCCCACATGGCCAACCGCATGGTTTGAGTCCCAGAATCAGTGGTCTGAAAAGCATGCTGGACAAGTGTTCATGCATGCCCAGAATCTCAAAAGGAGAAATGGAGGAGAAGGGACTCCTCTATCGGGTGCTTCCTCACTCTCCTCTCTCTCTCCTGCTATCTCTCTGGTGAGTGTATGTGTCCTCCAGTAAATTAAAAACAAAACCAAAAAATGTTTAAAGGACTTTATATATCGCAAAGTACTAACAACAGGCACTAAAAGTTAAACCTTGGGGAATATTAGTTATGTATTTGGAAACTAACACTCAGAGTCATTGGAAAAAACAGTAGAGGCCAGACGGTGGCCCAGCAGTACCATGTTGGCTCTGTGAGGCTGGCCACACGGGGAGGTTCCGAGTTCACATCCAGAGCCCTCCCTGAGTGTGCTGGCCTCATGCCCGCCCAAGTGCACATAAGTCCATGAGCCAGGGCTGGCTGGGGCTGGGGGATCACAGTGTCAGGACCCTGTCGAGCTGCTGTCTCTCTCTCTCTTCCTCTTTCATTCATGGAAGAAGTAAATCAATGAACTCTTTTAATGAATAGTTAATAATGCGCATCTTTTACCAGTAAACTTCTTTGCTTCTATTATAGCTCTACAAACCAGAAAGTTATAAGCAAACAGTAGTTACTAAGCTAACAGGAGCCTCTGCTTACACCTTTAGATGAAGTTACCCGTTTTTGATGAGCCTCTAACACAGAACTGGTTGCCATTTCTGGCCCAGTTCTTGTTACTTAAGAAAACAACTCCAGCTGTGTCAACGGTCACTGGGAAGAAGAGCTGACATAAGGTCAGTGCTTTAATTCCTTACCATATTTAATTTAAAGAAGCAACCCATATCTCCCTCTGCCAAGCTGTTCTCCCTGAGAACAGAGCCCTTATCTGAACCCCTCTGCACAGCAGCACCCCGCACAGCAGCTGGCAGAGAGCACGCGTGAGCAGTGACAAACCGACTCCCCAGGACGCGGGCTATACACGAGCGAGCATTCACGTGCCTGTGCAGCTTCCACGGGATGGATGTACACCAGCGTATGCTCGGGGCCATCCACTGACGTGTAGGACGCACCATCTGCTGTGTACACCACCTGCTGGGGTGGGCGGACCTGGTCATCGGTGTAGACGATCTGAGCCACGGTTCCAGCGTCAGGAACAAAGTGCACCTGGGGCAGAAAGCAGGCGAGTATGCAGTGTCACCCTTGCAGAAGAAAGTCAGCCTCACACAGGCGCAGGGCCAGCCAGGCTCACCTGCACGCCAGCATGCCTACGAAGAGGTATGGGACCGACGCCTGCAGGTGGGCTGAGCTACTGACAGTCAGGACCCAGGTCCAGACACTGACCCACTGCTTAATGTCAGGTCACGGGCGTCGATGCCCCTCTGCCCCAAGTGCCCCATGCGGATAACTCATCGGGAGGGAAACGAGGGGTGGTGAGTCGATCAAGTTTTCTGCCTGGCAACATGACCAAAATGCAGAATATGAGTATCCCATGAAAAATCTGCCAGGACTCAAAAGCCAGTTGTGCTCAACGTACCGTAACAAATCTGTCTGAGGGCCAGCAGGTGGCGTGGTGGTTAAGGCAATGGACTCCCATATGGTCAACTGAGCTTTGAGGCCTGGCCCTGGCAGCTTGCTTTCTCATTTTCCTTCTCTCTCTCTGTCTCTCTGGTGAGCACACATACCCTATAGAAAAATTAAAATAATACTAATAAATAAAATTTTAAAAGTAATTCTTTAAAAACAAATTCTGTGTGATAGCTGTGGGTACCTTTCCACAGACAGATTAAGGAAGGCCACGTGCTTTCCCACTTCGCCGCAGCCTGGGGTGGCGGGAATGGCGCTGGGCCCCACACGGAGCACGACTTTCCCGAGGCAGCTACAAGACAGACAGTCCCACCAGAGAACTCTGCAGGGTCCTGGACAACTCTGCCAGCTGTCATCGGTGTGGCATTTCTATCTCATGATTTCGCATTTCCCAAGACCTAAAGAACTAAAGCACAGACCAAGCTTTGCAAAATTCTTAGAGTGGTCAGGCAGCTTTGGGGGCTGAATTCTGGAAGGCCGGAGCTTGGCCCACGGCCCAGCGCCTGACAGCAAAGGTCTGGAAGCAGACGGCCCAAGGACACTTTGGGGGAAGGGAAAACCCATGGCTGACACGAAGTCAGGTGCTGTGGGGTTGGATCCTGCCTACGCAGGCTTGGCTCGGCCTAACTTTTTTTTTTTTTTTTTGGAGGGGTTTTTCCCTATGGGG
>NW_006159777.1:2865025-2867158 GCF_000334495.1 Tupaia belangeri chinensis | reverse complement strand
CCCCGCACAGCAGCTGGCAGAGAGCACGCGTGAGCAGTGACAAACCGACTCCCCAGGACGCGGGCTATACACGAGCGAGCATTCACGTGCCTGTGCAGCTTCCACGGGATGGATGTACACCAGCGTATGCTCGGGGCCATCCACTGACGTGTAGGACGCACCATCTGCTGTGTACACCACCTGCTGGGGTGGGCGGACCTGGTCATCGGTGTAGACGATCTGAGCCACGGTTCCAGCGTCAGGAACAAAGTGCACCTGGGGCAGAAAGCAGGCGAGTATGCAGTGTCACCCTTGCAGAAGAAAGTCAGCCTCACACAGGCGCAGGGCCAGCCAGGCTCACCTGCACGCCAGCATGCCTACGAAGAGGTATGGGACCGACGCCTGCAGGTGGGCTGAGCTACTGACAGTCAGGACCCAGGTCCAGACACTGACCCACTGCTTAATGTCAGGTCACGGGCGTCGATGCCCCTCTGCCCCAAGTGCCCCATGCGGATAACTCATCGGGAGGGAAACGAGGGGTGGTGAGTCGATCAAGTTTTCTGCCTGGCAACATGACCAAAATGCAGAATATGAGTATCCCATGAAAAATCTGCCAGGACTCAAAAGCCAGTTGTGCTCAACGTACCGTAACAAATCTGTCTGAGGGCCAGCAGGTGGCGTGGTGGTTAAGGCAATGGACTCCCATATGGTCAACTGAGCTTTGAGGCCTGGCCCTGGCAGCTTGCTTTCTCATTTTCCTTCTCTCTCTCTGTCTCTCTGGTGAGCACACATACCCTATAGAAAAATTAAAATAATACTAATAAATAAAATTTTAAAAGTAATTCTTTAAAAACAAATTCTGTGTGATAGCTGTGGGTACCTTTCCACAGACAGATTAAGGAAGGCCACGTGCTTTCCCACTTCGCCGCAGCCTGGGGTGGCGGGAATGGCGCTGGGCCCCACACGGAGCACGACTTTCCCGAGGCAGCTACAAGACAGACAGTCCCACCAGAGAACTCTGCAGGGTCCTGGACAACTCTGCCAGCTGTCATCGGTGTGGCATTTCTATCTCATGATTTCGCATTTCCCAAGACCTAAAGAACTAAAGCACAGACCAAGCTTTGCAAAATTCTTAGAGTGGTCAGGCAGCTTTGGGGGCTGAATTCTGGAAGGCCGGAGCTTGGCCCACGGCCCAGCGCCTGACAGCAAAGGTCTGGAAGCAGACGGCCCAAGGACACTTTGGGGGAAGGGAAAACCCATGGCTGACACGAAGTCAGGTGCTGTGGGGTTGGATCCTGCCTACGCAGGCTTGGCTCGGCCTAACTTTTTTTTTTTTTTTTTGGAGAGGTTTTTCGCTATAGGGCGTGTGCACTCGCCAGACAGACAGAGACATAGAGACAGAAAGCGAGAAATCACCCCCCAGGGGGTATGGTCACGCCACAATCCCTTCTCCTCCATTCTCCTCTCGGGATCTTGGGCACGCACGCACACGCGCCCGGCGTGAGTTTTAAGCCACCGGGTCCGGGACGCAAACCGCGGTCGACTACGTGGGAGTCCAGCGACACAGCCATTGCGCTAACTGCTGGTTCCCTCAGCCTAACTTTTGTATGTCAGTTTTCTCCAGGGGAATAGAAGGTCTCCAAGATGATATAAACCAAGTTCCCTCCCAGAAAGAACCAAGTGACCAAACGGAATCGAACACCGAGAAGTACAACCATCTGTCCTTCTGCACGGGAGGGCTTTGGGAAATGTGCATTATGAAAAAATGATGCGTATATTTGACTTTTTTGGGCACCAAAATAAACTTGTACTTTAATTCCATCTTTCTACAAATTCTTTGACGTCTTCTCATACGAAATGACTAGTCTGGCTTCTACATAAATGTGACTGGCCCATGAAGATAAGGTTTGTATATGGAAAAATTAGGCTGATAACATATACTTGCACAGTTTTCAATTGTTAGAAGGAAATTTCACGGGCCCACCCAGTAGCCACGTGGTTAAAGGAACAGGACCTCACGAAGCTGACCATGGCCCGACTCCCACTGGAAAACACAGCGGGTGCATGCGTGTGCCCCAAACCCTGACAGGATGAAGAAATGGAGAAAACACTGGACCGTGGCCACACCCCACTGAGGAGCACTGCCTCTCCCTT
>NW_006159777.1:2854805-2864716 GCF_000334495.1 Tupaia belangeri chinensis | reverse complement strand
AGAGACATAGAGACAGAAAGCGAGAAATCACCCCCCAGGGGGTATGGTCACGCCACAATCCCTTCTCCTCCATTCTCCTCTCGGGATCTTGGGCACGCACGCACACGCGCCCGGCGTGAGTTTTAAGCCACCGGGTCCGGGACGCAAACCGCGGTCGACTACGTGGGAGTCCAGCGACACAGCCATTGCGCTAACTGCTGGTTCCCTCAGCCTAACTTTTGTATGTCAGTTTTCTCCAGGGGAATAGAAGGTCTCCAAGATGATATAAACCAAGTTCCCTCCCAGAAAGAACCAAGTGACCAAACGGAATCGAACACCGAGAAGTACAACCATCTGTCCTTCTGCACGGGAGGGCTTTGGGAAATGTGCATTATGAAAAAATGATGCGTATATTTGACTTTTTTGGGCACCAAAATAAACTTGTACTTTAATTCCATCTTTCTACAAATTCTTTGACGTCTTCTCATACGAAATGACTAGTCTGGCTTCTACATAAATGTGACTGGCCCATGAAGATAAGGTTTGTATATGGAAAAATTAGGCTGATAACATATACTTGCACAGTTTTCAATTGTTAGAAGGAAATTTCACGGGCCCACCCAGTAGCCACGTGGTTAAAGGAACAGGACCTCACGAAGCTGACCATGGCCCGACTCCCACTGGAAAACACAGCGGGTGCATGCGTGTGCCCCAAACCCTGACAGGATGAAGAAATGGAGAAAACACTGGACCGTGGCCACACCCCACTGAGGAGCACTGCCTCTCCCTTTCTCTCCTTCTCCCCTCCCCCATTCCTATCTCTGACAAGTACACAAGGAAAAGGAAAGGAAAGAAAGTAGTCTTTTAAATGGTTTCGAGAAATAAAACAGCATTCTCAATTATTCTACTGAAAATATTTCTGAATTTTTTTTAAGTGTGCACCCTGAGACTTTTAAATCATACCAGATCACTTTTTTTTTAGCTTGCCAGGGGGGCATGTACTCACCAGAGAAAGAGAGATGAAGAGAGAAAGCATCGCCCCATGGGGGACGGTCACGTCGTAATCCCCTCTCCTCCCTGTCTCCCTACTTCCGAGATTCTGGGCACGCACGCGCATGAGCCCAGCATGTTCTCCAAGTCACTCAGGCCAGGACTCAGACCACACTGTTGGCAACATAGGATCCAGCCGCCTTAGCAACCATGCCACCTGCTGACCTGATCAATTTGTTATATTTATCATAATGTTTAAATTAAATAAAATTTGTATGTTTAAATGTTTCAATGCTAAATTCCTGGTTTTGATAAGTTTGATTACATAACTATAGTTACTGTAATTTAATAAAAATTGAATAAAGACCACGTATTTATTATAATGTTTAAAAATGAAGCTCTATACTTTGGTCACATATAAACCATGGCTCTATATTCCCACCGACTCATCGTCAAATGCAAATCCACCTGAATGCAGAAGCCTGCCTTGGCTCGGACTGGTCAGAAGAACATATGGTTAGTCTGGCAGTGGCCAGGCCACATGGCTAGTCCAACAGAGGCCAGGCCATCGGAGACAGCGGAGTGCACGGGGACCAGCCCCAAAGCAGGTGACTCGTAGTGGGACAATGCTCCTTAGGTGTCACATTCTGAATTAGAAAGAAAAGGCCCTCACTTTATAGATGCACCTAGTACTTTACTGCACACAAGGAGTCAAAACTCTATCCTGGGAAGGGACCAGCAGATGGCATCATGGTTATGTCACTGGACTCCCACATAGTCAACCGCAGTTCAAGTCCCAGACCCGGCCGCTTAAGATTCATGCCAGACACATGTGCGCGAGTGCTCAAAATCTGAAGAGAGAATGGAAGAGAGGAAGAGAAGGGACTGTGGCGCGGCCTTCTCCCCTGGGGGTGATTTCTCGCTTTCTGTCTCTCTGGCAAGTGCACGTGCCTTATAACAAAAATCTCTCAAAAACAAAACAAAACAAAACGCCATCCCGGAAAACATAAAGGAAGCCCGTGACAGTGTGAGGTTCTCGCACCAACAGGTTAAAATAAAGCGGAGGAGAGAAACATGATGCCAGGATGGTGCAGAACAGACAGAGGGGCCTGCGGGTGGCAGCAGTCAAATAAGCACTAGTCAAATAAGGAAAACCTACAAACCACTCTTGGAGGCCACTTCCCCCCACTGCCCCGTATCTGCAGCCCGGCTACGCCTTCGCCTCACTGCGCGGCACCAGCTAACACGCTGCCCTCGTGCCCCGTTCACCTGTGTGCTGCTCTGCTCGTGGTCTGCAGACGTCTGCCACACGTGCGTGCTCTCGTCTTTGGAGTCCATCCTTCCCTGATGGCCGCTCCAGTCCGGGCCCCTAGAGCAGCACGGGGAGCAGGGCAGTCATCTGTCCACCACACACGTGTTCATGAAGGACAGAGGGGCTCCGCAACATGCCTGGGAAGAGAAAAAAGGGGCTAAGACTCTAGGTAGGTAAGGACATGGTAAAAGATTACAGTTTCAATCGCGAAAAGCAAAGAGAAATAAATCTTTGTTAATAGGCAACACACCTGGGCAACACAGTAAAAAATGAAGAAGTTATTTGTAACAGTAATGTCCTGCATGCCTACTATGTTCTAGGTCCTCGCTGGGCGTGTAGGGGTATATGCGTGTGTGTCAGGGCCAAGCGGTAGTGCAGTTCATGTCCTACAGCCTCCCTGTGCACGCCAGGCGCACACGTGCAGGCTCCAGGCTGGTGGAGGCTGGAAATGGATGGTGGCGTAAAGGCCTTGCCGAGGTGTAACCGGCCAGAACTAGTCAAATCAGAAAAGCCTAGTGCTGCCTGCTCTTCCGTGTGTTTGTTTGCAGGCTGCACGTGTGGAGAAGGCTGAGTCACCTAGCTGACCCTCCAGGGAGGGAGCGGACAGCTGGCTGCACTGGACTAAGCAGGACTGCACAGGTTTCACGCTGCCATTTGCACAGGCAGCTTAATGAACCAATGAACATGCAGCGCAAGCCAACCAATCAGATCAGTACAGCTTGAAACCTTCATTTGCATGAAAGGATCTCACTGAAGACTTGGGCAGGAGCAGTTCCTCCCTAAGAGCCCACCCTAGTGACCAGACAGGCAGACCTGCGGTTTCTCCTGTCCCCTCGCTAGCTATGCAATACAACTTGCTTCAAGACTTGGTGACATGTTGACTGGCTCCATGTGATCGGGCAGCCTACTCACTGCGCCTGTCCGTCTCTCTCATGGAGGAAATAAAACTTAAAATACACTTACACATCATGTAACACATATTGGTGTGCATATATACCATGTATTAACATATATGTGCATGTGTACATAGCATGTAATGTCATCTACTTGTCGTATATGTATATATGTCATGTACATACAATGTAACATTACATATTTGTGACGTGTATATACGTCGAGTATATCTAATGTGTATTTGCATGTGTGTATACACACTTACATATGTGATGCACATACACATACCACATACTATCACAGAAACACAATCTTCATTAGGCACACTGAGGCCCCAGCCCTGGTGGCACAGACCACGTGCAGGATGGGGTTCAGTTCCCAGCTGCCCCATACAGGCAGGGAGATCACAGCGTGACAGCCCGTTGAGGGTGCGTGTGCGTGTGTGTGTGTGTGATCATAAACACCAATGCAATCTTTGTTCTCCGGGGAGCAGGAGGCCCCTGATCTAAATGCAGGCACGTGGAGGGTCACAGCCAAATCTGCTGCACGGCCCGAGCCCTTTCCTTAAGGGCCCTGGCTTTCTATCCCCCTTTGTTCACAATGAACGGCAAAATAGTAAGTCACCAAATGGGAAAAAATGGCAGGAGGAGGGAGCCAAATTGGGGGCCACAGTTTGGAAAGTGCAAACATAAACGTTGTTCCCCATTTGCTCAGTACAGGAGTGGTCTGTCCTCACTTCAATGGACAGGCACAAAATCTACATCCCCGAACCTTACTCCTTTCCGAAACAGGCTGTGTAAGGGAACCCATCTGCCCTGCAGATGGTGGTGAAATGCTTCGACTGAAAGTCACGAGAGCCTTGCTGGGATTCACCGGCAGCAGCTCGCCCAGGAGGCCTCCCGTGAGAGCCGCAGACACACAAGAGGGGAAAGACCACGGGCCAAGACCCAACCACGCCCCTCCATGATGAGTGGAAACAAGCTGAGGTGCGCAGCCTTAGACCAGATCCCACATAGCGACTGCGGTTCGAATCCCTGGGCTGGTCAGCCTGAAACATACTGGGCACAGGTGTGGGTGCCCAAAAGTGGATGGGCTGGGGGACTGGAGGAGAGGGTGGCGGCGTGGCCAGACACTGCAGAGGGTGTTCCTCTCTGTCTCTCCCTCACTCTCACATGCAGGCACATAAGCTCTATCATGAAAAAGGAAAAAAGAAGAGGGTGGGAGAAGGGAGAGTGAGAGGAAGGCAATCTAGGAGAAAAACAGAGAAGCAAGACACTGACGGACGCAGAAATGGATGACTGTGTGTTGAGGATAATCAAGACATGTGTATGGTGTCTTCACCTGGACTGGTGCGAAGGGTATGCACGCTGGGCAAATTTACCGTTCAGACAGTAGGGTGGGTAGTGATTGAATGTACAAGCTACATTTGAAAAAGAAAACAGACAATTGTGTACAGATATTCAGGGTGAGTTCCTGTGGTATATACCTCAACAGAGCTGTTATTGAAAAAGGAAAACCAGGACTGCCTGTCAGTGACACCCCAGTCTCCACACACAGGACGCCATGAGAACGTACAGAGGGCAGGGCCAGCGCGGCCGCCGGGTCACAGCGTGTCACATGTCGGAGGCTTTTTCTTAAAGTTTCTTACTTTGAAATAATTTCCGACAGAAAAGTCGCACAGAGAGCTCAAAGAATTCCCGTATTGCTTCACTCCGCCCCCCGGATGTTAGCATTTCACGGTTTCCTGTCTCCCCGTGCGGTCGCGCTAAGTTGCAGGCACAAAGCTTCTTTACCTTTAAATTCTTAAGACCTTAATTCCTAAAACCAGACCCGTCCTGATAACCACAGCAGGTACCGAGTCAGGAAGGGAGGCCTGAAGCTGCACCGCAGCCTCGCTTCAGACTGACTCCAAATCTGCCAACTGCCTGCCTAACGCCTTTCCCAGCCGAAGAGGCAACACTGTTCTTCCGGTCTGGGATCTGCAGTGGCACTGCACGTCACACCCCACTGTCTGTCCCCTCTCCCCGCCTATTCCTAGTCCCTAGTGACCTTGACATTTTTCAAATGCGCGGGCTCTTCGGGTTCCTCACAGTAGCATCAGGATTCATATTTTTAGCAAGAACGCCCAACAGCGAGCCAGTGTCCTTGCCATGCAGGAGCTCAGGGTGTTTCCAGTCTCGCTCCCGGATTGCCGAATCCCCAAGTGCCCACGCCCTCCTCACACACAGCCCACAGGGCCTTCTAGAAAGACGCTTTTCCTTTCATTGTAACTTTGTTTCTTTTTAACAGGTCATATCTGCAGTAGACTCAAAGCTGCAAAGAAACGAGAAGGTGTAAGCGGGCAGTCTTCCTCCTGGAAGCCCGCGCCCCTCCTGGGAGACGACCTGTACGATCACTGGCTGGTCTCTGCTTCCGAAGACATTTCCCGCACGTCCGAGCAGGCTCACAGCCGCAGACAGGAGCGCTACTGGCGCAGCCCGAGGTCGTCTCACGCACCGTCACACCTCCAATGAGCTTGTGGGGAAATGCAGTGACAGTACCAAGTAACGTCAATGCAAATGATCCTGAAATCCATGCGTCTTTTTCACGGTATGTATCTGTCATGGACTCTCTAAAGACCCCTTGTGCACGACGTCAGATTCCGCATGCTGTTCTCGTCATGCATTGGGCTGTATAATTCCGTTCTACGATATATCATTTATCTCATCGATCTTGCGTCCATAGGCATTCAAGTGCTCTCTGGCCTCCGGCTGTGGGCAGGAACAGTCACTGGCCTGTGAAGTGCATGTCAGACCCTCGCACCTGCTGGTGTCTCCCCGGGCAGCGCTGCGGCAGCTAGAGGGGCCGAGTCAAAACGAAGTCACCTTTGTTTCTGGACTCTCGCACTGGTGCCCACCCACCCAGCGCCTGGCACGCGAGGGCACCAGGACACAGGGTGCCCTGCCACGTGGGAGGCAGTGGTTAGACGGACGCAGTGGTGATGAGCTGGGCACTGGTGCTGGATTCAGGGGGCGCCAAGACTTAACACTCACTCTCTCTCGCTCGCTCTCTCTCTCTCGCTCTCTCTCTCTTTCACTCTCGCTCTCGCTCTCTCGCTCTCACTCTCCCCCCATCTCTCTGGTAAGCACACACACCCCATAACAAACTGAAAGTGGAAGTAAAGAGAGACAGACAGTGGGTGTGGGCCGAGGAGGACGCTACATCAGAACATGGCGACCAGGGGCACTGACTAGCAGAGATGGACCGTGAAGGATGAAGAGGAGGTGAGCGGAAACGGGAAGGGGCAGGACAGACATTCCAGACTGAAAAACCTTTTCTCAGACTTTACTGGAATAAGGAGGTAGACATCACACAGCATGGGACACCAGCAACTACCGGGTCGTTGGAAAAGTCATGGCGTAGTTTGTCATTCTCACAGAAACCCGTTATGATTTTCCAACGACCCAGAACATGAGGTGGGAGAAGGGTGACTCAGAGCAGATGGGGAGCAAAAATCTCCCAGGAAAGGACCCAGCGTCTGAGCAATGCGGTGTGGGTTCTGCGTGCAGTGGCGGCTCCCCAAAACTGCTGATGCTGTTGGCCAAAAAGCAGCACAAGACGGTGGAAACACTTGCGTGCAGTGTTGGGAGTGCAAAACAGTGACCCCAGCGCCCGGTTGGTGGCCCTTCTAGAACTACCAGCTGCCCGGCCGAGACGGCAGCACGGCTGTCAGAGCTGCCCTGGACATCCAAGCACTCCTCAGGACACGCGGGGTGCAAGCCCCACGAGGCAGACTCTGTGAGGGCCCCATGGGGTGCCTGTTTCTCTCTCTCTCTCTTCTCAGAAAAACTAAATAAACTTTTAAAACCTCAGGGTGACACTGTGCAATTATTCATTGCTAATAAATAGTTCAAGAAAACTGAATTCTAGGCATGACTCCAGCACTCGTTGAGCAAGTTGCTAAAATCCTCTGGGCGTCAGCGACCCCGTCTGTAAACCCAGAGTAGGAGATGGTTCTAAGCTCATGTGGGAGGCCACAGAGGGGCGTGGAAAACACACAGGGCCTGACTGGAACAGCCCGGCCACCAGGCTGGCTGTATGGCCTCGACCAGCCCACCCAAATTCTCCTAGTCAATGCCACAATGCATAAAACGAAGATGATAGTTACTTTCTGGAATTACTGTGAGGGCATAAGATATGTGTGATCATTCCAGGCACAAAAGCTAGCACATAGCAGGTGCGCAAATAATCAGTCTTCATATTTTATAGACAAGCAATACAGAGCTTCGGAATCTTCAAAACATCACCTATCTATTCTATTAACACCCGAGGCCAGCAGACAGCGTAGGGTATGTCACTAGACTCCCACATGACCAACTGCAGTTTGAGTCCTAGACTCTGGCTTCAGTCTCATGCCAGGCGCTTGTGCATGTGCGCCCAAGATCCTGGGAGAACAGAGGA
The DNA here is from genome assembly GCF_000334495.1 of Tupaia belangeri chinensis. NCBI lineage: Eukaryota > Metazoa > Chordata > Mammalia > Scandentia > Tupaiidae > Tupaia > Tupaia belangeri. Next base: position 2,857,101 of record NW_006159777.1, on the reverse strand, counting down.
GAAAGGACTGCAGCGTGGCCATCCTCTTTGGGTGTGGTTTCTCACTTTCCCTCTCTCTGTCTTTGTCTCTCTCTCTCTCTCTCCAGTGAGGACACGCATCCTAAGGCAAAAACCTCTTTTAAAACAAAACAAAACAAAAAAACACCTAACACCTGGGGCCAAAAAGTGGCCTGCGGTAAAAGGCACTGCTCTGCAGGGCATCCCACGTGGGAAGGTTCCCAGTTCAAGCCCAGCAGCTTCCCTGAGCATGTCGGGAAGACGGATGCCCACAGTCTGGGGCCGGCTGAAGGCTGGAGATGGACAGGGCATCGAGACCAGGCTGGGACGCTGTCTCTTGGTCTCTGTCTCTGCATCTCTCTTGCATTCACAGAAAATAAACTTTTAAAAAGGAGTAATTTGGAGACCAGCAGTTAGCATAATGGCTATGTCGCTGGACCCCCATGTAGTCGACCGTGGTTCTAGTCATGGACCCGGTGGCTTAAACTCACGCCGGGTGCATGCGCATGCGTGCCCAAGATCCTGAGAGGAGAATGGAGGAGAAGAGACTGCAGCATGGCCATCCCCCCAGGGCGGGGATTTCTCGCTTTCTGTCTCTCTGTTTCTCTCTGGTGAGCACACACACCCTGTAGCAAAAATCTCTCTGAAAAAAATAATTTAAAAAAATAAAAAATAAAAAAGGAGTAATTTTTTTTTCTTTTTTTTCGGAGAGGTTTTCGCTATAGGGCACGTGCATTCGCCAGACAGACAGAGACAGAGAAACAGGAAGCTAGAAATCACCCCCCCAGGGGGGATGGCCATGCCACAATCCCTTCTCCTCCGTTCTCCGTTCTCCTCTCGGGATCTTGGGCACACACGCACACGCCCCCGGCATGAGTTTTAAGTCACCAGGTCCGGGACTCGAACCACAGTCGGCTACGTGGGAGTCCAGCGACATAGCCATTACGCTAAATGCTGGTCCCAGGAGTAATTTATTAATCCATGCCCTATGCACAAATCTCCTTTATGGTAAGGCTTGTCATGTTTATTTCCCTTTTTATTAATTTTCTTTTATTTTTAAATTTATTTATTTATTTGTGTTTTCTCCATAGAGTGCATGTGACTGCCAGAGAGGGCCAGAGAGAGGGAAAGTGAGAAATCACCCCCAGGGGGATGGCCATGCTGCAATCCCTTCTCCTCCATTCTCCTCTCAGGATCTTGGGCAGGCATGCACACACGCCCGGCCTGAGTTTAGGCCACAGGGTCCGGGACTCGGACCATGGTCGACTACATGGGAGTTCAGCGACATAGACATTACACTAATTGCTGGTCCCTCTTTTATTTTATTTTAATGGTGTATCAACAGCACTCTTCAAGGCACAAAAAAACATTATACAGAGAACACTGATCCATGAGAATTCTGAGCCTAAAGAGATCTTGAACAGAATTTTTGTTCTTGTTTTTTGAGTTTTTGCTACAGGGCGCAGGCACTCGCCAGGGAGAGACAGAGAGAAGGAACGTGAGAAACCACCGCCCAGGGATGATGCCACGCTGCAATCCTCTCTCCTCCACTCTCCTCTTGGGGGTTTAGGCAGGCATGCACACCCACCAGTGTGACTTTTCAAGTTGCCAGGTCCAGAACACAAACCACGGTCAGCCATGTGGGAGTCCAGAACCTTAATCACATCACCTGCTGACGCCCAGAATCCTTTTCTTTTTAAATTTAAGCTTATTAACTTATTTCTTCTATTAGAGAGAGAAAAAGAAAGAGTTGTTGATCTGCCATCTCCCAAGCTCGGCCAGGCCAGATCTCAGGCACACAGGCAAGTGTCCCCCACGCACAGGGCAGTCCCGGGACACAAGCCCAGACCTTTCCCCTGTGAGGAACATCACCGAATTACAGAAGGGGAGAAGACGGATGTCAGGAGGTCCGACCTACAGCACAGAGTTTCAGAGCTGCAGTGATCGCACGCCCGAGAGGTGTCCCAGAACAGTGGCAGCTGTGGGGTGGGACCAGGCAGACCGTAAGAAAACGCTCTGTCTTGTTCACCCACTTGAAATGGGAAGTGGAGATTTCACATTCAACTCATTTCTGGGGCCAAGAGTTTCAGAACTCAGAAGCAAAGGGCCAGTAGGTGGCGCTGGGGGTGGTTAAGGTGCGAGACCCCCTGTGACTAACTGCACGGTGCAAGTCCTAGACCCAGCAGCTTGACAAACACAACGGGGGTGCGTGCGTACATGTCCAGACTCTCAAGAGGAGAATGGAGAAGGGACTGTGGCACAGCCATCCTTCCTAGGGGGTGGCTTGACCCTTTCCCGC
>NW_006159777.1:2850102-2854794 GCF_000334495.1 Tupaia belangeri chinensis | reverse complement strand
CTTTCCCTCTCCCTAGTGAGTGCAAATGCCCCATAATTAACTTTAAGAAAAAAATTAAAAGGAAAGCAAGAACTGCTGGACTTACTTCTAAGAGGAACTGGCAGCAGAAGTGGCGATGCACAAACGACAGGACAGCGTGAATTTCCACACAAAATCCCTGTTGTGCCAAGAAGAGGACGTTCGGACAGCCCATCACATGGGCTTCTCGGTTTTAAAAATTCTTACGACAAAGCACTAGCAACATGGAGGACCAACGACAGTGAGTAGTCGCAGAAATTGGCAGTGCCGTCACCTCGCCGAGCCAGGCCCTCCCCAGCTCTCCTTCGTGGCTGGCCCTGCCCCAGCCCAGGACAGAGAGGAAGCAGCCCGCTCTCCCATCTCCTGGGGCAGGAGACGACCACAGAGAGCTGTCAGGACGCGTGTGTCGGAGTCTGACTGTCCCGAGGTCCCTCGGTCAGTCAGAGCTGGGCCCGGTTCCTCTGCCCCGGCTCAAGAGCTATGGAAGCCGAGCTAGCGTGGAGTAAAGAGCAAGGCGAACCTATGCTCTTAGTTGTGCTAAGTAACCACAGAAACACGCCTTTAGTTAGGGGAGGCAGGCCTACGGGGTCGAAGCTTCTGAGAGACACGTGCAGGGAACCGGCTGTCAGAAACGGTTCCAAAGGCCGAGAGAAACAAAAGGGAGTAAGCCAGTCTGCCTGTGACCAGGGTCCAGATCGGACTGTTCTGAGCTAACCCGTCACGGATTCGAGATGCTTCTCCACAAAAGGGAATGCCCACAGTGAAGACTGGGTGTCGCCACCTAGAACCATGGTACACTGAACCAGAGACTGGCCTGGTTTGTGTCTGACACCGTCGAGGAGGATGCTGCATGACCAGAGCAGTGGGGGGCAGCGCGGGCAGGCGGAGGGCCAGTCATGGGCGCCGCTCTGCAGTGCTGGGGCCACATGGGAGACCACAGTTCCGACCCCGGGCTGACCTGAACAGGCAAGCACCAACGTGGGCCTGTGACCCCAGCTGGCTGCAGAGCTGGGTGGGAGGAGGGTCAGGGCACAATGAACCCCTGCCAAGGGCGCCTGTGCTCCCCTCTCTCTATCTAATGAAATAAGTAAACTCTTAAAACAAATACAAAGATTTTTTAAAAACCCACAGGGCAGGGGCCAGTAGGTGGCGCGGTGGGTAAGGTGGTGGTCAAGACCTGGATCCCACATGGCCTACTCCACAGCTCGAGTCCCAGATCCAGCAGCTTGAAAAACGTGCCAGACGCCAGCACACGTGCCCCAGATCTCGAGAGAACTGAAGGGAAGGGATCGTGGCATGGCCACCCCCAAGGCTGATTTATCACTTTCCCTCTCAGTCTCTCTCCTGTGAGCACATGCGCCCCATGGCAAAAATCTTAAAAAAAAAAAAAAAAAAAAAGTCGGAGGAAGCACGGAGGACATAAGTCAGCCCAGGAGGCCTCCCACGTCCGCAGCCCTGCCTCTGCTTCCCGGGCAGAAACCCCACACCCGGCAGGAATTCCTCCCCTCTTCTCGGTGCAGAGCCCTGCAGGGACGACCACCAAGGCCTGTCCTCCGTGAGAGGAGGCTCCTTCCCCAGCCAGGGCTGGCATGGGAAGAAGAGAATCCCTCTTCATGTAACCCCAGAAACTTGGGTATCTTTCCTAGCTCTTTCAGAGAAGAACTTTTCATGAACGAAAAACAAAGGCCAACCCTCCCACCCCGTTCGGAAGTTTGCTGGTGACGCACCGAGGCTCCCTCGGGACCTTCAAAGGAGTTCTTGCCACACACTCAAAGGAAAGAAAAACCAGGGTGAAGATGCTTACTGGGGGCTTCACTAGACAATCTGAAAATCATGAAAATCCAGGAAAGTTCAAAAGAAACTGAGCCTCTGGATGAGTTCTGACGAATGACAAACCTTGATGTTTGTCTCTTCCTCTTCATGAAGAACAGCTGCTGAGCAGGTGACACAGCCAGACAGTTCAAAGAGAGCCCGCCAGGGTCCCCCGTCCCCGCTCACGAGGCATCAGGTGGAAACCGTGAGGCGGCAGGGGTGCCATGAGCTTCCAGCAAGGGCCTGATCCTCGGGGCCTGGTCTGAGAAGGCTCACAGGTGAGCGCATGTGGATCAGGAGCACCACCAGCTGCCAGAGGCCCTCGGCGCTCTCCCAGGGTAACTACCATCCACCTGCCCCAGCAGGCCAAGGGCAGCGCAGTCCCACAGCAGACCTGGGGAGGCCGAGTCTGCTCGGGTTTCAGCTTCCAGGGTTGCCAAAAAGCCCGGCAGTGCGTCTGAGCCCTCCTCTGGGTGGGCCTCGCGTCCCAGTTTCTCTGCAGAAACACGAGACTACGAAAAAGGCTGCATTTTTAAAGTTCATTTATTTTTTGATATATACATATATGAGGAGCTTCCTCAACAGGGTCTCACCACAGTCACCTTCCCCAACCTTGCAGCCAGCCGGGGTCACAAGCACGTGTGGACACAACCCGCCTGTTGAGGTCAACCTGGGATCGGCACCCAGGGCCCCAGGTGGCGGCAGGACCACACAGAGGCACCCACTATGCTGGACTCTGGCTCCCCAGCCGGTAGAGCAGCACGCCGTGGCCGTGTGGACACACACACAGGACCGCAGGCTTGCTCCCCCAACCGGCTGCCCTGGGCTCTGCCGGCCTCCACAGCCCGCTCAGCACTAACCCTTTATCACCCCGCCCCATGGGGTCACCTTGAGCTCCGCAGGTGCCTCTGCCTCTCAGCAGCCCCCTCTAGCTTCCCAGCCTCCTGTGCCACCAAGGATCAGAAACCCCACCCCCAGCCCAGCGAAAGCAGGTGCAGGAGGCCAGGCTTATTTCAACAAGCATCCCCTCCCCAGGGGATCTAGCTGCCTTGGGAGGAAGCCGAGGGCAATCCCAAAGGCAGGACACTGTGAAGATGCTTCCCCTTTTACCTACTGGCGGTTTTACAGAAATTTAAAACTTGTGGACTCCAGGGACGGGTAGAGACTGGTAAGAAAATCCTCCGGTGGCATCTCTGACACGGCCAAGGCCCTACACTCCAGACGCGACCCGTCACTGACTATGTCGTTCTTTCGTGGAGGAGCACAAACTCAAGAGAAAGCTTCAGGATATAAGTTTGTTATTGTAAACTATCGGGTTGTTAAGATACAACTCTGGGGACCAGCAGATGGCGTAATGGTGACATCGCTGGACTTCCACGCAGTCGACCACGGTTCGAGTCCTGGACCCAGAGGCTTAAAACTCATGCCAGTATGTGCCCAAAATCCCAAGAGGAGAATAGAGGAGGGATCGTGCCATCCCCCTTCCCTCTGGTGGTGATTTCTTGCTTTCTGCTTCTCTGGTGAGAGCACATGCCCTATAACAAACATCTCTCTTAAAAAAAAATAAGATACAACTCTAACCAAGATTACATACATTTAACTCAGACCCTATATGCACTGTTTTCTTATATTGTCCTCAATTTGTTGGGAGAACATAAATAAAATGTTATGAACGCTATTTCCATAAACATCACCAGTGTGCATGGGGCCAAGAGACCTAGCACTTCGGAAAGGGGCAGAGATGTTCTCCTCATCTTCTGGGTTGCATTCCTGACACAGATTCCCCCCGCCCCGATTATTTATTTGAGAGCAGCCGGTGGCGTGGTGACTAAGGCAGGTGGATCACACATGGCCCACGATGCCATTTGAGTCCCAGATCCAGCAGTTTCGAAAGCATCAAGGGTGTGTGTGTGTGTGTGCGTGTGCGTGTGCGTGTGCATGCCCAAGACCCTGGAAGGAGAGTGGGGAAGGGGCTTTGGGGGGACTGTCCCCCAGGGCTCACTCGCTCTCTCTCTCTCTCTCTCTCTCTCTCTCTCTCTCTCTCTTTGGTGAGTGCACGTGTCCTATGACAAATGTAAATTTTTAAAAAAAAGATGATTTATTTCTCCATGACAGAGAGAAAGCGATAGATGGGCAACCCTAGCTGTCTTCAAGCCACAATTTAGCCCCAGCCAGCCAATGCTCTACTGTGAGTTTTTTTAATTAAACTTAAAAAGAAAAAAAACAATTTTAAGCCAAGGCTTTTTTCTTTTCCTCTCTTCTTTTTTTATAAGTTTTTCCCATAGGGCGCATGTGCTCTCCTGAGAGACAAAGGGAAAATGAGAAATCAGCCCAGGGTGGATGGCCGCGCCACAATCCCTCCTCCGTTCTCCTCTGCAGACCCTGGGCACGTACGCACACACTGGTGTAATTTTCAAGCTACTGGGTCCAGGGCTCCTGCTGCAGACGGCCATATAGGAATCCAGCACCTTACCCACCATGCCACCTTCTGGCCCCAAAGCCTGGGCTTTTAAAAGGAATGTAGGGGACCAGCCGATGACATAGCGGTTACGTAGCTAGACTCCCCCACGGCTGGCTGTGGTTTGAGTTCCAGACCTGGTGGCTTGACACTCATACCAGGCACATGTGCATGCATGCCCCAGATCCTGAGAGGACAGTGGGGAAGGACTATGGTATGGCCATCGCCCCAGGAGTGATTTCTCACTTCCTCTCTCACTGTCTCTGTCTCTCTCTCTGGCAGGTATACTCACTGTAAAAGAAAAAAAACAAAAACAAAACAAAACAAAACAAAGGAATCCCAGCAAGCCGCATAGCCCAGTGATTAAGGAGGCCGAAGCCACATGGCCGGCTGTGGGGGGCGCG
>NW_006159777.1:2843668-2849598 GCF_000334495.1 Tupaia belangeri chinensis | reverse complement strand
CGCCTCTTCGTCTTGTCAATGGCAGGCCAGGTTCCGATATCACACGGCGTAAGGCGCGCTCCAAGGGAGGGCCCTGAACCGCACTCGCCCCAGTAGCAATGGCAGCGCCAGCCAAACACAGACTTCCCAGAGGACCCGGATTCCTCCCAGGGCCTAGCAGACCCAGGGTTCCCCAGACACAAGAGTGCTCACAGCAGCGTTTTTCCTAACCGCCAAATGGAGACATCCCGAACACCCCCCAGCTGGTGAGGGGCGAGGTAAATGCGGTGCGGCCACAGCCACAGTAACGGAGGGCAAGCTACCGGGTGGACCGGCCCTGAGAACATTCGGCTGAATGCAGGCAGTCGGCCTGGGAGGCCCAGGTATGGAATGACTGCATTTATACAAAGCATCCAGAATACGGGAATTGGCAGGGACAGAAAACAGACCAGGGGTTGCCTCGGGGATGGGAGGAGACGGGAGAGGTTTTTGTTTTTTGGGGGGTTTTTTTGTTTGTTTTGTTTTTTTGCCATAGGGCACTTGCACTCACAAGAGACAGAGAAAGCAAGGAATCACCCGTGTGTGTGTGTGTGTGTGTGTGTGTGTGTGTGTGTGAGACTGGCAAACAGTAAACTCGAGGGTATTTCTGAATTAAACAGCTTGAGAAAGTTCCAGAGGCACAGGAAGTGAGGGAACGTGGGGCCGGCACCAGTGAGAGGGTGACGGACGTGGTTAGAGTGGGCCTGGAGAGGGCCACACAGGACATGGACGGACTCAGAGGTCGCCCCACTGGCCTGCAGGCCCCAAGGCTCAGGAACTGGTCTCACCCAAATGACCCGAGGGGCAGAGGGGCAGAGGGCCGAGCCGTCACTGGCAGGGGTGAGGCAGCACAGGAAACTGTTGTAACTCCCCAGGCGACCCTGGTGCCAGCCAGAGGAACACGGGTGTGATGACGAGGCCAGGTCCCCCCTTGGTGAGTACAGGGCAAGGGCAACAGCTCTCACCACCCACACCCCCAGCTCAGTGGGATTAATAAATGCTCTTACGCAAACTTGGTGACCAAAGCCACCACTTTAAAACATGAGATTTTTTCACTGCTAAAAAAAAAAAAAAAACCTTGGCAGGAATCCTTATACCTTTCTTCAAAATATGCCACCCACCAGCTTCCCTGACATGTTTACGGAATTTTTGTCTTGGAATTCAGAAAGGTGTGGGATGGCAGTAAATGTAAGTGTCTTCTTACCAGCCAGAGCGTGCCCAGGGATTTCATTTCCTGTTTCTTTTCAGCACACGGTAGCAAGCCAGCCTGTATGTACACCTGTCGGGACTGTGGGTCGATTTCTGGCCTGTGGACAATCACTGTGTCTATGGATTACAGTATGGCTTCTCAAAGCACATGTGCAACATGTCATGACAGAATCAAGGGTACATAAATTCACCTCCGTCGCCGCTGAACATTACATTATATCGTGTACCTTTGACAATGGATTGACCAGTTTTTTGGGTTTTGATTGGTTTTGTCTTAGAAGTGTATATTGAATTACCAATGACTTTTTTTTTTTAAGAGAGATTTTTGCTACAGGGCGTATGTGCTTGCCAGAGAGACAGAGAGATAGAAAGCAAGAAATCACTCCCCAGGGGGATGTCCGCACCACAATCCCTTCTCCTCCATTCTCCTCTCTGTATTTTGGGCATGCACGCACACAAGCCCAGCGTGAGTTATAAGCTGCCAGGTCCAGGACTCGAACCATAGTCGACTACATGGGAGTCCAGTGACGTAACCATTAAGCCATCTGCTGGTCCCGCCAATGACATTTCTGACTCTGCTGTAGTCCACTGCTCCACTGTTTGCATGCATTCCAGAGTCGCTCATCCTTTTCTCCCAACCTCTCCTCAATCTATGAGGACATTTCAAATGAGTTTTTAATGTAAATATGGATTTATGAGGGATATCTGAAGGAAGACGGCTGCAAATGACTCATCAAAGAAGACTGAGCATCCATGTCTTCCAGCTATGGCTCATGGGTTTAAATGCCCACACACGTTCCCTCCAGCCCCCTCTTGGGCCCTTTTCTCTCCTTTCTTGCTCACTCACCAGAGAAAGAAAGAGGAGAGGGAGAAAACACCCACCGGTGGGCTGTGGTCACGCTAAAATCCCTTCTCCATTTCTCCATCTTGTCAGGATTTGGGGCCCCCACCTAGCGTGTTCTTCAAGCCACAGGGTCCAGGATTCGAACTGCATTTGGCTATGTGGGATCTGGCTCCCTTAACCATTAGGACATAGGGCTGGCCCCCAGCTCCCTTTGAAACAGCTGCGTGCTTTCCAAGCCACAGGCAGGGGGACAGCGGGCCCTGTGTACCCCTGTGTACGCTCCCACCGGCACAGCTCAAACTCTCCCGTGAACCAGCCGCTACAGTATCTGCAGTAAGTGGGAGGGTCAGGAGGGTCTCTGGGGCCTGGAAGGCTTCCCTTACAGATGGCTGGGCGGTAACTATGACTCAGCACTTATTGATACAAATCCCAGTAGGATAGAGTCCCAGATAATGTAGAAAGAGACAATCTCAAAGATAATCTGTTTACTCAATAAATTCAAGTGTTCTAACTGGGAAAAGAGAACTACTAAAATTGTGTAGAGAAGATTATTCTAGAGCTCAATTTTCATAATGTAACACTGTAGGTAACTAAGTGAGAACAATGTAACTACCAGTTCACACTCTCTCCACTCCTAAAAAACGCAGTCTTCTGTTCAGACAGACTCAACTATGCCGCTGAGCCCATCTAAGAGGCAAACTGATACTGTTTGAAGTAATTCCCAGTTGCATCCAAACAGGTTAATGAAGCCTGCCTGGTTTTCATTTTCTTTTTTTTAAAGAATTATTTTATTTAACTTTATTTATTAATTTATTATTATTAACATGGTTATTTTTCAGTTTTTTTGATCAGAAAGAGACAGAGAGAGAGGAAGTGAGAAAGCAAGCCACCAGGTCCGAGACTTGAACTGTGGTCAGCCATGTGGGAGTCCAACGCCTTTAATCACTGTGCCACTTGCCGGCCCCTCATTTTCAAATTCTCATTTCTCAACTTCATTCTTGTTTGCAGTTAAATGTGAAACATTTAACCAGCAGTTAGCGTAATGGCTATGTCGCTGGACTCCCACGTAGTGGACCGCACTTCAAGTCCCGGATCCAATGACTTAAACTCATGCCGGCACGTGTGCGTGCGTGCCCAAGATCCCGAGAGGAGAATGGAGGAGAAGGGATTGCGGTGTGGCCATCCCCCCTGAAGGGTGATTTCTCACTTTCTGTCTGGCAAGCGCACGTGCCTTATAGCAAAATACCTCTCCAAAAAAAAAAAAAGAAGAAGAAGAAAAAAATAGTGGGGAAAAAAAACAGGTACTCTCCCCCCCCCTCCAGGGGGATGGCCACACGACAATCCTTTCTCTATTCTCTTGAGATTTGGGGCACACACGCATATGCACCCAGCTTAAGTTTCAAGCCTCCAGGTCCGGGACTCAAAGCACGGTTGACTATGTGGGAGTCCAGTAACATAACCATTACAGCATCTGCTGGTCCCACATAGATATAGGTCTTTATAATCAGCTAACTGGACAGCAGGTGGCATGATAGTTAAGGCCCTAGATGCCTACATAGTCTACCATGGTTCAAGTCCCAGACTGGACAGCTTGCCTTCTTACTTTCCCTCTATTTCTCTCTCTGATCAAATTAAGAAATAAAATAAAATAAATAATTCCTTTTTTTAAAAAAATCAGCTAATCATAGACCATCTGGTTTCAATTGGAGACTGGAAATTCAGTGTTATTCAGAGTAAATACCAGGGGAAGGAGTAATCACTACAGGTCCTGCTGTGGGTGACCCTGAGCACCTGGCCCACGCCAGGCACAGGAGGGCCCCTTCAAACGCTCAGTCTCAGTGAGCCCTCCCACGGCCCAGACCACGCACTCGTGCAGGCTCACAGCACGGGCGAGCTGGATTTAATGCCAGGTCCTTTCCTGCAGAGCTTGAGCCAATTCTCCCCTTTCTGCCCGAGAGCTCTCGGCCTGAGCGGAGCTGCCAGGCTTGCGCAGCGTGGAGCTGCAGCTGTCCCTCAGGCCTCCCACCAGGCAATGCATCCACAAGGCTGGACTTCACCTCAAAGGGACCAAAGGAGGTGGTAATTTAGTAATAAACCCGCGAACAGACCCGGTTGATCAAATTACTCAAGAGCCAGAGAGTTTAGGTAGCTACAAAGCCACAGTGAAGGGTTCTCAATGAAAACATTCAAATAACAAGTTTTTTAGGTTTTGTTTGTTTGTTTGTTCTTACCATAAGGCACTGAGAGAGACAGGAAGAGACAATAAGAGGGACAGTGAGAAATCATTCCCAGGGAGAGGGGTGGAGGGAGGATGCCACCACCACACAATCCCTTCATTCTCCTCTCTGGATTTTGGGCACGCATGCACACCCACCCCATGTAATTTTCAAGCCTGGGGGTCCAAGACTCAAACTGCAGTCAGCCATGTGGGGAATCCAGTACCTTAACCACCATGCCACCTGCTGCTCTCTGCACAAGTAACAATTTTTAAGAACACAACAATACCAAATGCCTGTTCTGTGTCCTGCATTGTTTTAGGAACTGAGGAACAAAAGGAATGGAAGATTTCATTAAACTATTCAGCAGAGGGGCCAGCAGGTGGCATAGTGCTTAAGCCGCTGGAACCCACACGACCAACCTCGGTTCAAGTCCTGGACCTAGCAGCTTGAAAATCACTTCAGGCACGTGTGCATTGCATGTCCAAAATCCTTGGAGGACAAAGGACTGTGGCATGGCCATCCATCCCCCTTGGGGGGTGATTTCTCACTTTCCCTCTCACTCTCTCTGTCCCCAGCAAGCATGCATGCCCTATGGCAAAAACCTAAACAATCAAATCAAATAAAAAATCTTCACATGGTGCAAGAAAATGGGAAAATTTGCATACCAAAATAAGAATTCTGGAAAAAAAAAAAAAAAAGGAAGCAAACTTTAGAACCTACATTGAATGGAGCCAACAGGTGTTCGGGCGGCTGAGGCACTGGACTCCCACATGCTCCCACATGGCTGACCATGGTTTGTGTCCCAGACCTGGCAGCTTGCTTTCTCACTTTCTCTCTCTCTCTCTCTGTCACTTGTCAAATTAAATAATAATAATAAATAAAATCATTCAAAAGAAGAAACTACATTGAATGTCTTCTTGCATTAATTATATTTACTCCTCAAAACATTTTAGGATCCAGTAAGTAAAAGTCACTTTCTTAGGGATCAGAAGGTGGCGTAATAGTGGCATCGCTGGACTCCCAGGTAGTAGACCGCAGTTTGAGTCCCAGACCCAACAGCTAAAAACCCACGCCGGGTACATGTGTGTGCCCAAGATCCTGAGAGAATGGACGAGAAGGGATTGCAGCATGGCTACCCCCTGGGGGGTGATTTCTCACTTTCTGTCTGTCTCTCCGGCAAGTGCATTCACCCTATAGCAATTTTTTTAAAAAATAAAAGTTGAAAAGACTCAAATGAATAGTATGACACGACACATGAAAGTTATTTTAATTCCAGTTTTCGGGTCCAGAATAGTTTTGCTGGGGCTCGGCCATGTTTTTGTATTACAGGGCAGAGGTTAAGTCATCTTGACAGGCACCTTTGGGCCCACAAAGCCCCAAATCTTTCCTACGTGGTCCTTTACAAAGTAGTCTGGGCACCTCTGCTACAGTCGGCGGGTGGGAGTACGGCGCCAGGACCAAGAGGGAGCGAGGGCAGGCGGGAAGGAACATCCCACCTGAGAAATGAAGGGGTGGGAAGGAAGGTGGCCATCTGCAGAAGGGGCGGGCTAGCACAGGGGCACCGCCGGCCGCAGCACGACTCTGTACCTGCACACGTGTGCCATGGGACGGAGCAACCAGCCTCAGCAGCCAGCCAGAGG
>NW_006159777.1:2833214-2840381 GCF_000334495.1 Tupaia belangeri chinensis | reverse complement strand
GGCCTCCCACCAGGCAATGCATCCACAAGGCTGGACTTCACCTCAAAGGGACCAAAGGAGGTGGTAATTTAGTAATAAACCCGCGAACAGACCCGGTTGATCAAATTACTCAAGAGCCAGAGAGTTTAGGTAGCTACAAAGCCACAGTGAAGGGTTCTCAATGAAAACATTCAAATAACAAGTTTTTTAGGTTTTGTTTGTTTGTTTGTTCTTACCATAAGGCACTGAGAGAGACAGGAAGAGACAATAAGAGGGACAGTGAGAAATCATTCCCAGGGAGAGGGGTGGAGGGAGGATGCCACCACCACACAATCCCTTCATTCTCCTCTCTGGATTTTGGGCACGCATTCACACCCACCCCATGTAATTTTCAAGCCTGGGGGTCCAAGACTCAAACTGCAGTCAGCCATGTGGGGAATCCATTAACCACCATGCCACCTGCTGCTCTCTGCACAAGTAACAATTTTTAAGAACACAACAATACCAAATGCCTGTTCTGTGTCCTGCATTGTTTTAGGAACTGAGGAACAAAAGGAATGGAAGATTTCATTAAACTATTCAGCAGAGGGGCCAGCAGGTGGCATAGTGCTTAAGCCGCTGGAACCCACACGACCAACCTCGGTTCAAGTCCTGGACCTAGCAGCTTGAAAATCACTTCAGGCACGTGTGCATTGCATGTCCAAAATCCCTGGAGGACAAAGGACTGTGGCATGGCCATCCATCCCCCCTGGGGGGTGATTTATCACTTTCCCTCTCACTGTCTCTCTCTGTCCCCAGCAAGCATGCATGCCCTATGGCAAAAACCTAAACAATCAAATCAAATAAAAAATCTTCACATGGTGCAAGAAAATGGGAAAATTTGCATACCAAAATAAGAATTCTGGAAAAAAAAAAAAAAAAGGAAGCAAACTTTAGAAACTACATTGAATGGAGCCAACAGGTGTTCGGGCGGCTGAGGCACTGGACTCCCACATGCTCCCACATGGCTGACCATGGTTTGTGTCCCAGACCTGGCAGCTTGCTTTCTCACTTTCTCTCTCTCTCTCTCTGTCACTTGTCAAATTAAATAATAATAATAAATAAAATCATTCAAAAGAAGAAACTACATTGAATGTCTTCTTGCATTAATTATATTTACTCCTCAAAACATTTTAGGATCCAGTAAGTAAAAGTCACTTTCTTAGGGATCAGAAGGTGGCGTAATAGTGGCATCGCTGGACTCCCAGGTAGTCGACCGCAGTTTGAGTCCCAGACCCAACAGCTAAAAACCCACGCCGGGTACATGTGTGTGCCCAAGATCCTGAGAGAATGGACGAGGAGGGATTGCAGCATGGCTAACCGCTCAAAAGAAGAAACTACATTGAATGTCTTCTTGCATTAATTATATTTACTCCTCAAAACATTTTAGGATCCAGTAAGTAAAAGTCACTTTCTTAGGGATCAGAAGGTGGCGTAATAGTGGCATCGCTGGACTCCCAGGTAGTAGACCGCAGTTTGAGTCCCAGACCCAACAGCTAAAAACCCACGCCGGGTACATGTGTGTGCCCAAGATCCTGAGAGAATGGACGAGAAGGGATTGCAGCATGGCTACCCCCTGGGGGGTGATTTCTCACTTTCTGTCTGTCTCTCCGGCAAGTGCATTCACCCTATAGCAATTTTTTTAAAAAATAAAAGTTGAAAAGACTCAAATGAATAGTATGACACGACACATGAAAGTTATTTTAATTCCAGTTTTCGGGTCCAGAATAGTTTTGCTGGGGCTCGGCCATGTTTTTGTATTACAGGGCAGAGGTTAAGTCATCTTGACAGGCACCTTTGGGCCCACAAAGCCCAAAATCTTTCCTACGTGGTCCTTTACAAAGTAGTCTGGGCACCTCTGCTACAGTCGGCGGGTGGGAGTACGGCGCCAGGACCAAGAGGGAGCGAGGGCAGGCGGGAAGGAACATCCCACCTGAGAAATGAAGGGGTGGGAAGGAAGGTGGCCATCTGCAGAAGGGGCGGGCTAGCACAGGGGCACCGCCGGCCGCAGCACGACTCTGTACCTGCACACGTGCGCCATGGGACGGAGCAACCAGCCTCAGCAGCAAGCCTGAGGCTGGAACCATTATCGCCCCTCCTCGTAATTAAGGAACCAGTTAAATGCTCTGACAGAGATAGGGGGACTCCGACATGCTTTGCGGCCTAGTGGTTAGGGGAGCTGGATACCACAGGGCCGACCTCACGGCTGGAATTCCGACCCCAGTGGCTTGACAATCATGCCAGGTGCATGTGTGTGCCCAGACCCAACGGAATGAAGAGATGAAGGGACATGACACGAACACCCCATCGGAGATGCTCTCTTCCGCTCTCTCAGTCTCTCTCTGGCCCATGCATGCACCCTGTGGCAATTCAGAAAAAGAGAAGTCCAAGTTTGCAGAAGTTCAGTAACTTGCCCAGGATCTCAGCCATAAGTTAACCATGACGATGAGGTTCCTTTGCCCCAAAGCCCAGATGCCCTATGAAACCTCCACTCTGGGCAGTAGGAGACACATCTACAAAGGTAAACTAGGGCAAGGGCCAACAGCTTCAAATACGGCACTGGCACTTAACGACAGGGACGCATCAGCGAAATGCATCGGCAGGCCAAGTCGTCACTGCGAACGGCCCAGAGCACACTGCACACCCCAGGGCAGCTACCGCTGACCCGGGCGCCACGCCGGGCTCCTGGGACAGCCCAGCCTAACCCGTGGGACCACCTGGACGTGGAAACGGCAGGCAGACATGACTGTGTGGAAGCTACAAAGTAGATGGATTTCATCTGCACCCTGAGACTCCAGCTGTCCTGTGAGCAGGTCCCAGTGTTCTGCCTCAGAATTAAACTACTATGGCCTTTTCCTAAGTCACAAAGAACAAAGCAATGCGAGCTTGATAGTTTCAATTTCAAGTTTCTCCTCAACTTTTTGTTAAAGTTTTCAAAAATAGTCAATGATTTTTAAAATCATTTCAAAATGTATTTTAATTGTTTTTAAATCAATGAATAACTAGCAGACCAAGTTCGGGAATATTCTGCTGATTATGCTTAGGTCAAGTTTTAAAAAATGGAGTAGGTACTCGCAGCTGTCATTTGATTGCTTTAAGTTCAAAGGATTAATTGAATAAATGAATTCAATAACAGTGAAGTCAACTATCTGGAAGTGGGTCTGAGATTAAGGTAGTCTTCAAAAGAAGAGTCAAGCTTTTGTGAGCACTATTGTATAAGTACTGAAAACAGATCGGGCTAAACACTAAGCGGTCCCTATGTGTTGAAACTATAGAAAACAAAGATAACACACTTTCTCTTACTACCCGAGAGTGCCCCCTTCGGCCTGAAACTGACTTGTTCAACGATAGCGCTGGAACATAAATGCAGACCCCACGCATTCAGACGTTCTCGCGGCCGCAGTTTAGCAAGTAGAAATGGCCGACATTAACTGTAATAGTTCTTATTCGTCCCAGTCTCTTCAACATATCATTGCAGCGCGTAATCGACATTTTAGAAGCAGATCTGTTTTCATACTGAATCTCGAAATCGCGTCTGTGTCACGCTCAGCACAACACGTCCAGGGCGGGGTTGCCACACACGGCCGCTGGCCACACCGGACAGTGTGGGTTAAGGGCACAGCAGGTAGGAGGAAGGGTCACATCAGAGCAGCAGACCTGGACAGTGAAGGATGCAGGCGAAATGGGGGCCCGTGGAGCAGCCACACACAGTGTTTCACAGACTGGGACCACGTGGGAGGCCCGGCACTCCCTGTCCAACCCAGAGACCGGGCGTGATGGTGCACGCCTGTCACCCTGGTGCCGCCACGGTCGGAGGCAGGAAGCTCCCCCCTGTATAGAGAGACCAAACCTGACAAATAAAAAGGACCAGCCAAGTGGGGTGCCGGTTAAGGTGACTGGATCCCACATGGCTGCCAACTGTGCGGTTTGAGTCCTGGGCCCAGAGGCTTGGTAACACACACTGGTGTGAGTGCAGACCTGCCCAGATCCCAAGGCAGGATGGAAGAGAAGGGATTGTGGCGTGGCCATCTCGGGGGAAGGTACTTGTTCATTTCCCCCCCTCTCTCTCAGGCAAGCACACACATACTATAGCAAATTAAATGAATAAATAAATATAAAAATACACAAGAGCCGGCTGGCGGCTGTGTCTGTAGTCCCAGCTGGGAGGCTGAGGCAGAAGGGAAGCCACACACAGACCCTGTCTTAAAAAAGAGGGAAGCGTTGGGAACCAGCAGTTAGCGTAATGGCTATGTCGCTGGATTCCCACTTAGTCGACCGCGGTTCGTGTCCCGGACCCGGTGGCTTAAAACTCACACCAGGCGCGTGTGCGTGCGTGCCCAAGATCCCGAGAGGAGAATGGAGGAGAAGGGATTGTGGCATGACCGTCCCCCCTGGGGGGTGCTTTCTCGCTTTCTGTCTCTATGTCTCTCTCTGGCTGGCTGGCGAGCGCACGCGCCCTACAGTGAAAATCTCTCTCCAAAAAAAAAAAAGAGGGAAGCGTTTAGCTTCACTGTCCCCGGTAAAGACAACTAACATCAGACGGCAGTGAAGCCGCGGAGAGCACAGCATGGCCTTCGGGTTCTCAAAGGAATCGTGGGGTGCTGATTTCATGGTGCTTGTTTTTACATTTCATTTTTTATAAAAATTATTTTATTTCGTTTATTATTATTATTAATTTGACCAGAAAAAGAGAGCGAGAGAAAGTGAGAAAACAATCCACCAGGTCTGGGACTTGAGCCACGATTGGCCATGTGGGTGTCGGGTGCCTTAACTACCTGCCAGCCCGTTTTTACATTTAACTAATTTTGCTGTGACCGTATACTTGTCCCCTGGGATCCACGGAGACTGGCTCCAGGACCCTGCGGATGCTGCCAGGCCCCAGGTATGCTCAGGTCCTTTATATGAAGGCCTTTTAAGAGGCTAGTCAGGTGGTCCTCCTGGGGCTTGCATCTGAGGATTCAACCAACTCCATCCCCACTTGGTGGGACCCGTGGACGTGGACGGAGGGAGGGCAGACTACAAACGGAGATCATCTGTAACCTCCCTCTTCCCTTTTCCTCTCCCCTCCCCCAACTGCCTAACCGATTTCCAAGTTATCCAGGAAGAACCTCCTTACACCTGCTTCCTACAAAGCACAAATTCTGAACAAATTTAAAATGTGCACAAGTGTGTGCAGAAACCCTTGGGCAGGGATTCGACTACCCATGCAAACAACTTAACCCTGGAGGAGGGGAAGAGGAAAGCAACACCAGTGTGGACAGAGACAAGAAAATCCAGAAACCTGCCACCTGCTTCCTACCCCTACCCCATCTCCAGGGACAATCCCCGGGGCCATTCCTCCCGCGAAGGTTAGGTTGTAGCAAACACTTCCATTTTCTTAACTCACTGGCTCTTTGTAGACAGTAGAGCAAGTTCTCTTCAGTACTGTATTCAAGTACCTGCGACAACTTAATAGCAAACAATGCATTCGCTTGTGAGACATGGCTAGGCTGGGTGTGTCCGCATTCTGTGTATTTTAGTGGCAACGGGTCAAAGTACATCAGCATTCAAGTTCAAAACAAACTGACCGAACAAGTCAAACACTGCCATGACAGGACGATCGTTCCTCCCAGATCACTTTTACCAAGTGAAACCCCGCAGTTCCCGGGTTCTACCGGTGCCTAAAATGTAAAAGGATTGGGGAACCAAGCGAAAGCCTCGGAGTCCTTACCCACTTCATCAATTCTGTTACCCAGAACCCTATTCCCTCAATGAGGCTATGCTCTCGGAAAGTAAAATGACTCAAAATAGAACAATTATTTTAGTTAGAGGGCTTCTTGATACCTCTTCAAAATAATGGGAGAAAACTCCGCAAACTGGCCAATTATCGGTGAGGTGCGGCCGCCTCTCCTTTTTCCCCTAACTAGAATCGAAACCACACATTATGATACTGAGGTTGTAAAAAATATACACACACAGAGATCTGAAATGTACCAAAATAGCAGGGGTCATCTCTAGTAATGATATTTTAGGTTTTTAAACTTTTTTGGGGGGAGAGGTTTTCGCTATAGGGCGCGTGCGCTCGCCACTCAGAGACATAGAGTCAGAAAGCGAGAAATCACCGCCCAGAGGGGGGGTCACGCCGCAATCCCTACGCGCCCCGCGTGAGTTTTAAGCCACCGGGTCCGGGAAGGGAACCACGGTCGACCACGTGGGAGTCCAGCGACATAGCCATTGCGCAAACTGCTGGTTCCCAGGTTTTTAAACTTTTTATACTATTTCTGTATTTTCTGTGTCTTCTACAATAGCCAAGCATTCTTGTTAAAGCTAGAAGAAAAGAACAGTCTTTGGCAGGGGGAAATCGAGGCAGTGCCAATCAAACTATGACTATATTAGATCGCCATGCTAACCCTTTACACCGCCACGGTCTTCCAGCAGTCAAGGATCTCGTCCTTCTGTAACACGCTCAATAACCTTCAAACCGTGATCCACGGTGCCTAGGTTAGCATGCAGGGCGTGCTACAACAGACGAGCAGAGACCGCTTCTTTGGAAAGACAGGTTTAGCATCCTTGAAAGATAAATAACATAGCAAAGAGAGGATGCTCGGGATAAAATATGGAGTCACGACTTGGAAAAAAGTCCAAAATTTAAAATGTAAACCCTCTACTAAATCCCACTGGACTATTCATTTTTAGATTGCTTTTGTCGAGGACTCCTTTTTTTTTCAAAGTAAAGCTAGTGAAGTTACTTTCTAAATAGACGGATTGAATCAACACTGCTTAAACACCGCTCTGCCCCCAACCAATCCTCATTTTTCTATCTTGTTTCCTCGGATACGCAGGACCGGTCACCTAGGCGCTGCTGGGGTGCGGCTGGTGGAATGGGTCGAGGAACAAAAAAAGACAGTGTCACAGCGCACCTTCCCTGGCCCGCAACGGCGGAGGTACAGCAGAGGAACACACGGCTCCAAAGAACAGGCCACGAAAGTCACGAGTGATGTTTTTAATAAAGACAAGTACTCTTGGGTTTAGAGAACTCCGGGGTGATGGGGCAAGATCTGAACAGGCGAGGGCAGAACCGGGGCGCAGGGCCGAGCTGGGTCCCATCACGCGCTTAATCCTCCGTGACAGCACAAAGCCACCGTCCTCGTGCTCGGGCACGCACGCATC
>NW_006159777.1:2796187-2832820 GCF_000334495.1 Tupaia belangeri chinensis | reverse complement strand
TGGACTGTACCATCGGGCGGTGCCGCCGGGATTTCTCCCCCCCACCACCACCATCAATCCCCCCCCACCCGGGTCCGCGGTCGGTTGGCCCCGGCCGGGCTCTGAGACGCGGAAAGAGCTGGGCGCCATTTTGGGTGGGACTAAGCAAAGACGAAACACCCTCCCAGTCGCCGGGGTACTCCGGACCCGGGCTTATCCGGTTCCCTTAATCCTTTAGGTACTTACACGACGTTGGGTGAGGGGAGCTGGAAGATCAGCGGGTCCCCGATCCTCTCTCCCTAGGGGTGATGGAAATCAAACCCCCCCGCCACCTCCAGGTGGTTCTTCCCGCCGCAGAGTGGGAGCAGCACAAAAGGCGGGGCCTCATTAGCATAATCTGCCTGGCAACCCGACCTCGGCGGTACATGATTGGTTAAAACCTGTAAGCCCCATGCCGTGCCTAGAGACGAGAAACGCTGGAGCGAACTGACAAGCCCAGATTTAAGAGTCATGACGAAGATCCTGAGACGCTTATTCAGGCGGCAGAGAAGCCAAAAGGAGATTCACACAATGGCCCAATGACTGAAGGCCTCTTTATTTCGTGCTCTGCTGTTCAAGGAGAACCCAATCGAAAAGCGGGTCTCAGGCGGCGCTCGCCTACGTTTGTATTCTAAGCCAATCAGAGAGCCTGGCTCCTCCGTTCCGGGCCGAGCCCCGCGGAGCCCGGGTCGCGGCCAAGCAGGGCACCGTGGGTCCCGGCCGCGGCCGCCGCACCGCCTTAGCGGGCAAGGGGTCCCCAGCCTTGGTACGAAGGGACCCGCAGCGAAAGCCGACAGCCAGCGCAGCGCGGGCCGCTCAGCTGGGACCTCTACGCACCCCGCCCCGCTGGCGACCGAACCTCTTCTGCCCCTGCCCGGTCGCACCAGGGCGCCTTTGGTGCGTCTCTGCTGCCCCTTGGTCATTCCGAAAAAGGCGACGAAAAGCCGATGACTTAGCTCATTTCCTAGTCTCGGGCTTGCCTCTCCCTCTGTCCCTTAAATTGCCTTGCCTAAGGGCAGCCAGAAAGGACCTGAAGCCTTGGAGGTGGTGCCTAGCGCCATCCACCCACTGGCAACAGCGAGTCAGGTGGAGTCGGGGACCTTGGGCCTTTGGACCTCGCGGGGGCGGTTTTCCCGTCTTCGTTGTTTAGAGATAACAGGTCTTGCTTTGAAGTACTTAGCACATTGGAACTCGAGGGTGTATAAATACAAATGCTGGTAAAACCTGCCGTTTCTAAACGATTGGCTAGCCAAGACAAGGGGGGAGAGTACAACTTTCCAGGAATTTTCATCAATGAAACATGCAGACATCTTTTTTTCATTTACTTCATAGTTTCAGTTTTAAAGCTCAATGCAGGAGCAGGTATTTCTATTTTGAGTACAACTCCCCTTTTTGGGATAACCCACGGCTGTGCTGAGCCAAAGTGAAATCACACATACAGCAGATCCAGGGCTAAACCAGGGTGAATCCTTTGCTCAATGGGAGAAAGGAAATGGAAAATTTTTTAGAAAACAAAACTCTAAGCCAAATATAGAAAGATTAAGATCCACAAGAACATCGTTCTGAATATTTATGGATAATCCACATGTAATCCTCGGAAATAGATATTGTTGATGCAAATCAGATGAAAACATATTTGGATGGGTTTCTCCAGCACATATGGCAGTAAGCCCTATGAGGTAACCAGACCGCGATGCTGTCACAGGACCACGGGTGCATCCTTTTAAAGACCAGGAGGACACTGCCCCCTGTGAGGGGGACAGCTGCCGTCAGTAAGGACCACATTTCTCTGATGGTAGAAGTGGGAGCGGCTCTGGTCCCAAATATGGCCAGAGGAGTATCAAGGTCACCATGAATATTGGAGGCTGCCAAGGACATGTTTAAAAGTATTTTCAAGTCTGACTGACAACTCACATTTGGGAATAGATATGAACACTTAAAATCATGTTTTATTTTCAGGGAAAAACAGTTCTAAACTTCAAAAAGTTGGAGACAAGGCCAACCACATATCCCCACAGCGGTTAAAGCAACCGATCCCACGTGGTCAGCCGTGGTTCAAGTTCCAGCTCCAGAGACTTGAAAAACACACCTGGTGGGCGTGTGTGCAGATGCAGGATCCGGTGGGGTGGAGAAATGGCAGAGAAGAGATTGCAGTGTGACCATGGCTTTCTCTCTCTTACACACATGTGCCTTCTGGCAATTAAAAAAACAAGGAATATTAAGAAATGAGGGGATGCCCCATTGTACCCCTGCCCACCGGGTTACTCCACGTTATGAAGTTAAGACGCTCAAGCTCCGAGGTCCTTCTCAGAAAACAAGAGACAGGTCCAGCACGCATCTAATTCTCAGTGCCATCTTGTGTCCTCCTTCCCCACGGTTTTTGTTTACTCTATTCCTGCGCTCACGGAATGGAAATATTCTCTTAACCGCTGTTCCTTATTGTGTTCAAATAACCAACAGAGAGTCAGAGAACTAAGCCAGATTCTTTCTGGAAGTCTTCTCTTCTGATTCCAATATGGCTCCTCTGCTTCTTATTGTAATCAAGACGAAATCCATTTTTTTTTTTTTGAGAGGTTTTTGCCATAGGGCACATGCGCTCGCCAGTCAGACAGAGACAGAGAGACAGAAAGCGAGAAATCACACACACATCCACCCACCCCCAGCGAGGATGGCCACGCCGCAATCCCTTCTCCTCCATTCTCCTCTTGGGATCTTGGGCACGCACGCACATGAGCCCGGCGTGAGTTTTAAACCACTGGGTCAGGGACTCAAACCGCAGTTGACTACATGGGAGTCCAGCGACATAGCCATTATGCTAACTGCTGGTCCCCAAAATCCATTTTTTTAAGTTTATTTTTATTTCTTGACAGGCTCTCAACAAGGTCTACATGCCACGATCCATCCCTGTCCTCGGCCTGCCAGGGTTGGGACACGTCTCCCCAGACCTTCCCATGTACCCTGGGCACCATGGAGTATTGTGTGGCCACAGCTCTGTGGCTGGCCAGCTCTTTTGTTTTTCCTCTCCAGGAAGAAAATTAATCACTGATACCTAAAAATCCAAACATTGCTGATGACTAGGTTTCTAGAAGAGTGCTTTTTTGTTTTTTCCCATGAAAGTCACATATACACGCAAACATTCAAGTGTCATGTTCGTTGATGACATAGTCACTCAGTCCATTCGCATGCGATTTACTTTAAAGTGACCTAACAGGTTAGAAAAGAAGACCCTAGCTTTTAGCCTCTAGCCTGTAAATCCTCTAGAACTCATGCCAAATGTCCTCTTCCAGCTTGTGTGCATTTCTTCTGAAGAAAGATTTCGTTTCTAGCACGTTCTCTAAGGAGTTCAAGACCCCATAATGAGGGGACCAGCAGTTAGCATAATGGCTATGTTGCTGGACTCCCACGTAGTCGACTGCGGTTCATGCCCCGGGCCCGGTGGCTTAAAACTTATGCCAGGCGTGTGTGCGTGCGTGCCCAAGATCCCGAGAGGAGAATGGAGGAGAAGGGATTGCTGCGTGACCATCCCCCCTGGGGGGGTGATTTCTCACTTTCTATCTCTCTGTCTGTCTCTATCTCTCTGTCTTTCTCTCTATAGCGAAAACCTCTCCAAAAAAAAAAAAAAAAGACCCCATAATGAGTAATGGTCGTTGCCTTATAATTACTAAAAAACAAGGGACTGTGTAAGTAAAGTTCACCCAGAAAAAAAGATTGCAATTAAAAGAAGAAGGAGAAGAAAAAAAATAGGCCCCAACCAATTTTTGGTTAAGTGCATTGCTATGGGAGCCAGATTCCACATGATGCCAAAGTTGGAATTCCAGACCCAGCACCTTGGAAAATACTGGGTACGTCTGCTTGAGCGTGCCAAAGACATTGACAGGCTAGAGGAGTGGAAGATGAAGGGTTGTGGCACTGACTGGAAGGTGCTCTCTCTCTCTCGCTCCCTACCTTGCTCTCTGGGGAGCACACATGCCCTCTAGCAATTAAAGAATAAGTTTTGTGTTTGTTTTTGCTATGGGGCATGTGTGCTTGCCAGGGAGAAAGAGAGAGAGAAGGAAAGTGAGAAGTCACCCCCCAGGGAGGATGGCCATGTGGCAGTCCCTTCTTCATTCTCCTCTTGAGATTTTGGTGGTACACACACACCCACACACACACATACACACACACACACCCCTGGCATGTTTTTCAAGCTACCAGGTCTGGGACTTGAACCACGCAGTTGCCATGTTGGATTTAGCCATCCTCACCACCATAGCATCAGTGACCCCACCCCCCAAATTTTTGTAAGTTAAAAAATAAAGGAAAAACAGGAAGGCCAACCCTACAGCCAGGGGAACCAGACCCCACGTGGCCGTCCGCAGTTCAAACCCCAGCCCCCATGTCTTGAAAACGTGCCAGGCACGTGTGTGTGTGTGTGTGTGTGTGTGAACACTCAGATCGCCACAGGATGGAGATATGGAGGAGAAGGGATTATGGCCTGACCATGCCCGTTAAATGCTTTTTCCCCCTATCTCTCTCTGGCAAGCACATAGACTCTCTGGTCATTTTTTTAGAGGAAAAAAATACGTGTGTGTGTGTGTGTGTGTGTGTGTGAAGTGGGGCTAAGCACCAGAGAAGCTCGAGGAGGAGGCCCAGCTGACCAGTCGCCGGCTAACATGGCTGGCTGCCACATTCTTTCCGAGGTAACTGCAGGTTTGTGGCTCCCTCCCACTGATAATGTGTCCTGCTCAACGGGCACTGTTGCTGCCAGTTGGCATCTGTCAGTGGGCCTCCCCCACCTCTGCCTGTCCCCCTCCCGTAAGGCCCTCCTCTGCCATCTTGCCCACCGTGAGCTCTTTCGGAATGACGCACCTGTGCCCCTTACTAGTAGAAAAGCCCACACCTCTCCACCACGGCGGCGCGTTGCCAGGCCCGGCCCGCCTGCTGCCCATGCGTCTGACTGCGTGTCCCTGGCCTGCCCCTTACTTGATGCTAGCTTTTTGAGATGAATCCGTTCCATTTTGCTCTTCAGTTGCTCCTTTTGGCTCTCCAGGACTTCTATGCTGAATTTTATAGACTTTCTTAATTGGCTATGTCTGTGCTTCCCAATTTTTAATCCAATTAAGACTCATCTGTGGATCCTGATTTTATTTATTTTTTTTCTTTTATTTAAAATATTTATTTAAATATTTTTAAAAGAATTATTCATTATTATTATTTTTCAATTTTGACCAGGGAACAAGCCGCTGGGTCCAGAACTTGAACCGTGGTCAGTCATGTGGGAGCCCAGCACCTTTAACTACCAGGCCACCTGCTGGCCCCGATTTAAATACTTTTTATGTATTATGTTAAAACCATTTTATAAATTTGCTACAAGGCACATGTGGCTTGCTAGAGAGAGAGAGTGAGGGAAGAGAGTGAGAAGTCACCCCCGCCCTAGGACTGGGGGGCTGGCCACACCACAGCTCCTTCTCCGGCATTCTCCACTTGGGGTATTTGGGCACGTGTGCACACACAACCGGCATGTCTTTCAAACCGCTGCTCCAGACTCGGACTGCGCCATCAGTCACGTGGGATCTAGCCACAAACCACCACTCCACTGACTGTCCCCAGCCCTCAAAGTATTTTAGCTGTGCCTCAAAAGAGGAGTTGTTTTGTAGAGGCAGGGAGAAGGAACGAGGGCTCTACTGGTGATGAAGAAAATGATGGCCACACAGGAAAGCAGAAGATGGCAGAACCCCCGCTCTTCTAGAGGAGTGCTGGCATAAGGTGAGCAGGTTAGAGTCAGACTGTCAAGGGTTTTCTGAGACCAGCAGAGGGCATGCCAAAGAGAGTATAGTCCATATGTCTGTGAAATTTGGGGAGCTCCTTTCATTCATTCATTCATTCATTCATTCATTTCTTCAATGTTTTCCAGAGGGTGCATGCACTCACTAGAGAGAAACAGAGACAGAGACAGGGAGAGGGAGACAGAGAAAGCACCACCCAGTGGTGCATGGTCACGCTGCAGTCCCCGCTCCATTTCTCCGTCCCATCAGAATTTTGGACACGCACACACCCCTAGCATGTTCAAGCCGTGGGAGCTGAGATTTGAACCACATAGTCAGCCACGTGGTATCCGGCTCCCTTAACCGCAAGGCCACAGTGCCAGCCTTTTCTCTACCCACTCCCAGCTTTTCTTTTTTAAGTAAGGGAGGTAATACGATTAAAGAAGTGTCAGAACACTTGCTTTTTTCACAATTCTGTCACTGTCCGCTCTTAGGGTTTCTACCTCAGGTGTGAGAGAAAGTGTCTTCCTGCTTCCTGTCTGTGTAGAGCCAACTAAGTAGAAGACGGAGGGGAAGCATGGGGCGAGGAGGTTCCAGCTTGGGAATATTTTATAAACAGGAAGAGTCTGCTGTACTCCAAGAAGAACCCAAGATTTGAGTTTACACAGCAAGTGTTGGACAGTATCCTCTACCACTCATACCTGGCTATTACACCTCTAAAAGCGTCAAGGTTAAGACTAATTAAAAGCAAGCAACTCTTCAGAAAGAAAACCTACTCGGTCAACTTGTTTATATGGGTGGTCACACATGGTAGGACAATGTGATTGTAAAATCGTTAAAATATTGTTACATTTGCAAATCTATATCCTAACCTGAAACTCACTGAGTGTTACGATTAGTCTGGGTCTTTTTAACGCCTCCATCTCCCAGAATAGCACTGATGGAACTGTTAAATGTTGGCCTCCACATCATTTTAATATCTTACAAGGATCTCTCATTTAGGTTTTCTTTCTATTCTTTTATATTTTCTTAAGACAATAATTAACGGGGCCAGCAGGTGGCGTGGTGGTTAAGGGCGCTGGACTCCCACATGGCCAACCACCATTCGAGTCCACGACCTGGCAACTTGCTTTCTCACTTTCCCTTTCTCTCTATCCCTCTCTGGTCAAATTAAAATAAATAAATAAATAAAAATTTTAAAATTCCCTCTAAAAAAAAAAAAAAGAAAAGAAAAGAAATAGCAGTTAAAGTTTAAGTGACCATTACAGCTTATCAAATTGCATTTCACTAAATTATCTGACATTAGGGAAATTGTATTCCGTTGATATTTCTTTATGAAATTCTTCTACTTTAAAGGGAGACACTTCTACGATTTTAAAATAAAAGTCTGACCTTGGAAAAAACTCAAGAGGCCGGCATGCGGTGTAGCAGTTAAGGGTGCCAGACTCCCACGTCGCCGTCTGCAGCTCAAGTCCAGGACCTGGCAGTTTGCTTTCTCACTTTCCCTCTCTCTCTCCCTTCCTCCTTTTTTTTCTTTCCCTTCCTCTTTCTCTCTCTCTCACTCTGTCCCTCTCTGGTCAAATTAAAAATAAATAAATAAGGACCAGCAGGTGGCATAGTGGTTAAGGTGCTGGACACTCCCACATGGCTGCCCACAGTTCGAGTCCTGGACCTGGTGGCTTGCTTTCTCAATTTCGCTCTCTCTCTCTCTCTTTCTGTGTCTCTCAGGTCAAATTAAAATAAGGGAATGAATACATAAAATTAAATAAATAATTCTTTAATTCTTTAAATATAAATAAATAAAGTTAACTAAAATAATTATTAAAAAAATAAAACAAAGATAGGTTGGATGAAGCAATGACTCTATTCTGAGAAGAGTAAAAATATACTCATTTTGTTACCATTCTTTTTTCTTTTTTTTTTTTTTAAAATCAGCTATAGGGTGTGTGTATTTGCCAGAGAGAAACAGAGAGAGACACGCAGAAAGAAAGATAAAATGAGAAAGCACTACGCAGGGGAAGATGGCCACACGGCAATCTCTCCTCTCCATTCTCCTCTCAGGATTTTAGGCATGCAAGCACACCCTGGTGTTTTCCAAATTACCAGGTTCTGTGGGACTAGAACCACACAGTCCACCATGTGGGATCTAGCTACCTTAACCACCGTACCACCTGGCCGATCCGGTTACCTTTTTTTTTTTTTTTTACAGAGGTTTTTGCTATAGGGTGCGTGCACTCACCAGAGAGAGAGAGAGAGACAGAGAGACAGAAAGGGAGGAATCACCCCTCAGAGGGATGGCCACACCACAGTCCCTTCTCCACCACTCTCCTCTCAGGATTTTGGGCATGCACGCACACATGCCTGGCATGAGTTTTAAGCTGCTGGGTCCGGGATTCAAACTGTGGTCGACTACCTAAGAGTCCAGTGATGGAACCATTAGGCCATCAGCTGGTCCCCCGTTACCATTCTTATACTTCCTCTGTTGTGAAGTCCTAGGAGTTAGAAG
Source organism: Tupaia belangeri chinensis (assembly GCF_000334495.1). Taxonomy (NCBI): domain Eukaryota; kingdom Metazoa; phylum Chordata; class Mammalia; order Scandentia; family Tupaiidae; genus Tupaia; species Tupaia belangeri. Next base: position 2,824,552 of record NW_006159777.1, on the reverse strand, counting down.
TCTCTTTTGCAGTTTTTTTTCTTTTTAGAGTTGACTTTCTGTTTACTTATTTATCTCTGCCAGAGGGCAGTGCACTCCCAAGGGAGTGAGAGAAAAAAAAGAAAGCTCCCCGGGACCAGCAGTTAGTGTAACGGCTATGTCGCTGGATTCCCATGTAGTTGACTGCAGTTCGAGGCTCGGATCTGGTGGCTTAAACTCACGCCGGGCACGTGTACATGCATGCCCAAGATCCCGAGAGGAGAAGGATTGTGGCGTGGCCATCCCCCCTGGGGGGTGATTTCTCGCTTTCTCTCTGTCTCTCTCTGTCTTTCTGGCGAGCACACACGCCCTATAGCAAAAACCTCTTAAAAAAAAAAAAAGAAAGAAGAAAGCTCCCCAAAGGGGTGTGATCACACTGCAGCCCTTTCCCTCCATCACTCCAGCCCATCAACATTCGGGGCATGCACATACATGCTCTTGGCATGTTTTTTAAGCAGCCTGAGCTGGGATTCGAACTGTGGTCAGCTGTGTAGGATCCTGCTCCCTGTTGCAGTGCTTAGCCACGTAACCAGGGCTACCAGAGGTCTCCTTTGGAGCTTTAGAGAATTAACACAGCTCCTGACAGATCAGAGCAGCAGTTGCTCTAACAGAAGAATTTACTGAACACTTGCTTTGTGTGCAGACCCAAGGAGCATGCTAGGAAACATAAGGCGTGTGTGTAAGTGGACCTTTCAGATGGAGCAGAAAGAGGGGCGGAGAACAGACATCAAGCTGCCAGTTGCTTTAAAAAGAAATGTTTATTTATTTATTTATTATTTGTAGAGGCTTTTGCCTTAGGGCATGTGCACTTGCCAGGGAGAGAGAGAGGCAGAGACTGAGACATTGAGAGGGAAAGTGAGAAATCACCACCCAGGGGGGATGGCCACACCACAGTCCCTTCTTTTCCATTCTCCTCCCAAGATCTTGGGCTCGCACGCACACGTGTGTGAGTTTGAAACCACCAGATCTGGGGCTTGAACTGCAGTCAGCCATGTGGGGAGCCCAGCAACATAACTGTTACATCAACTGTTACCCTTCCTTCCTTTTTTTTTTTTTTTGTGAGAGGTTTTCGCTATAAGGCACGTGCGCTCGCCAGACAGACAGAGAGAGACATAGAGACAGAAAGTGAGAAATCCCCCCCCCAGGGGGAATGGTCACGCCACAATCCCTTCTCCTCCATTTTCCTCTCAGGATCTTGGGCACGCACGCACACGCGCCCGGCGTGAGTTTTAAGCCACCGGGTCCAGGACGCGAACCGCAGTCAACTATGTGGGAGTCCAGCGACATAGCCATTACGCTAACTGCTGGTTCCCCCCTTCCTTCCATTTTAAAATTTGCTATAGATGGGATCAGCAGTTAGCATAATGACTATGTCGCTGAACTCCCACGTAGTCAACCACGGTTCGAATCCCGGACCTGGTGGCTTAAATACATGCCGGGCACATGTGAATGCGTGACCAAGATCCCAATCCCAAGAGGAGAATGGAGGAGAAGGAATTGTAGCGTGGCCATCCCCCCAGGGGGTGATTTCTGGCTTTCTATCTCTCTGTCTCTCTCTTTTTGTCACGCGCCCTACAGCAAAAACCTCTCCAATTTTTTTTTTTTTTTTTGCTATAGAGCATTTGTGCTCATCAGAAAGAGACAGAGAAGGAAAGTGAGAAAGCAAGCTGCCAGTTCCGGAATTCAAACCGCAGTCAGCCATGTGGGAGTCTTGCACCTTACCCACCACGCCACCTACTGGCTCCCTATAAATGGTCTTTCATGGTGGCTAAAGAATATGGATCTTCTCAGCCGGGAAGATGTGCTTACGTGCCCAAAATTCCAAGAGGAGAATGCAGGGGAAGAGGCGGCAGTATGGCTCTCCTCTCTGGGAGGGCAATTTCTCACTTTCTTCCTCTCCGTCTCTCTCCAGCAAGCACACGCACCCTACGGCAAAACCTAAAAAAAAAAAGGTCCACAGACATCTTCAGTACTACCTTTGTCATATGTGTAACGCTTTAAACCTAAGTAAATGATAACATTTTATGATTTGTCTTTAATTAAAAAAATGCACTTCAGAAAGGGAATTCTGGAGGCCGTGTAGACAGCAGGCGGGGTGGAGGAGTGTGGGTGGGGGAAGGTCTGTGTCTCCTCCTCAGCTGCACACTTGGGGAGCTGATGGAGAGTGGGCCCTGCGGCCCAGGATGAACAAGCGGAAATGCCGGACTCCACGCTCACCCACCTCACCTGCGGTCTGGCAACAGCGAGGTAGGAGGTTCGAGTAAGGGAAGGCAGGCCGTTGTTACAGTCTGGCTGAAGAAGATTCTGGAAAGCAGTACACTTTGCTTGGTCTTGCCGGCTTGCCCTGGCTCCCGTGTCTTCCTGGCCCATGTACACGCCTCGCTGTTCACGCCGTGACCACACTGAGCAAGGCCGCGGAGCAGCGTGGGCGGCATCGCCCGAGCTTGTCGGCCGGCGTGATTTCAGTAACCAACCGCTTGCTGACTCAGAGAGGAGAGGAAAGTGAACCATCTCTCTCTGTCCTGTGGCCAGCAGGGTGATTGCAAGTCTGCAGTGACGGGGACCTCTTCACGGTACAGGGCTGGCTCATGTGCTGTGTCACTCCTCAGCCTGGACCGATGTTTCATTCCAGACTTGCAGAAATGTGTGAGTCACAGGAACCATTTCCGGGGCTTGGTATCCTGGGTCAGGTGGCTGAAAAACCTGCATCCTCTTTCCCAAGGCTGAGGGTGCGTCTGCGGTTCCCAGAAAAGCTGATGCCCTCCCTCACCCCTGCTAAAACAAATTCCTGACCCCAGAGCTGGTCCCTGCAGGGGACATGGAGGGATGTGGAGGCAGGCAGGCTTGATACTGGCTTTGTGGAGGCTGAGCGGCCTCCTGCAGGGGCACGGTCTCACCTCTAAAACCGTGATCATTTTTAGGGTGATCTCTGCAGTATGTTAGGGTGGCCGTGGTCGCAGGCTGTGAAAGAATTCACAGACTCAGAGAGAAGAGGAGAGAAAAGGGCGGAAAGGGGCCAGGCGGGGAGTTGTATCAGCCCAAAGGCGGGCACGGAGCTCTCACTGGGTTTTGAAGCCAAGGAGTTTATGGCTGGCTTATTAGGGTGATTCCAAGACGGGCCATCCATCGATCTTTCACAATCTCTGGACTCTTTCCTTGCTATCTCCAGTCGTCCCATCTGACCCTGATGCGCCATATATCTCGATGCCTGTTGATGGTGTAGAGTCAGCATGAGGGGGTCTCGATCTCCATGTCTGTGGGCAGACTTACCAAGACAAAAGTCAGCCACCTGCAGTGAGGACTAGGGGCCAGCTAGCCTGGGCAGGAAAAGGGAGGAGGAGAAGGAGGAGAAAGTGTGTCTGCAGCACGCGGAGGTTAAGGAGCCTCCCCACTAAGGCGTCACCCCGGTGCGGTGCGGGGTTGGGGGGAGGAGGGAGGGCACAGAGACACCGAGTGGATGCCTTCCAATCCTTCAGGCAGCTGGGAGATTTCTCACCCTTTCAATTATGATGTGACCACACTCGAGGGCTCTTCAAAAAGCTCATGCAAAATGCCTTTCATGAAAAACCCTGCATGGATTTCTAAAAAGATTTGCAGCCAAACTCAGACTTTACTTCCATATTCCCGTGAACATTTTAATGCCAGGAAGTGCTTGCGTGCACACAGGAGAGCGAGAGCCAGAGCGAGAGCACCTCCCCCAGTGGGGTCTGGTCCTGCCGTGAGTTCTTCCATGTTCCCACCTTGGTAGGATCTCGGGCGCAAGCCTGTACGTGCCTGGTGGGTTTTCAAGCCACAGGGGCGGGCTTCGCACCATGGCTGGCCTCGTGGGAGACTCCTCAAGAACTGGCTTAACCACTGCGCGGCAGGGCTAGCCCTTCATAAGCTTTTCGGGGTCCCCTTCCCAGTACTCAAAACAATGGCACCCCCCTGCTTGTGCTGTACGAATGTAAACTGGTGTGGCCACTGTGGAAAATGGTTTGGCAGTTTCTTAAGAAGTTGAGTATAAATTTACCATAAACCCAGCAGCTCGCTCCCGGGCATCGGCCCAGAAGGAGCGAAGCATATGCCACACACACTCGGCGTGGCGTCCTCGGCAGCCTTCCTCACGGCCGAAGCGCAGAGAACGTCGTGCCCAGCGAAAGAAGGCGGGCGAGAAAAGAGCACACCGTGTGTGAGCCTGTTCGCGGAAAGAAAGGCACGTCTGGAGAGACCCACGTGGGTTCGGGCTGCCCACAGCTGGGTTCAGGGGACCCAGGGTGACTGCAGCTGAGCATGCGGGACCTTGCCTTGAGCCTGCCCCCATTCTTCTAGCTCCCCTCCAGCAGGAGACGTGCTGTGTGGGCCTCACTTGGCTGTGTTCCCGCTCATTGGCTCTTTTTTCTCAGGTCTATTTATTGAGAGAGGGAGAGCGGGACAGGCTAGCTCCTTCAGTAGCTCCCGAGCTGCAATCCCCCCTCAGCCTTTCAGCCAGGATGAGGAGCACGCGAGCGCACCCGGCTCGTACAGGCTGACCGGGAAGTGAACCCGGACCTTCCACACGGCTCCCAGCGTCACAAAACGTCCTGCTACGCCAGGTGGCCGGACCTCACTGGCTAAGGATGTCCTTCTCATGGATGTCCAAGTTCTGGTACGAGGGTGCGAGGCCCTGTGCATTTTCCTGACGTGGGAGGGTCACCTGGTTTGGTCCCTTCACCTATCCCCCATCTACCATTCCCGTGACTTGGGTCACGCATGCCTCCAAACTCCAGGGGCGCACCATGGGCTCCCCCAGCCTCTGCGTACTCACTCCACTCCTAGGACTGCAGCATCTTTCTTACTATCGCTGTCTCTGAGTGATTCTGCCCCACCCCCTGCCGCCTCTTGGGAGGAGGCACCCCTGACCCTCCAGGCCCTGCCACTCACAGCCAACTGGGCCTGCTGAGAGGAGATGCTCCAGGAATCAGCTTTGGTGGATTTAGTATGGAGACGGATGAAGCAGCAGAAGCAGGCCCGGCTGCCTCAGATCAGCCTGAGGATGCATCTGGCCTTGGGGTTGGCAGCTCCATGCAGAGGGTGGGGGTGCAAAACGCCATGTTTGCGCTCAGCTCTGGAGCTGGTGGCCGGCGGTGACTCCAGGAGGCTCTCCATGCATGCTGGAGCAGTGGGTGCCCTCACGGTTGGCGTCTGCATAGCGAGCAAGCCTTCTTCAGGCAGCAGCAGCGACAAGGCACCTCACAAACTGCAAAAAAGAATTAAAGTGCAAGTTCATTCCGGTGCAAACAAATTGGAATCCATGATTCCATTTTTTATAACACACATTTCCCGTGAGCCTTTTTGTCTTTTGCCAGAGGACACATGTGCACGAAGAGAGACACAGAGAGAGAGAGAGAGAGATCGCCCCCCGAGGAGGTCTGGTCTCAGGGCCATCCTCCTTCATGTCCCATGCTGTCAGGGTCCCAAGCATGTGTGCAAGGACCTGGCATGTCTTTGAAACTACAGGGGCCGTGATTCCAACCCCAGCTGGCAGGTGGAGTCTGGCTCCCGCTGCATTCTGCTTAACCACTGCACTGCGGCCGGCCCCTCACGAACTTTGTGAAGACTACCTGCATGCCCCACCCCATTTGCCTCATGTGCTATGTTTTCTTTCTCCCTACTGATTTCTTTTCTTATGCTAAGCAGTGTGCGCACGCACGCACATGCACACACATACGAGCAAGAGAGAGGAAGCACTTCCCTGAAGGGCCAGGTCATGCTACAATCCTTTTTCCTCCAGTTCTCCATCCTGGCAGGATCCGAAGCATCCATGTGTTTGCCTGGTGTGGTTTTTCAGCCACTAAGCAGGACTTGAACCCGGGTCGGCCATGTGAGTCCCAGCGCGTCCTCGTGCAGTGGAGCCAGCTCCATGGATGTCCAAGTTCTGGTACGATGGTGCGAGGTCCTGTGTTCCTTACCGATTTTTTTGTTCTTGCCTTCCCTTAGTCAGCAAGGGAGAATTCCACCCAGTATGCTTCCACTTTCCACAGGCAACTTGAGCTACTGGCGTCCAGGCCTCCTGACTGCAAAGGGCTGGGTCTGACCTCAGCTCCGCCTCCTGCTACTACCTAGCCTTGGGCGGATAGCTACCTCCTGAAGCAAGTTTCCCTCTCTGTGTGTGGGATTCAAAACCATACCTGCTACTCAGGGTTGCTGTGAAGCTCAGAGGAGGTAGGGAAAATACAAGTCATAAAGTTCTACAAAATGCTTCCTTCTATTATTGTGGGTGGTGGGTTTTCTTGTTTTAAAAGAGGCAATCTCAGTATGTTGCCCAGGCTGACCTTGAACTTGCAATCTTCCCCAACCTAAGCCTTCCAAGCAGATGAGCGTACAGGTGCATGCCACAGCGCCCTGCGAAGTGATGATGTTTCATGAGCAGCTTTGGAAAACAATGTTGCTAAGGTGTTTGGGGCCAGCAGGTGGTGCGGAGGCGTGGCAGCTGGACACCACGTGGCTGGCTGCACAGTTTGAGTTCTGACCGGGTGGCTTGAAAAACATGCCGGGTGTGTGTGAGCGCGTGTCCAAAATCCCAAGAGAAGAACAAAGAGAAGGGATTGTGGCATGGCCATTCCCCTGGGAGGTGATTTCTCACTTTCTGTCTGTCTCAGGTGAGCACGCAAGTCCTATAGTTAAAAAAAAAGGGGGGGGGTTTAAAATTTCTCAGAAACATGACATTGAAAAGAATAATTTGCAGACACACATGCGATATGAGTCATTGTGACTTTTAGGACACACAGAACAGTGTGTCATCATGAATATATGCTATGCAGGGAAAGTTCTTACAGAGGGTGGGGAAACACTGAATCCATGCCAGCAGCTGTTCCTGGCGAGGAAGGAGTTGTGGGACTGGGGAAGGTACCCAAGGCACTTAAGCTGCAGCTATCATTCTATTTATTAAAAAAAAAAAGGATCGGATCTGTGGCCTGGTGGTTAAGGGAGCTAGACCCTACATGGCCACCCACGTGTCCAATACCAGCCGCCGACTCACAAAGCACGCCTGTACACCTGTACACTCGCACCCCAACTCCCAACGGGACAGAGAAACGGAGGAAGCAGAATTGGGGTTGACAGGCACTTGGAGAGTCTTCTCCCTCTCCCTGTCTCTGGTGAGCACATGTGCCCTCTGGCAAATTAAAAGAGAGAAATAATTAAAAGGAGATAGCACATCTTAAACAGCTATTCGGTCAGGGTGGTAGGCACATCAGTATATGCTGTTCTCTGTGTTTTTCTCTATTGAAAGAATTTTGTTCTTAAAAAATGCTTCAGCTTAATTTTGGGCATTAAGCAAACAGGAAAGACAACAGTGACCTAACTTACATCAGAAATGGCCACTGTGGACACTGTTGGTGGGTGTGCCTCCACCTGCCTCACTCACACACACACACACACACACACACACACACGGAGGTCAAGGCCGTGAGTAACTGTACCAGCGAGCCTGAGGCCACCCTGGCAGCTGGATGGATGACCCTTGGCCTCAGTGTCAAACAGCGGGGTTCTCCCAAACAAAACCATCCTTGCTCCCTGTTTTTATTGACGCTTCTGGTTCATAAACGTGTCCTTTACAAAAGATCTGCTGTACAGAGTGTAAATATTTAATTCCATCCACATCCACTTAGGCCTGCCTGGTGTTTGCTTTTCATCTATATTTCACCCAGTTACATAATGCCAAATTCTCTGGCCAATTCAATCCATTCAGTTTAGAAAAAAAATAATAAAAGAGAAAACGAAAAAGTTTGTTGATGTTGTAGAGGTACCAAATGTCCAAACAAGGAGCTGCATTCTTCTTCTTCATCTTCTCTTTAAAATGGCATGTGTGTTTCCCTTCCACCTTGAGAATGAATGAGAGTCATGTTTCTTTCCACCCTATACTTTTCAACCACTTACTTCCTTTATGTTGGGTTCAAACTCAGGAGCTGGTGCAGGCGACATTTCCAACACCTGACTGGTCAAGAAGTCTGGACTTGGTGTCTCACGTCGGGAGTAGCCACCGGAAAGTCTAGAACTTCACTGTCCAATATGGCAGGCCCGCCCAGCCATATTTCAATTCACTAGAACTAAATAAAACGTAAGAGTCACACACGAACCCCTCGGTCACGCACTTCAAGTGCTCAATGGCCACCTGGGGCTGACAGCTCCTGTGTGGGCAGTGGTGGTCCAGACCACGTCCCTGTCTCACGTGGCATTGGTCTGGGACCAGGCAGCAGCAGCAGCTGCGGTCATTCCTGCGCTATCAAGTTTCCCACGACTCTAGCCAGCTTTTCTGTCCGACAACTGAACAGCATCCTGGGTAACTTACAGAGAACAGAGGTTTATTTAGATCTTCCTTTCACTTTAGTTTTTGCTCTCAGGCATGTGTTCTTGCCTGAGAGAGATAGAGAGCGGGAAAGTGAGAAATCGCCCCCAGGGAGGATGGCCACACTGCAATCCCTTCTCCTTCATTCTCCTCTTTGGATTTGGGCGTGCACACACATGTGCCAGGAGTGATTTTTCAGGCGACTGGGTCCAGGACTCGAATTGTGCAGTTGGCCATGTGGGATTCAGCACCTTAACCTCCATGCCACCTGTTGGCCCTATTTAGCTCTTTCTAATAGCTTGGACAATTTTCAAGGTCCTGGGCCAAGGGGCCACATCTGGGGAGGGTCGTCTGGTTGGTGAGGGCTCTGCGGAGACCCGAGGTGGCACAAGGCATCACTCAGCAAGATGGCGCAAAAGCAGGGCATGTGTGTCCCTGTGACTGCTCTGAAAGCTACCAAGAGACAGGATCAGCAGATGGCATAATGGCTGCATTGCTGGACTCCCATGTAGTCGATGGTGGTTCAAGTCCTGGACCCGGTGCTTAAAACACTCTGGGCATGTGTGCGCACATGCCCAAGAACCCAAGAGGGTATTGGCATGGCCATCCCCTCAGAGGGTGTGTTCTTGTTTTCTGTCTCTCTGTCTCTCTCTCTCTGGCAAGCACATGCTCCCTATAGCAAAAATCTCTTTAAAAAAAAGCTACCAGGAGTCCACGCATTCCCAGTCACGTCAGATCAGTCTTCAGCTTCTCAACACTGTCACATGGGCTCGATTAATTCCAGTGTATGAATCCTTAGGGGACACGTCCAAACCATAGCACCCTCTTTCATCTCCCAAGGTTTGAAAACCTGTGCAGGTCCAACTTCGGGTGCGGAGACGGGATAACACACGAATGGTGAGGACGGCATCTCAGGGCTTCCCCACTCTTCCCTGGACACTGCTTTGGCTGCCAAGCCCCTGAGGCTCCTCCTGGCCTAGCCTTAGAACTTAAGCTCTTCAGATAAAGATCTTAGCAAGAGTCAGGAGTAGATCCATTCACTTATGCCTCCTGGTTATGTTTGTGAACAACAGAGTTTAAGGTTTTTGGGCAAACGTTACAAAGCATCCATTCTAGACAAATGGCTAGTGATTGGCTTTATCTAGTTCATCCTTGGAAAGAAGACCCGTGGCCAATTAGCGGACACAGTCAGAGGGCAGCAATGTGGCCAAGAGGTAGTGAGTGATGCCACGGGGCCAGTAAGTGGTCACAGCAGTCCCAGGCCACAGGGCCAGTAAGTGGTCACAGCAGTCCCAGAGAGGACGCGCTCCCATAAGGCAGGGCAAGGAGCTAAGTTGGCACCTGCCCACCTGCGATTCAAGGAAAGCAATTAGCAAATGAAATTCCTGGTGAGTTTGTCTTTTTGTAACTCACGGAATCCCGCCTACAGTTCTCCATTAGTTCTGTGACCTCGCTGGTGTACCAACATTTGATTTTTTTCATCGATGTCATTCTTCCTCTCAATTGTTCCAACCGGCTTCACGGGGCTAGGTTCTGGGACTTCTGCAGGATGACTCAAGATACCATTTAAACTTTAGATCATGATGTTTATTAGAACACCTATAAAGTATTTATTGGTCCAATTAATACAAGCACGTCTTGTGCAATCATTGCCTTGGGCCATGAGAACGAAGTTAGAGATACTCAGTGAGTTCTGTAAAACTGTAAAGGCCTTGGGCAGGTGACCAGTGTGGGCTTCGGGCATGAGGCCATGTTAAATCATTTTAACGCAACTTTCACAAAATACTCTCTTGTGGAGAGACCAGGTAGAAAAAGAGATATGTCAGCCCAAACTCTTTTTTCCAACAAAAGTAGTTTGCTATAGGGCACATACACTCACTGGAGAGAGACCGAGAAAGAGGGAAAGGGAGGAGTCACCTGGGGGATGGCCACACGTCAACCCCTTCTCCTCCGTCCTCCTCTTGGGATTTGGGGCACATACTCACGCATGTCCACTGTGTTTTTCAAACCTCCAGGTCTAGGACTTGAACTGCACAGTGGGCCATGTGGGATCCAACTGACTCAACCTCTACACCACCAGCTGGCAGGCCCAAACTCTTAAAGAAGTCCAACAGGGGCCCTGACGAGGCTGCGGCAGAAGACAGTCAGGGTCTGCCCATGGTGGCCTCGGCTGTCCGCTCTCCGCCTTCTGCAGATGGAATCTGGGGATGATAGCAGGTGTGCCCTGCAGATCTCAGACGGCCCCAGCCTGCCCAGGGAGAAGACAGTCGCTGGGGTAACCAAGTCTCAAACCACTGAAATCTTCAGCAGACGTGGTGACATGGAAAATCCTCCTTACAAGCACCAGGCGGCTTGTTCAGGCCCCCAAGGCGGGTGAATCGCAGACTTTCCGTCTTTCGGAGGTAAAGGAGATAAATCTGGTTCCCTGTAACGTAATGGTGCATCTTCTGAGAGCCAGGCAAACGTAGCGAGGTGTGCTGGCCCTGATGGCTTCTCCTCCCCTCCCTGGGGGCTTCTTGTCCCTCCAGCTCCTTGGCTTGCCTCGCTGGGCCTCCCGCAGTATGATAATGATGAGTTTGGAAAGCCTGCGAGCAGCCTCCTTGGTTTAATCAGCTGCTTCACTCACTAGTCACAGACACTCCCTGCTGCTGGGTGTCCTGCTCAGGGAAGCGCTCCGGCTGACCGCAGCCATGGCCTTAGCCCAGGGAGTCCAAATCTCTGGAGAGAGGTACCAGGAATCTGCATTCTAATTAGCTTTCTTGTGATTCAAAGGCACATTAACATTTAAGATGGGATAGATAGAACAATTTTTAAAATGATTTTGTATGCCTTTTACTATGGAAAAAAAGTGAGTCAGAAATCTGGCTAAATCTCTGGACCAGAATAAAAGTCAGCTGAGAAATAACTCGGGGCAAAAGCAGAGGGAGAAGAATTTTAAGGTGATCAGGACTTCTCAGGAGAGTCCAGGGAGTTGGCACACCTGCCCTCAGGGCCCTCGGGGCTCCAGCTCGTCCCAGGGCCAGCTGTCCTGTTTCAGTGGTCCAGACCGTTAACAGGTGCATGTCTCTATTTTCCCTTCTTCCCTGTAAAACTAAAATAGAGAATTTCTCTCCTCTCGGGTTGTCTGCAAAGTCATGATGCATTTTTGCATAGAAAAATACATCATGACTTTTCCAAAGACCTGACATATGCTGTGTAATGTTTTGATGAAGTTGGATCAAATGAGATAGTGTAAAATCGGTTTGCAAACAAGACAATGCTCTCTGACCACGATTAAGTCCAGGGGGTAGTGAGCTGTGCTATTCTTTCCATGACTAACTCGCCATTGTGGGAGAATCAGCTACTGGTTCAGTCTCCTCGCTGGCGAATCAGGGCCACATCTGAGTCACGGGTGACCCGCATTGTGGCATCACCATTCATCGTCTTTGCGGCCGAGTTGGCTGTGGTGATTAAATGATTGTGGAAATAATTTGATACGACACATCGCTTAGGGCTTCCTAAGTGTACACACAATTTAAATCTTCATTCCTTGGGGCCCATAGGTTGCATGGTGGCTATGGCACTGGACTCCCACATGACCGACCATGATTCAAGTCCTGGACCTGGAGGTTTACTTTCTCACTTTCCCTCTCTGTCTCCCTCTGGTGAATTAAAATAATAATAATAATAAATAAAATGTAATAAAAATTATTACAGGTGGCATAGTGGTTAGGGGCTCTGGACTCCCACATGGCTGACCACGGTTCAAATCCCAGACCTGGCAACTTGCTTTCACAGTCCCTCTCTCTCTGTCCTTCTCTGGTCAAATTAAAATAAATAAAGTTAAATAAAATAATTCTTTTTTTTAAAAAAAAAAAAAACTTCATTTCTTGGGACCAGCAGATGGCATAATGCTATGTCACTGGACTCCTCCGCAGTCTACTACAGTTGGAGTCCCAGACCCGGTGGCTTAAACTCACGCTGGGTGCATGTGCGTGCGTGCCCAAGGAGAATGAAGGAGAAGGGATTGTGGCATGGCCATCACCCCTGGGGGTGATTTCTCGCTTTCTGTCTCTGGCGAGTGCATGTGCCCTATCGCAAAAACCTCTAAAAAAAAAAAAAACTTCATTTTCTCTCACCTCTTTCTTCTCTTTATTGTTTCTTTTCTTTTTTGTTCATTTTAAATGATCTCTTTGATTTTTAAATAAGTAATGCATTTGAAAGAATCGAAACTCAAAAAGCATACAAAGCTAGCCAATAAAAAGTCTCTCTATTCCACTATCACCCATCCCTCTAATACCTACCCGCCCTTCATAGGCAATTGCTGCTAGTGATTTTATGTGTACACTAACAGAGATTTACCTTTAAGTTTTTTTTTTGTTTTTCATGAGAGTGAGAGACAGTGAGAGAAAGAGAGACCAGGGGCACAGGCTACGAGCCCCTCGGCCTTCCCAGCCAGATAAGGGCATGGGTGTGTACACCCAGGGTGTACAAGTCACTGGGGGAACTGAACCCTTGGTCCTCCAGGTGGACCAGTCTTGCTAGAGCCGCACAGCACTGCCATCAAGCCAGGCCCAGGTTACTTTATCCCTGCAGACAGAAACACTCACCACTCCTCTTTTCACCCCAGCACGACGGGAGGACGCCGCACGCCCAGGCTGCGCCTCGTGGACTCCCCTCACGGTACCTCTTGGCGATCTTTCTACAAGAGAACACAAAGACGTCTTCGATCTGTTTACAGCTCCAGTGACTCCCACGGCACAGACGTGCGTTTACTCATTTAACTGGTCTCAGCGAACTGCAGGGCGCAGTCTGGTCTTTTGCTACTAGAGATAATGTAGGCCAGGGGCTGGTGTGGCGGTCAAGACGGTCGGACCCCACAACTGGCCAACGGTGGATCTAGCCCCAGACTCAGCTGCTTGAAAAGCACGCAGGCGTGAATGAGAGAGTGGAGAAGAAGGGGTGTCGGTGTGGACATCCCTCCCTGGGAGGCGCTTTCTCACTCCCCCGCTTCCTGTCTCTCTCTAGTGAGCGCACGTGCCCTTTAGCAACAAACAAACAAGTGAAAAGAAAGAGCGCATAGGACGACCTTAAACGTTTACTGTCTCCCACTCCGGTGACTGTGTCTGCAAGATAAATTCCATATGGTTTATTTTCTAGCCTGGGAAGGTTTTGGTTGAGTTTTTGGGACTATTCCCAAGTCATGCACATCTTTCTTCAATTAGGGAAGCCAAAACTGCACACAAAAGTCTAAGAATAACCTTCCCAGCAGTGAACACGGCAGGATTGCGCTTTTTGTTCTTACAAATCAGATCAGCCAGAATTGGAAACCATCTTTTTTAATGGCCTGGCAATTGTTCTAAAAAAATAAGGTTTATTAAAAATAATGACCCTTGGGAACCAGCAGTTGGCGTAATGGCTATGTCGCTGGACTCCCACGTAGTCGACCGCGGTTCGCGTCCCGAAACCGGTGGCTTAAAACTCACGCCGGGCGCGTGTGCATGCGTGCCCAAGATCCCGAGAGGAGAATGGAGGAGAAGGGATTGCGGCGTGGCCATCCCCTCTGGGGGGTAATTTCTCGCTTTCTGTCTCTCTGTCTCTCTCTGTCTGTCTGGTGAGCGCATGCGCCTATAGCGAAAACCTCTCAAAAAAATCAATAAATAAATAAAATAATGAACCTGGAGGAGCAGGTGGCGTGGAGGTAAGGCAGCTGGATACCACATGTCTGACTTCACAGTTCGAGTTCTGGATCCGGTGGCTTGAACACACCAGGCACGTGTGCATGAGTGCCTGAAATCCCAAGAGGAGAGTGGAGGAGAAGGGGTTGTGGTGTGGCCTTCCCCTCTTGGGGTGGTTTCTCACATTCCCTCTTTCTTTCTGTATCTCTCTCTAGCAAATGCACATGCCCTGTAGCAAAATTAAAAGGAAAACAAAAAATAAATTTTAAATAAAAATAACGACCTGAAATTGCTGAAGCCTGAGTGCCTTGATTTTCAGTTATTCTACTGCTATTTAGTTCTGAACTTTTTTCTCTTTATCACGTGGTCTTTGCTTTGGTTTCCATATTAATGGAAGGGTCAAAGTAGGCCAAAGCCACCCAATACATGCAGTGAGAGTAACTCTGAACAAGAGTGAGAAAATATCACTTTAACTGTCAAGTATGTATAGTGGCAAAATGTTCTGATTTAAAAAATCTCATTTGGAAACAGCAGATGGCATAATGGTTACATTGCTGGACTTCCATCTGGCCGACCACAGTTCAAGTCCCAGACCCGGCAGCTTAAAGCCCACGCCCCAAATGCATACGTGCCCAAAATCCCTAGAGGAGTTTGGAGGAGAAGGGATTGCGTTGTAGTCATCCCTCCCAGGGAGTGATTTCTCATTTTCTGTCTCTCTGTCTCTGTCTGTCTCCCCAGTGAGCGATGTACCCTATAGCAAAAATCTCTCTCAAAAAATGAAATAAAATATTTCACCTGAATATCAGATCACATGTCTCAAGCCCGTGCAGATACAGAAGCCGTCTGGACTGGGGCTCAGTGGCTGTGGCCGCGTGTCTTCACGCTGTCAGCCAGCGCTGGAGGGTTTGGAGTTTCCCTTAATGGTGACTGATGCTCTGTGGTTCAAGGTGGCTTAGCGGGAAAGACTGGGTCTCAGGGTGTTCACCGATATGTACAAACAGAACAGCACTGGATCGTGTGTGCATGTGTGTGCATGGTGTGTGGTATGTGTGTGTGGTGTGTGGTGTGTGTGTGTGTGTGTGTGCACGCATGTGGTGTTTTCGACAGGGCCTTACCCTGTGGCGGTTCCCCCAGCCCCAGGGTATCTGGGACAGGCAGCGCCAGCGACCACCTTTCGGGTGGGTGGGGACTCACCCAAGGCCGCAGGTGGCCCTGGGCTGCCCAGGAGCCCACGTGTGCTGCAGTGCCTGGGCCAGGACTTGTCCTGCACATGTTTTTGCCAGAGGGCACACGTGCCGGCAGAGCCTGGTGAGGTGCCCAGGTGCCCTGCACAGCCTTTTCCCTCCCCTCTCCTTCCTGGGGGCTTGGGGTGGGCACACACATCCTCCAGGGCTGAGACTCGAACCGCAGTCAGCACGTGGGCTGCGGCTCCCTATGCATGGTCTTAACCGCTGCACAGGGGGCTGGTCCCAGGCTTGCTTTTGGTAAGAGGTGAAGTTTAAATCATGGCAAGCCACAGAGCACCCCCGAGGCCCACTTTGACTGACCGTCTACACGCAGGCCCTCTGCCTCCGCTGGCTGTCCTTCCTGTGCCTTGTTCCCAACGGGCTTTTGCAAGAGTTGCTCAAGCTGGGTAAAATGAACTTGAGGGGAAAAGAAAGCTGTCCTCACACTTCCTCAAGGGACTGTGGGGAAGAGGGTGGCAGTTTGAGAAACTAGCACAGAGGTCCCGGACAACGCGTGCGTACGTGAGTAGCCAAGATCCGACTTGGGTTTCATCAGACACTTCTGAACTGGGAAATGATTCGAGCAGAGCCAGTGGAAAGACACAACCCAGCTGGGCTCGCACCCCGAAAGGCTCGAGAAAGCACTCACGGGGCCGGCCGGTGGCATGGCGATTGAGGTGGCTGGGCCCCGCATGGCCAGATGGGCTGATCGAGTTGCAGACCCAGAGGCCTGGAAGAAAACAAAACCCAAGGGGCACATGTGTGTGCCTACAGTCCTGAAAGGAGGGGGCAGTGATGAGGAGAAGGGTTTGCAGCATGGCTGTGCCCCATGGCGGGTGCTTTCTCATCCCCGCCCCACCCCCGGCTCTCTGGCAAGCACACACGCCCTCTGGCAAATGAAAGATCTTGCCAATAAAGCTGTAAGCAAACCCCACGTAGAGAATAGCTGGGTGGACGCCCTTCTTCACCCATCCCTGAAGGCCGCACTCGCACCGTGCCCTCTGGCGCTGCCGCTGCCTCCTCCATGGCCTTTCCCACCTGGAACTGTTACGACTTCTTATCGGGGACATTACTGCGTCCTGTGATACTAGGTACCCCCACCCTCGCCTCTGGTTTACCTTTCCTGTTCTCCGGCATTTCCCTTGGACCTGGAAGGCTGTACATACAGTCAAGTCTCTCGTTCAAGTGATAGCTACGCATTTTTTTTTTAATTTGCCAGAGGGTGTGTGCGCTCAAAGGTCTGGCCACCCTGAGATTAGCAACATGAAAAGGTGTGATGGTGGTGTTAGTCACTGTGTGGTGACCAGCTGCAGCCCGTCCCCCAACGGAGTGAAACACAGCTTACTCCACCAGATGGGAACACCCAGCCGTCAGCAGCCTGCATCATGCAAACCGTTCCGCGGGACTGGGGAGCTGACGTTGGAGTGTGTCTCTGGACTGCTGCACACAGAACGCTTTTCATCTCAGAAGAGCACAGGCATCATCACAAGTCCCAGCAGGGCAGGCAGCCAGGAGCTGTTCTGAATGTGGCTGGCTGCGCCTTCCAGGAGGGTGCCAGAAGCCGTGGCTGTGAATGTCTCGTGACAAGTCAGGGGCCAGCCTGGTTAAGGTGGCCCACTGCAAGTTCAGGTCCTGGACAGCTGCTTGAGAAACATGCCAGGCACGGGTGCATGTGTGCCCAAAGTCCCAGGAGGAGAATGGAAGAGAAGAGATGGCGGCATCACCACCCCCTGCCAGGGGATGATCTTTCACTTCCCTTCTCTCTCTCTCGCTCTCTCTCTCTGGCAAGTGCATGTGCCATACAACAAAAACAGGGGAGTTGGGCAGTAAAGAAGAGAGAGAGCAGTCAAGGTAGAGGCCCACAGAGGGACCTCCGGAATTTGGACGCCAGGGCACTGTGTGAGACAGAGGTTACTGACAACTAGCATAGACTTCTTCAGGCACCCATCTGCAGAGGCGACGTCGTGGTGGAGAAAATGTGGGGCACTCATGCCCACAAACGGACAGTGAGCTACTGCGTGTTGTTTCCACAGTGTATGCCTAGACTAGTACTTGAGAGAGAGTTCTAGAAAGAAGTAGGCCTGAGTTCAAATACCATTGTTTTCTGAGGCACACAGAACAAATTATTTGGACTCTCTGAGCTTCAGAGAGTTGCTGCATAAAATTCAAAATTAAATTAAGTATCAATAATTTAATTTTGGGGCTGACAGGTAGCGTGGTGGTTGAGGGCACTGGACTCCCATGTAGCCGAACACAGTTCAAGTCCTGGACCTGGTGGCTTGCTTTTTTACTTTCTCTCTCTCTCTGTCTGTCCCTCACTGGTGAAATTTAAAATAAATAAATAAATAAAAATAAAATAATTCTTTTAAAAATAATCATTTACCAACCTCTTTTGGGTTTGACTATCTTGACAGCGCTATAAGGGCCCCGATAAGATCAAATTTATGCCCATATGGCAGGGCTACCATGTAACTCTGAGATTTCACTTCTAGGTATATACCCAAGAAAAACAAAGATTTATGTCCACAAAAAAAGTGTGTACAAACGTCCATAGAAATACTGCTTTTTGGGAACCAGCAGTTAGCGTAATGGCTATGTCGCTGGATTCCCACATAGTCGACCGCGGTTTGCGTCCTGGACCCGGTGGCTTAAAACTCACGACGGGCATGTGTGCGTGCGTGCCCAAGATCCCGAGAGGAGAATGGAGGAGAAGGGATTGCAGCGTGACCATCCCCTCTGGGCCTGGCAATGGGTGGTGGGATACACTGGCTGGCCGAGGGAGGCCCGTGGAGAGACCGAGGGGGCGGAGCTTCTCGCTTTCTTTCTTTCTTTCTTTCTTTTTTTTAAAGAGAGATTCTTGCTATAGGGCACATGTGTTCACTGGAGAGACAGAGAGACAGAGAGACAGCAAGAAATCACCCCCTGGGGGGCTGGTCACTCCCGCCCATTCTCCTCTCGGGATTTTGGGCATGCAGGCACACATGCCCGGCAAGAAATACTGTTAGGAGACAAACAGTGGCTATACCTGAAATGTTCGACTAAGGGACACGCTAAGGGACCCGCGGAACGGTATATCTACATGAGGGAGTATTGCTTGGCAATGAAAAGTCGTGGAGTTTAGCCACATAAACCTCAGAAGCCGTGTGCCTCTGACAGCTGTCACTTACAAAGACCAGGATTCCAGAAATACGAAGTGTCTAGAAAGGGCAAATCCATAGATACGGGGGGAGCGGGTGGTTGTCCAAGGCTGGGGCGGGGTTGGCGGGGAACATGGAGTGGCTGTTAAGGGCACGTGCTTCTCTGCGGGTGACAGAAACGTCCCAAGAGTGCTTATGGGCAGGCCGCCCGACCCTGTGAGTACACCAGAAACCACTGAGCTGACTGTCCAACGTAGGCTGGTCAGACAGGGTGTGAACTAAATCGCAGTAAAGTGGGTAAGTGAAAAGCAGAGAAAAACAACAAGCCACGAGCCAGGAGCAGACCTTGGGGTCTCCCCATAGAGTACGCATCTGCGGAAGTGTAGTCAAGTCTTGGGTTCGGGTAACAATGAACCATTTTTATTTTATTGTTTCACTTTTAGGTGTATACCCTGTGACGCTCGCTCTTGGAAGCTTGCTTGACTGGCTCTCTAAGATTGCTAATCAAAACAACATGGACCGGGGGCCGGCAGGTGGCGTGGTGGTTAAGAGCACTGGACTCCCACATGGCCAACCATGGTTCGAGTCCTGCACCTGGTGGCTTGCTTTCTCACTTTCCCTCTCTCGCTCACACTCTGTCCCTCTCTGGTCAAATTAAATAAATTAAATTAAATTAAAAATAATTCTAAAAACCAAAATCAGGGGACTAACAGGTAGCACTATGGTTAAGGTGCTGGACACTCCCACGTGGCCAACCATGGTTTTGGTCCTAGACCTGGTGGCTTGCTTTCTCACTTTCCCTCTCTCGCTCACACTCTGTCCCTCTCTGGTCAAATTAAAAGAGATGAACGAATAAAGAAAATTAAATAAATAATTCTTTTTTAAAAACTTAAAAAAAAAAATAGACCAGCAGGGGATGTGGTGGTTAAGGCACTGGACTCCCACATGGCTGACTGCAGTTCAAGTCCTGGACCTGGCAGCTTGCTTTCTCAAGTTATCTCTGTCTCTCTTTCTCTCTATCTCTCTGGTGATTGCACGTGCCCCGTAGTAAATTAAAGAATGATAATATTGATAAATAAAATTAAGTAATTATTCAAAACAACAAACACATGGTAAGTAAGCCAAAGAAGAACATGACATATGGGGACCAGATGATGGCACAGCAGTGAAACCCAATACCCAGCAGGGCAGACTCATATGGGAAGGTTGCAGGTTCAGGTCCGGAGACCTCCCTAAGCATCTGTGTGTCCACGACCTGGGGCTGGCTGAAGCTGGAGGTGGATCACAGTACAAAAGCCCTGTTGGGCTGCTGTCTCTGTGTGTGTGTGTGTGTGTGTGTGTGTGTGTGTGTGTCCTGGAAGATGTGAATGGATAAATTAGAGAAGAAGACGTCTTAGCTACATCTTACCTTTAAAGGGAAGACTTTCAAATTTAATTTCAAATTTCGAAGTAATTGAAAGTGGAGAGGTTTAATAAACTCTACTGCTCAGCATATATTCAATGATGCACAGACTAACAAACTGAGAACTAAAAAGTAAGCAGCTGGAAGGACACTAGGGACGGAGAGAAGATGAAACTCACGGCTACCCCGAGAGCAACCGCGGTGAGCACTGAGAAGCAGTCGCCATCCCTGCTGCTCCTTAGCACCCTCGCCCCAGTGCCCTGCTGACTGGACCACCCTGCCCTCCCTGCCTCCAATGCTTGGGGAGGTTCAGGTTAGCCTAGACACGAGTGTGCTTTGTTCCCTCTCATCGGCCCACCATGGCCCGCGGGTTATCGAGGATGTGACCACATTGTCCAGACAGACAACCTCAGGACTCTTACTAGAGGGCCGGGCAGAGGCTGCTGTTACTGCTCCACGATTTTCTGTACAGACGCAGGACGGGGTCTGCATGTGACAGGTGCAAATGACAGCTGCCAGCCACACAGCCTGCCTTCGGATGGAGCCGCCACCTCAAGAGGACTGAGATCACAGGGACGGCGAAGTCCTGACTGGGACCGAGGCTGTTCTCTACTTCACCGTTCGATGTTCCCAGGGTCCAATGCGATAAATACGGTTTTTGCTGAAGCCAATTTGAGTAGAAATTTCTTTGCTTTATTTTGTGTCAACCTGAGTCTCTGGGGTTACAAGTACATGCTACTGCACCTGACCTTCCAGGTTGGACCGGGAATGGAACCCAGGCCTCCTGCGCAGTCTCAGCCTGCGGGGTGCAGTATCTGAGTCCTGCATGCCAATGTGGCTGGGCCCTGCGGAGACACTTCTATTATTTATAGCCAAAAAATCCTAATGAGACGAGTGCTAGCTACGACCCCAATGAAGTCATTCCAAATGAGTTCATATCTAGTAAGCTGCTTAAGATAATGCCTAGCATGCAGCACATGCTAGTAAGGGTTAGTTATGGTTGTCGTTATTATTTAGTTTTGCTATAAGGCACATGCGCTAGCCAGAGACAGGTACATAGAGAGGGTGTGAGAAATCACTTCCTATGAGGGTGGCCACACCACGGTCCCTTCTCTTCCATTCTCCTCTCGGGATTTTGGGCACGCACGTACACATGCTGGTGTGATTTCCAAGCCACCGGGTCTGGGACTCAAACCATGGAGTTGGCCATGTGGGATCCAGGGCCTTCACCTCCATGCCATCTGCTGGCCCTATGGTTGTTACTACTGATAGAAGTGTCAGTGTCATAAAATAGAGATAAAGTGGCTACCCTGTTACTTAACAAGGCATTATTAATACAAAGAAAAGCAAAAGAGAAGCTAGTCATTACTTCCTGCACTATAAAAGTAATACATATCCGTTATGGAAAATTTGGAACGCACAGAAAAAATCAACCAAAGGACGACCTGGGCCAGTTGGTGGTGTGTTGGTCAAGGCCGCTAGATATCACATGGCTGACCGCAGGCTTGAGTCCGGGACCTGTGGCTCGAGAAACACACCAGGCATGTGTGTGCATGTACTCAAAATCCCAAAAGGATGGAGAAATGGAGAAGGGATTGCAGTGAGCATTCCCCAAGTGGTGTGCTCTCTCACTTTGCCTCTGTCTAGCGAGAGCATGTGTCCTCTGGCGAATTAAAACAACAATAGAGCAGCCGTTTATAATCCCACCACCGCCCAAAAAAGTGTATATACATATATGTGTGTGTCCATATGTGTTGGTTTAAGTCTACGTTCATAGACTTAAACTGAAATTATTGTATACATTTGTTTTACATTATGCTTTCGTTTTTTCATATCTTAGACACATGTTTGCAGCATTCCTTCTCATTTTGGCTTATTTTCATAGGAGTCCTAGAAATGAAACCCTATAGGTGAGCCTCACGGGGTTGTTTTGAGTATGATAATGGATACAAAAGAAATTTGAAGCTCGAAAAGCACTGTTCACATCTGAGCTTCTTTTATAATAGCATCGCCTCCTCTGAACTTGCTCTGCCACGGTGAACGACCACCCATGACAGGTCCGTCCAGTACTGAGCACGTCCTGCCGCGCACAGCACCACGCACGGAAGCGCTTTAGCCATCCTCTCTCACCTTCGTAAGATCCCTGCTAAAGGGTGACATTGTGGGCCAGCAGGGGGCTGTGGTTAAGGCACTGTATGCCCACACGGTTGACTGTGGTTTGGGTCCCAGATTCAGTGTCTTGAAAATCACACCAGGCACTTGTGCGTGCCCAAAATCTTGAGAGGAGAATGGAGAAGGGATCGCGGTGTGGCCACCCCCACCGCAGGGCTGATTTCTCACTTCTCCTCTTACAGTCTCTGTCTGTCTCCTCTGGCCAGCGCATGTGCCCTACGGCAAAAACCAAAAAAACCCAAAACCCCAAAAGACAGAAAAAGGTGATATTTTCCTATATTACAAAGAGAATATGGAGCTTTAATGAGGTTAAAGCGTCTAAGAGCACACAGCCGATCACGGCAGAGAAGGGGTTTGAACTCCGAGCTTCTCCGAATCTGAAGTCCCTGCCTTCACCAGGGCTTGCTGCCCTCCCACCCTGCCCTTTCCGGGGTGTGCATTTCTGTGTGTCCCTTGACACGAGGGGGGGCAGCTTGCCGCTCCCCATCTCTGACCTTTCTGCACCTTGTCCTCGGGGCTCAGGCTCTCATCACGCTTTCCCTGGCGATTCCAAGCCTCCTGGTCTGCCCTCTCGCCAAGAGATTTTATTCAAATATTTTGTTGTAATTCATTTGTTATTGCCACTGCGTGAGTGTGCTTGTGAAAGAGAGAGAGGGAAAACCCCTTGTGCGTGCCCAAAATCTTGAGAGGAGAATGGAGAAGGGATCGCGGTGTGGCCACCCCCACCGCAGGGCTGATTTCTCACTTCTCCTCTTACAGTCTCTGTCTGTCTCCTCTGGCCAGCGCATGTGCCCTACGGCAAAAACCAAAAAAACCCAAAACCCCAAAAGACAGAAAAAGGTGATATTTTCCTATATTACAAAGAGAATATGGAGCTTTAATGAGGTTAAAGCGTCTAAGAGCACACAGCCGATCACGGCAGAGAAGGGGTTTGAACTCCGAGCTTCTCCGAATCTGAAGTCCCTGCCTTCACCAGGGCTTGCTGCCCTCCCACCCTGCCCTTTCCGGGGTGTGCATTTCTGTGTGTCCCTTGACACGAGGGGGGGCAGCTTGCCGCTCCCCATCTCTGACCTTTCTGCACCTTGTCCTCGGGGCTCAGGCTCTCATCACGCTTTCCCTGGCGATTCCAAGCCTCCTGGTCTGCCCTCTCGCCAAGAGATTTTATTCAAATATTTTGTTGTAATTCATTTGTTATTGCCACTGCGTGAGTGTGCTTGTGAAAGAGAGAGAGGGAAAACCCCCGGGGGCGCAGCCACACCGCGACTCCCTCCGTCCCTGCGTCCGTCAGGACTTGGGGCACACTCACACGCCTGAGTGTCAGTCAGGGCCCGAGCCTGGTGGGCCCGTGGGATCCGGTTTGCACATGCAGCACTTATTGCCGCACTCCGGGGCTGGCCCATCTTCCTAACATGCAGACGGGACCATCACTTAGTGACCCCTCGCCGCTGTCAAAGATGGACAGAGGTCTTGTCCCTCAGGATTCCTCTTTGTTAATTCCCATGCTCTGGGTCAATCCCTGATCCCTGCAGGACGCCTCTGCTCGGCGGAACACCTGCCAACCCACGGGAACACCTGCCAGCCCACGGCCCTCCGGGAGCTGGAAGCTGGGGAGAGGGGCTGGCAGCTGGTGGGACTGTCAGGTGCCTGTGCTTTCTCTCAGAAGGAGACACCCAAAGAGGACGGCACAGCGCTCTCCAGCGCCAGCTCCGCCTCTAGCTCGCCCAGCTCCAGCAGAAGAAGGGCTGAGGGCCAGTGAGGACCCCTCTGTAACTTGGCTCAGGGGCCGCAAGAGCAGGCAGCCCACTAATGCACTGGGCAGAGCACCCAGGAAGGGACTGGCTACAAAAGCTGCTCGCGCCAGTGCGCCCTCTCCTGGAGGGGTGAAGAAGCCTCACCTTTACACGCGCGGAACCGTGGCACTCCGTGAAAGGAGACGTGACCAAGCCCACGGAACTTCTTATCCCAACTTCTTTTCCAGCGCCTGGGGCTCAGGACTTCAAAACAGGTTGGTGCTTCCAGGGCGCAGCTGTTGGTGCTTTGCAGGAGGCAAGTGAGGCCTATCTGGTTGGCCTTTTTGAAGATACCGACCTGCGCACTGGCCACGCCAGGTGTGAACAGTTATGCCGAACGACATCCTGCCAGCACGCCGCACACATGGGGAGTGTGCCTACGAGTCCACTGCAGGGAAACATTTCATTCTCCACATTAAAAAAATCATTTTAAATCTTCTTCCTGTTATTGGTAGTTTGAACATTAGATTTTCCCCCATGGGATCAAAGGGTACCTAAGTATATGATTGCGAGTGGGAACGAGGGGACAGAAATCAGGTATTGGCAGCTTTTCCACTTTCATTTGCGTGTGGATTTTTAATATAAATGTGGGGATGCAAAGCATTAATGCAAGTCCAAATGTCCCGGGAAGCACGTTTCAGCAGTTCAACTTTATAATTATAAATAAAACTGTTAAATTTTTCTGGAAAAAATACAAATGAGTCTATTTGCATTAAAGGAGAGATTTTGAGGGGGACCAGCGTGGGGCAAAATAGTAGCAAGAAGACCTCAAAAAAACATTCATGAGGGGGGCCAGCAGGTGGTGTGGTGGTCAAGGATGCTGGACTCCCACATGGCTGAACGCGGTTCGAGTCTTGGACCTGGCGGCTTACTTTCTCACTTTCCCTCTCTCGTTCTCTCTCACTCTTTCTCTCTCTGGTCAAATTAAATTAAATATATACAGTTAAATAAAATAATTCTTTAAATACTAACAAACAAACAAACAAAAAACGTTCGTAGGGGCCAGCTCCATGGAGTGGTGGTAATGCCCGGCTCGAGAGAAGCTGGATCCCACAGGGTGACCATGGCTCATGCTCCAGCCCCGTCAGTCTGGACCACACTGGGCATGTGTGAACGCCCAAGGCTAGAGGATGGGAGGAAGGGCTCCCGGCACGGCTGGACCCAGAGGGGTGCATCTCTCCTTTCTCACCCTCATGTATGTGCATGTTCTCTGTCAAGAATAAAGGGAAAGAATGTGGAAAAGTGGATTTATCAGACCAGCAGGTGGCATGAGATTAAGGCAGTTCTAGCCCTGGACCTGGTGGTTTGAAAATCACGCCAGACACGTGTGCACGCATCCCCAAAATCCCGAGAGGAGAGTGGAGGAGAAGGGACTGCAGCATGGCCATCCTCCATGGGGAGTTATTTCTCACTTTCCCTCTTTCTCTCTGACAAGCATACATACCCTATAGCAAACTAAAAAGAAAATAAATTTAAAAATTTAAAAGTACAAATTAATTGTGGTGCAAAAAATGAAATCCATGCAGTTTTTCTTATCGTCATCATTATTATTATCTATTTAATAATTGTCAGAGGACACATGAGCTCGCCAGAGAGAGACAGAGAGACAGAGAGACAGAGGACGAAGTACCCCCCCAATAGGGCACGGCCACACCACAGTCCTCCATGTCTCCCCCTGTCGGGATTTGGACATGCATATGCACGCGCATCCCGTATAATTGTTAAGCCACATGTCTCACGTATTTTTCAGGCCACTGGGACTAGGATTTGAACTGTGGTGGTCATGTGGAATCTGGCTTCCTTAACCACCACGCCATAGGCAATTACTTTATTTTTTTTTTGAGAGGTTTTTTTCGCTATAGGGTGCATGTGCTCACCAGACAGACAGAGACATAGAGACAGAAAGTGAGAAATTACCCCCCAGAGGGGATGGTCACGCCGCAATCCCTTCTCCTCCATTCTCCTCCCGGGATCTTGGGCACGCACGCACATGTGCCCGGCGTGAGTTTTAAGCCACCGGGTCCAGGACGCGAACCGCAGTTGACTACGTGGGAGTCCAGTGACATAGCCATTACACTAACTGCTGGTTCCCAGGCGATTACTTTTTCATAATAATGCATTTTCCATAAACTTTTTGAAGTCTCCCTCATGTTTTCAAACAAGTGATGAAGATTAGCTCAATAAAAAGACAAAATTTGGGGCCAGCAATGACACGGTGGTTTAAGGCACTGGATCCCACATGGTTACCTCTGATTGGAGTACTGGCCCCTGTGGCTTGAAAAAATCATGCCAGGTCTGTGTGTGAGTATGCCCAAAATCCTGAGAGGAGAATGGAGGAAAAGGGATTGTGGTGTGGCCATTCTCCCGGGGAATAATTTCTCACTTTCCTTCTGTCTCTATCTCTGTCTCTCTGTCTCTCAGGTGGGTATACTCACCCTATGGTAAAAATCTTTAAAAAAAAAAAGACAAATTCCTAGTCATTAGAGCTGTGGGCATCTCCCTGCTCCCATCGGGGTCACTGCTCAGAGGCCCTGCACAGAGAGAAGGACTGGCACGCCTTCCAGCTCTTTGATTTGGGGCATCTGAAGCTGAGTCATTTCACATCAGTTTTTCTGAAAAGCAAGTACCATGTGGAAATCACCCACAAGAAGAACTTTTAGTGCAGGGAGTTCCCAGTACTGAGGCTTTCATCAGCATTTATATTTTCTGCACTGAAGGCAGAGGAAACCATTCACAGAGGAGTGAACAAGAACACCAAGACATGCAGCGTCTTCTACGGGCAGCTGAGAAGCAGCCACTGCAAGAGGCAGAGCAGGCCCACAGAAGGAGGCCTGGGTCGGCGTGTTGCTGGCTTGCAGCCAGGGGCTGCCTCCCTGCAGGGCTGTCGGAGGTGAATTGCGGAGACACTCCTTGGCCCGCCTCCTCTGAGGCCCTGGCAGGGCCCTGGCATCCTTCTGCCACTTGCCTTTAAGAGGGTAGCCAAGACTGTAAAGGTTTCAGACCTTACGAAACCTGTTTGCTTCAGGCCTGCAAACCAGTTTACCAACAAAAGAGAACTTAGAATATATGCACAGCGTGTTTAAAAGTTTCTTCAAGTATTTGATTTCAGACATGCCTACATACCCAGATTATAATCAGTTAAATCAATATTACCTGTGACAACACAAGGTATTTATGTGCGTACTCTGGGGCTGGGCTCTTTCCTGTGTCTAGACACTGCTCTGCATCGGATTCAAGGGCTGTGTTAGTGATTGTCTTTAATTGCTATAGGTCATGCATGCTCCCTAGAGAAAGAGAGAGGGGGGGAGAGAGAGAAAAGTGAGAAACCAACCACGTGGGGAGATGGCCACGCTGCAACCTCTTCTCCTCTCAGGACCTTGGGCATGCATGCAAACGATCTGGCTCTTTTTCGAGCTGCTACTTAGGGACTCAAACTGCACAGTCGGCCATGGGATCCACAAAATATTGATATTTGTGTCTACTTGATTGATAAAATCAGATGCTCATTTTAGTCTAGACCAGAAGGAGGTAGGGGAAGGCCTTTAGACATTGAAACCTTTGTCATGGTCACCTAACACGTGGTAAGTGTATGTGTCTGCCTAGTCCTCTCTGAGATGCAACACACCGATGCAGTGCCAGCCAGGACAAGCAGAGGGTGGGCACTGGTAACTGCTTCCTCCTGAGTCACCTCTTTTTTTCTTTAATTTTTATTAATTTACTTTACATACTTTCACTGAACATCACCACAGCATACCAAATGCGATTTTCCAGCCAGAATACTCTGTAAAGTGGCTTAATCGTACATGTTATCAGCAACAGGTCATTTTCCATTTCTTGTTTCTTGTTTCTGCCATTTCCCACCCTCCTCCCACCTGCCTCTGGTACCCAGAGTCGCTCTCCATTCCTAACCCTTTCCCACACTGTATTGATGGACAGCGTATCTTAGTCTAAATACTTTCAATAGTAAGTTCAGCTGACATATACATATCTGTGGGCAAAAGTTGACCTTGGGCATGAAATCTGTGAGTAGAATGAAGATACTATAAAATAGGACATAGCACAGGCTATCTAGCTTACTCACAGCAGCAAAGGCACACGGAAACGTGAACAAAAAGGATGGTAAGCCGCTGACGTGTTTTTCCTGTATTTGTTGAAGGGTCTATCCAACTAAAACTTTCTTTTTTTGAGAGGTTTTTGCTATAGGTTACGTACCCTCGCCAGAAAGACAGAGACAGAAAGCAAGAACCCTCCAGGCAGATGGTCACCACAATCCCTTCTCCTCCATTCTCCTCTCAGGATCCTGGCCATGCACGCACACATACCCAGCCGGAGTCTAAGCCACTGGGTCTGGGACTTGAACTGTGGTTGACTACGTGGGAGTCCAGCGACATAGCCATTACGCTAACTGCTGGTCCCCCGACTAAAACTTTCTTTCCTTCTCTTCTTTTTCATTACATTTGTTTGTTTCATTACATTTGTTTTTCTTCTTTCCTTTTCTTGCCAGAGTGTGCATGTGCTCACCTGAGAGAGTCAGAGGAAGAGAGAGAGGGAGAGGGAGAGGGAGAGGGAGGGGAGAGGGAGAGGGAGAGAGAGAGAGAGAGAGAGAGAGAGAGAGAGAGAGAAAAAGAAAGTGAGAAAGCAAGCTGCTAGGTCTA
>NW_006159777.1:2789547-2795702 GCF_000334495.1 Tupaia belangeri chinensis | reverse complement strand
GGAGAGGGGGGGAAGAGGGAGAGGGAGAAGGAGGGGAGGGGGAGAGGGAGAGGGAGAGGGAGAGGGAGAAGCTCCCCACAGTGAGGCCTGGTCATGCTGCAGTCCCTCCTCTTCCAATTCTTCTTCCTGCAGGGATCCTGTGCATGCTCTCACACCCCACCCACCCCCACCCCGGCTCTGTGTTTAAGGGACTAGGATGGGACTCAACCACGTGGCTGGTCGCAGGGTGGGGTGGGGGGATTGAACCCCGGTCCAAGGCCAGCATCAGTGGCACACGCTTGTCATCTCAGGTCATCCCAGCAGCCCTGCAGGCCAAGGCAGCAGGGCTGTGAGCTCAAGGCTGGCCTAGGCTACCAAGAAGACTGTCAGAGAAAGAGGCGAGCGTGGTGGCGCCGGCCTGTTGTCCCGCTGGGAGCCGAGATGGGAGGACCGTGACATAGTGAGGCCTTCGTCTGAATTAATTAATTAATTACAAGCAGACTCAGTCTCTTGCTCTCCTAGTAATGGCCTTAGCTACTGACAAGGTGGTTCACCTCTGGAGCGTCGGCCTCCTCACCTTTAAAGCGGAGCGCGAGCTCGATTCCAAATCTCAGCGCTCTCACCCGTGTTTCTGGTCTCTCCCGTTCTTACCAGTGCCTTTCTTACTTTGCATTTTTTCTTTCTTTTCTTTTCTTCTTCTTCTTTTTAAAGAATTATTTATTTATGGGGCCAGTAGGTGGCATAGCGATTACATTGCTGGACTCCTACATGGTCAACCACAGTCTGATTCTGGACCTGGTGGCTTAAAACTCATGCTGAGCACAGGGGATTGTGGTATGGCCATTCCCCCAGGGAGTGATTTCTTACTTTCCCTCTCACTGTCTCTGTGTCCCCCTCTCTCTCTCCAGCGAGTGCACACACCCTAAGACAAAAATCTCTGGAAAAAATTTATTTATTATTATAATTTTTTCAAAAAAATCGTGCATGCACTCACAAGAGAGACAGAGAGAGAAAAAGTGAGCAAACAAGCCACTAGGCCCAAGGCAAACCATGACGGGCCATGCAGGAGTTCAGCTCAGCACCTACCAGTGCCTCTTAGGGTTTATTTACCAATCAGAGAGAGAGAAAGAGAAAAAGAGAGAGTGAGTGGCAGGTCCCCTTGACAGGGTCTCACCATGCAGGGAGCCTCTCTCTGCAGCCAGGAACACAAGCACAGGGAGCCTGGGTGCTCAGGCCCACCTGGATCTGAACCTGGGCCTCTCCTGTGGCCATGGCATTGTGCCGCGGGGCCCCACTGCCTACATCACTGTAGCCAGGCCAATCGGTGCCATCTATTTTTGGTTTTTAGATATTTTGCCATAGGGTGCATGTGCTTGCCAGAGAAAGAGGGAAAGTGAGAAGTCATCCCCTGTAGGGGAATGGCCACGCGTGATTCCCTTCTCCTCTATTCTCCTCCTGGGATTTGGGGCATGCACACACATGCGCCCACTGTGACTTTCAAGCTGCAAGGTCTGAGACTTGAATCAAGGAGTCAGCCACGTGCAATCCAGTGCCTGAATCACCATGCCACATGCTGGGCTGTTCGCAGCTATCTTATCAGAGACAAATAGCAACAGAACCCTCACTCACATCCAAGAGAGCTACTCTGCGAGGTATTCGCTCTTTCAGCAGAGAACACCTCGGAGCAGACACTGTACATAGCTCTGCTTCCCAGAGAACCACTAACCCCTTTTCTTCCTGCAAGTAGTTTTTATCCTTACAAAGAAATGCTCCGTGACCCACTTCGACAGTCTCCCGGTTCAGAGGTCCCTTGCTTAGTTCTCATCCCATTTGGCCTTTTCCAGTTTTTCAGTCTGCGATAAATGTTGGTTGAAGAGAAAAATAATACATACATCCTTTCTGGCTTCTTTCTGTCTCTCTGTTGAGGTCCTCAGCAGCTCTGTTACGGATTTCACTAACAACTTTGGGTAGAAACTTTCCAAGTTCTAATTCTGATTCCATCGGCTCTACCCGTGTCTCCGAAGTGCCTCACGTTGGAGATTTTGCTAGCATTTCACACCTCCCTCTTCCTTCCAACCCATAACCTTCCCATTCTCCCTTTTCTGCCAATGGCATCATTACCATATTCTTCCAGGCACCAGTTCTGGACTCTTCAGATTCCTTCTATCCCTCCTCCACTCTGCCTCCCTGCCTTCCTGCCTCCCTGGCCAGCAGCGGTCAAGACTATGACTACCACCTTTCGCACCTGTCTCCTTTCCAATCCCACCGCCTCTCCCTGAGTCTGGGCGCCTGAGATCACAGCTCCCTGCTGCCTGCTCACCTCCGGGCTCTAGTTCACTCCTCATAAATCTGTCACACTCATTCTTGTCTCCAAGTCAACTCTAATTATGTCCTTGCTCTCTTTTTAAAGCTTATTTATTTCCTCTGAGAGAGGAAGAAAAAGAGTGAGACTCACTCGACAGGGTCTTCACGCTGGGCTCCACCCCCGCTCTCAGCAGATGCACGTGCTCAGGGCGGTCTGGGGTGCAGATCCCGGGCCTTTCCCACGTGCAGTACTTCCATGCCGCTCACTGGTTCTAGTTACGTTCTTCTCCAAAAATCCTATGGCCCATCAGTATCTTTTAAGCAAACCCACCAACCATCCTACCTCAACTAAGTGTTACTAAAATTGGAGAAGCTCCAGCCCTTTATAAAATGGTGCAGTATTCGTATATACCCCTATGCACATCCTCCTGAAAATCATCTCGAAATCACCTTTAGGTTATAATACCAAACACAATGTACACAGTTGTTTTAAAATTTATATTATTATCATTATTATTTTCACATTTTGGTAAGCATGTGCACTTGCCAGAGAGAGACAGATAAGAGAGAGAGAGAAAAAGTGAAAAAGCACCCCTCCCCCCATGGGGAACAGTAATGACAAAAGCCCTTCTCTATCTCTTACTTCTTTAGGGATTTGGGACATACATGCACATGCCCCTCGTGTGTTTTCCAGTCTGGTCCAAGACTTGAACTGCACAGTTAGGCATGTGGGATCCAGCCACCTTAATCACCACAACATTGGCTGGCCCACATTTGTGTTATTATTAAGGTTTTTGCCATAGGGCAGGTGCATTCACTAAAGAAAGACAGAGAAGACATGGAGAGGGAAAGTGAGAAATCACCCCCCAGGGGGACGGCCATGCTGTATCCTCTTCTCCTCCTATGATTTTGGGCACACATGTGTGTGGTGTGATCTTCAAGCCACCATGTTTGGGACTCGAACCCTGGTTGAACCATGTGAAAGTCCAGCGCCTTCACCACTATGTCACCTGTTGGCCCAAAATTATTTTTGTATTATTTTTACTCTTTGTTTCTTTGTTTCTTTCTTTGTTTCTTTTCTTTCTTTTTTTTTTTTTTAATTTTCATGAAGATCTCTGGGACGTGAACCAGCAACCTTGCCATGTGGGTCCCTCTTGCAGAGCACTGCCCTCTACCACTGTGCCATTGTCTGTCCCACAAGAAATGCACATATCTTAAGTGTACATGAAGGACTGTCTTAGAAGAAAGCTCATACAGGTAGAAGAGACAGCAAGTTATTTGAAGCCTTTCACGTTAGCGCACACACACACAAGATGGGAACACAGCACTAGTCACTGACAGCTGTTTGGGACGGTAAGTTGTTGTCTGAGGACAGAAGAGGCTTGCTCTTGTCAGTGTCATTTAATGAGTAAGAGTCCAGAACACTCAAGAATGGGGTAATAAACTCTTAGGAATGAACCAGAGGTCACCTGGCAATGCAAACTTCTTTCAGAAACTATTGTAGCTCACTTTAGAGTAAAAGCCCCCATTTTGTCTCCCCCATCATCTTAGAGCTCAATCTTGAATGTGTGTCCCCAAAGCGTGGACATCCAGGCCACAGTGCTGAGTACAGGTCATTTCACTAGCTTTTCTCTGAGCCATCAGATTTAAAGAAATGTAGAGAGCCCTGAGCAATCAGATTTAAGGAAATTTAGAGAGCCCTGAAATTTAGAAATCCTTGAGTTGAAGCTCCTGATTTTGTGGGTGAGGGATAGGCCCCAGGGGCCACATGACTCCAAGTCTGTGCATGCTTTTCACTATTATGTATTTATGTTTTAATTGAACTATACAAGTCGGTGAAGACAGGTTTTCTTTTTTCTTTTCTAAAATTTGCTATAGGACACTTGTGCTCACTAGAGAGAGACAGAGAGAAAGTGAAAAAGAGAAAAGTGAGAAAGCACGTTTGGGGGTTGGCCACATTGCAATCCCTTCTCCTCCATTCTCCCCTCGGGATTATGGGCATGCATGCACCTGGTGTGTTTTTCTTCTTCTTCTCTTTTTTAGAGGCTTTTGCCCTAAGGCACATGTGCTCACTGGAGAGAGAGAGAGACAGTGAGAGGGAAAGTGAGAAATCACCCCCCAGAGGGGAGGGCCACGCTGCAACCCCTTCTCCTCCATTCTCCAGGGATCTTGGGCATGCAGACACATATGCCTGGCGTGATTTTCAAGCCACCGGGTCTTGGACTGGGTGGGTGTTTGGGTGTGTTGGGGGGGGGGGGGTCCAGCAACCTAACCACTATGCCATCTGCTGGTTTCCACAATTGGTGTGTTTTTCAATTTGCTGGGCCTAGGACTTGAATCACAGTCCCTGTGGGATCCAGATACCTTAATCACTATGCCGCGGCTGGCTGAGACATATTTTAATATTGGACAAAAGTCTCAAGTGATGAAGGCACTTGCCCAGTGTCTTGCAGCTGTATAAGTGAGCTCAGATGCTGTAACAAAACGTCACACAATGGGAGGCTTAAATAACAGGAGCTTGTTTCTTAGGATGCGGAAGGCTGAGAAGTCCAAGATCCAGGTGCCCACCCGTTTCCAGACTGGACCTTTCCTCCTGTGCTGGTACCCGCTTTCTCACTGTGTCCCACATAGCCGGACAGACGCGAATGTCTCTGCTGTCTCTTACCAGGGCACCAATCTCACCATGACCTGTCTAAGCCCAGTTATGGCCCAGATAAGACCTTGACAAACACGATCACAATTGGAATCAGGACTCTGGCATAGGGATTCAGGGTAAGGGCACAGCATTCAGTTAGGTCGTAGCAATGGCTAAGTGCATTCCCGGCCCCAGAACTAGGGCTTGCCCGCGAACCCTCTGGGTCCCGGCCGGGTCTTATCTGTGGCATAAGAGGAGTGGAAATCAACAGGACATCAAGTCCCCACATGGGGACAGCCCTGTGAGCATTCCGAAGTTGATTATTACCTCCCAGCAAGTGGAGAACAGGAAGTATGGGCCCACACTACAGAGGCAGGGCAGTGCAGGAAGCCCTCCACAACTCCGGGGTGCAGGTGGTGCTGGGGGAATGGGACAGGGCCAGTATGACCGCCAGGAAGGGCACGCAGGGCAGCGGGACAGTCCTGGCTGGCAAACCCAGAGTCTTTTCATGGCCCCACGCTGTCAACTGTGTGGCGTCGTTTTTTTCCCTTTCTGCTGTGTGTCCTGGGGTAGAGTCCCTCTTCTCTGCTCCTTTAGTGAACCTCAAAGGATTCGCTCAGGTCTCTGCAGAAGGTGGGTCACCCATTACCGGCGACGAGAGGGGACAAAAGCCCAGCCAGATGCCCCCGGGGCAGTAGGCCTTCCCAGCGCATCCGTTCAGGAAGGCGGAGCAGGCCTCTGGCTAGCAGCCCTAAATCGGAAAGAATCACCGTGTTTCTAAAGCCCATGAGATGGGTACCTGGGCTCTCAGGTCGGCGCGGTCGCAGCGCGCTAGCGCCCAGGGGAGGCATCTCCCTGCGAGGGCGGCTGCCAGGGAGCAAGGGCGGGGACGAGGCCTCTGCACCGAGGTCGGCGGTCAGGAAAGGGCGCTGCGGGTCAGGGAGGCAGCGTGCGGGAGAGGGGTGCGCCCTGCAGGGGCCGAGGAAGAGGATGGCTGCCTCCTCTCGCTTTTTCTCGGCCTCGTGGCGGCCTTAGGTGCACCGTCCAGGGATCCTAACAATAATCCATCCTGTTTTCAATAAAACCATTCCAGGACCGAAAGGAGGGCGGTACCCAAAGGACTCAGAAAAATACTCTGCAGGGGCGGGGAACGGGGCGTGCCCGCCCCGGGAGGCTGCAGGCGAACGCACGAGCGCAGAGCGCTAGGCAGGACGCCGGAGCGCGCCCCCGCCCCGGC
>NW_006159777.1:2743651-2788846 GCF_000334495.1 Tupaia belangeri chinensis | reverse complement strand
CGCCCTCCCGCCCGGTGTTCCCACGGGCAACCGCGTGGACCCCTTGCGCCCACGACTCGCAGCTTCCCACCTGCGGCGGCGGCGCGGCCTTTGTTGGTCCGAGGGCGCTCCCGCAGCGGGGTGCCTGCGCCCCGGTCACAGCGAGCCAGGGAACCCCGGGGCTCGCGTGCCCTTTGTGGGGTTTCAGCGAGCAGGAGTGCCCGTAGGTACGCAGCTGCAGCCCTCGGCACGTCGCACTTGCGGCGCGGAATTCCAGGAGCAGTTCTGCACCGGGAGCCCGTGGACGCCCACCTTTGTGCAGCGAGGGGGTCGGCGCCCGCGCCCGCTGGCGGGAGTTCAGGTCTGGGAGCGGCGGGGGACCGAGGCTCTGCAGCGCGCCGGACCCGGAGCCTCGGCACCCCTTCGCTGGCTGCTCCGAGCAGGGCCGGGAATGCTGGGGTGGAATGTGCGTTTCTGGGGTCATTTATTTATTAATTTTTATCCCTTTTGGCTATTTTGAAAATTGCGATTGTTTTCTTGCGGTATTTTAGCTCGTTTAAGAGAGATGTGAGACTGCATTTGATTGGACTTGATGGAAAACTTTCTAATAAAAACCCCAAGAAGGAAAACGTCCATTTCTACAGGATGTTTAAGTATTTTCGTAGGTGGAATAAGTCTCATGAGCAAGGAAAAACACCTCCCTGGTTCTTTAGGGGGAGAAGGGGACGAGTGGAGGGAGAGAGTTAATGTGCGCACAGGCGGTCAGACCAGGATGTCTGGTCTCTGCACGGGGCCTGGGCTTGCCCTCTGGTCCCCAGCGAGTGGCTGGAAGGGAGCCAGGCTGCTGCTGTGGGAGGAGGTGGCAGAAGAGGCTGTTTGGAAGGTGAGAGAACCCTTCTTGCACTCGCACCTCGGGAGTGACTTCAGGCACGGTGCAGTGGCAGTGAGGCATCCCCATGCTGAGGCCCATCACACGTGTCCGCGCACCATGACAGCAGATCCCGTGTGGATAAACTGTGTGTTAGCCATAAGGTTCTTGTGAAAAGTCCTCCTGGACGGCAAGGAATTCAGCTTTTCCGCAGGATGGCTTTTACTTGCTAGTTTACTTTAGCTTTCAAAGTAACCCTTTTTTTGGAGCTATTATTTTTACCCAGGTTCTAAATTATTTTTCCAGGGGTCTTTCCTGGTGTCAGGTGTGCAGAGTGGCGTTTGCACGCGCACAGCTGGGTTCTGTTTATTTGCTGTCCGTGGAGACCGCCTAAGCCCTCATTTGGACCAGAATGGCCTAAGTCAGAATGTCTTTGGGAAGGCCCTTATTGAGATTAGCCAGAGGGATTCTGGCCAAATCCCTGATCAAGTTGCTTGGCACAGAATTACCGATTGGCGAATCTTTCGTGTTGCTTGGTGTTGACTGAATTAATCTCTTACACCTGTTTAAAAAGGAAAAAAAACCTACCTTGTACCCTGGGTCACTTCCTCTCTTAAATCCGAGACACATTCTCTCGTGCGCGCTCGCATTTGGGCATGAGAAGACAGTGCTGTGTCAGAACTCTGCACCTTGCACAGTGGGTCAGGCTCCCGAGAGCCAGTGCTGGAGTTCCTTCAGCCGACTGGAAAGGAAGCGGGCCATTTGAGGCCAGTTTGCAGGAAATTCAAATCCAACGTGGAGGATGCCAACTCGGCAGAGGGGAGAAGGCTGTGTGGGTTCTGACGGGGGTGGGGAAGGTCTAGCTGTCTCTTGGAGAGAGACCCTGGTAATGCCTGCAGTGGGAGAGCTGGTCATCATCATAGCCGCGCTCAGAAATCTTTCGGAAGAGACAATGGAGTACGTTTTGTTAAGCAGGTGCGCCTTCTCTGGCAGGGACTTGGGTTGGCACCCAGAGCCGGGGGCCCCACAGTGTAGCCGCTGACTTGTTTCATTGAGTTTGCAGTGTGCTGAGATGAATTTTTTATTTTACCTAATTTTAAGAAATTTAGGCTTATATTTAAAAACAGATCAGTGATTAGAAAACTTTTAACCAGAATGATTTGGTTAGGTGACTCTACTTCTTTATCTGTGCAATTTATGAAATTAAATTGCAGACCATGTATTTCCTATGAAAATGTAGCTTTTGGACAGAAACATTCTGTGAGTATAAAGTACAGACCAGATTTCGAAGACTTAACGAGGAAAAACATAAAATACCTCAGTATTTACAGTGATTATGTTGAAATGGGCTTGAATTTTAAATATTGAGCTGAGTTGACTATCTTAACATTAATTTCACCTATTCTAACTCTGATGTGACTAAAATTTACTAGTGCATGGTGGCACCTGTTCTAACTCTCTTGGACAGCACTGATTTAAACTCTCGCTTACAGTTGGCCCTGTGTTTGATTATCACAATTTTTGAATATGTTCCTTTATTTTTCCCAGTGAAGTCTTGAAATTGGTTTAGGACAACATTAAGTGTTTTCGTTACGGAATTTTGAAAATGTTAATTATTTTCTGTTTCTCTCTCTCTCTCTTTCTCTTTTTTCTGCTATAGAGCATGTGCACTTGTCAGAGAGAAAGAGAGAGAGAGAGAAGGAGAGAGACACGGGGGGGGGGGAGAAATCACCTCCAGGGGGGGGCCATGCCACAGTCCCTTCTCCTCCAGTCTCCTCTTGGGATCTGGGGCACGCACGCACACACATGATTCTCAAGCTGTCAGGCTTGGGACTGGACTTAAACTCCATGCCACCTGCTGGCCTGCTGTTGCCTTTTTCAATCAAAACTTTTTTCTTATTTAGAAACGACTCCAAGCTCCCTCAAAATGCAAAAATTACGCAAACAACTCTGACACCGTTACCACACTCAGCAGTTATCGAACCCCTGTCCAGCAGTGTTGTGTTGTTCATCCTGTTATCTTTATTGTATTTTTTGCTGAACTGTTTGAGAGAAAGCTGCATACATCATTCCATTCTCGGCTGCATTTCCAATACACAACTTCAGTGCGTCGCTCCAGAACCAGGGGTTCTCCTGCATCCTCAGTACAGTCGTCAACCTGAGAAAGCCATTGATAGGATACTTGGATCAAAGCTACCGTCTGTATCCCAGTGTGTCAGTTGACCTAATAACGTCCTTTATGGCATTTGAAAACATGGTTATTTTTAAAGCTGAAGAGCTTTTGAATTCTTGGCAGTCATATTTGAGAGGTTATTTTTTCCAAACATGAAAATCCGATATTTAACTTATCTGATATTGTTTAGACGTTGGAAACTCAAAATATAACCTCCTAAGTCTATTTAAAAATACAGTTAAACAATAAGAAATGAAAGTTGTCTTGAAATCATGTCATCCAGGGAACGCTCACTGGAAACGTCTTGGTGGTGTATACTCCAGACAGAGCATTGTGTGTATGTTTTATTAAAATGGCATATGCACTGCGCAGTGAAGTCGGTACCTGACAGCCACTATTTTGAATGGTCCTAAAAGGAACTACTGAAAGAGAAAAATGCTTTCTTTGTGACAAAAATTAGGGGTAAATCTTGGCACAATAATTGTAGTTGCTATGGAGGGGCCAGTTGAAAAAGAATTCCAAATTGCCCATAACTCAATTTTCATGAGTTGTTTTTCAGTGAGATAAACTAGATTACCTTGAAGCTTAATTAAATTTAGAATATTGCACCTTGATTTATGGCCCGAGATGGAAAGTGCATCACGTGGGTGCTTTTGGACAGAGCCCCAGTCCTTGGTGTGGAGTACGGCTAAGAAGTACTTTTGCTGAAGGAATGTTTTTACATAAGCATCATGTTTGTTTTGTTTCTTTTTTTTTTTTAAGTTTTTTGTAAAAGGGCGTGTGTGTTTGCCAGAGACACAGAGAGGGAAAGTGAGATCTCGTCAGGAGGGATGGCACAGCCCTTTCTTCATTCTCTTGGAAGTTTTAGCATGCGTGCGTGCACATCTGGCACGATTTTCAAGCTGCCTAGTCCAGGACTCGAACCTTAGTGGGCCATGTCGGAATCCAGCACCTTAACCACCTGCGGGCCCCTTAATGAAGTCTCTTTGAACGTAACTTTATTGTCTGAGGGTACGTACACTCTCCAGAGAGAGAGGAAGGGAGAGAGAAAACACCCCCATTGGGCCCTGGTCAGGGTCACTCCTTTCTCAGCTGTTTTTCCGTTATTCAGGGTTTGGGGCACACGCGGACACAAGCCCTATGTGTTTTTTTAAGTTGTCAGGTCTGGATTTGAACCATGGTCCGTCTTGTGGGATCCAGTCCCTATGCACAAGGCTGAACCCGTGTTGCAGGGCTGGCCTTGTAATCCACTTAAAAAATAGGATGATTGGAAGGCCAGCTGACGTTTCTTTTGCGTTTTATCCTGTGGGTGTTTGTTAAACTCCTGTTCTGTGGTTGGATGCCAGGTGCTCAGCAGCGGTGGGGAGAACAAAGGCGGGTCCCTGTTCCTCAGGTAGCGTGTAGCGTGCTGGCCTGGGAGCTCGGCCGCCCCAGAGCCCGGCCCCGGGGATGCTCGTTCAAGACTTCTGGGATGCTCAGTTGCAAATGCTCCCCAGGTGATCCCAGTGCAGGTAGAGAAAAACAAAACTCCACCGAGACCCACGCGGTCTGGTGAGTGGGGGTGATTATCCTAACCTAAACAGTCACACGGCACGGCCAGGGTACCCGGGGTATGGACGCACCTGGTACAGCTCACTTGTTCTTGGCCAGGGTGTTTCCTGTTCCCTTTTGGTTGTTGATTTTTTTGTTTTTCACTTGTGTCTACCTTTCCCCCACCAAAAAACAAATATGGCTATATATATGTACATATATGTGTGCGTGTATATGTGTGTGTGTGTGTGTGTATATATATGTGTGTGTGTGTGTGTATATGTAACCATATTTGGTTATATATGTACACACACACACATATATTATTTTTTTACAAGGAACCAATTTCCTCCCAGTCCCAGTAGCATGTGTTACGATCCAGTGTGTACCAAACCGAACAGCAACTCTTTGAAAGATGTAATGGGGACCTTGTCTTTTTATGTTTTTTCATTCTTTTTTTTAAATAATTTTCTTTTTTGCCTTTTTGTATAAGGTGCAAGTTCTCTTTGTTGTTAGTAAGCTTGGCTCATCTTTGTATTCTGACAAAAAAAGTTAAAGAAAAAGAAATCATATCCCCCTGTGGGGACTCTCAGCAGAATCAAGGGATGGGGTTCTTGGACAGAGGAGGCAGCCTGCACCCGGCGTGCACGTCTCTGGCCTGCGAGCAGCGTGCCTGGGATGCGATGGCTGTCCGGGGAGGTGCTTAGCGTGGAGCAGGTGTCCAGCTGTCGGGGTGCTGAGTGGAGGGTCTGGCCCTCAGCTCCCCACCCTGCCTTCCTCAGACAGCTGCCTGAGTGGTCCCTGTGGACATGCTGGGCTGTGGTGTCCAGAGGAAGGAGGGACGCTCAGTCTCAGTGCAGAAGCTTTCTCAGAGCACAGCGGTGCAGGGTCCCTCCACTGTCACTGCACCGAACTGCATCAGATGCTTGTAGCTAAAGCAGGTCTCACAGAGGGTGGGGCCTCGCTGGGGGTGGGACCGCCGCAGTAGGCCTGGGCTTCTCGGGACCTGCTTCCTGAGTCGTGGCTAGCTGGAGCAGGCAGGCACAGCCTGGCTGGCACGAGGCCTGTGGGTGCTGGCGATAACCCCATGGCAGTGCAAGGGCAGTCTCCATGTGGACAGTCACGTGGCTGGGGTGGCTGGAGCGAAAGCCGGCGTTCCTTCTGACCTGAATTGCGGGGAGGCTAGAAGTTAGCTGGGAAGTGGAGACCTCAGAGGGGCTGCCACGTGCTGCACTGAGAGCTCAGCCCGCCTTGGACGGGTTGGACCATCCAGAGGAGAGTGTCCGGGACAGAGAAAATATGGGACAGAGCGCTTTACGGGGCGTGGGGGGCTGTATGAGGGGGATGCCTGGCTTAGCGAAGAAGAAAGTGGGGGGCATAAATATCCCAGATATTTTATATTTTGTCTCTGGAAGGTAAGCAGATGACGGGCCTAGTCTGAAGCGGAAGTTTTACCTGAGAGATGAGTTGTCAGGACACTCTTTTGTGATAAGTATTTCCAGCATATTATAGTTAAGTATCTATACAAATGCATAAAATACTTCAGAAAGTTCATGGAGCATATTAGGAAAAAATTTGCATGGACCTCACAACTTTTGTACCAAAATAAACATACTCTTAAAAAATAATTATTTTATTTATTTATTTATTTGACCAGATGGGACAGAGTGAGAGAGAGAAGGAAAGTGAGAAAGCAAGCCGCCAGGTCTGGGACTTGAACCACGGCCGGCCATGTGGGATTCCAGCCCTCTTAACCACCACGCCACCTACCGGTCTCAATAAACATATTTTAGTTCCATTTTTCCATTAACGTTTTGAAGTTCCCTGGTATACTCACCACTCGTTTTTGTTAAATCTTAACACCTCCCGTGTTTACTGTACTAAAAACATGCCAAGACACTACGGAGAAATACAACATTACAAATAAAGGCCTCATTTGAACTTGTCAGAAGTGACTCTTAACTTGAGTTGAAAGTTTAGCATTCCCGTTCATGTTTTTATAAAACTTGCCCAGGCTCTAATTAGGTTATTAATAAAGATTTGCGTAGTAACACAAATGTTAATTATCTGAGCAGAGCATGACGATTTTAGAAGGCGAGAGTGCCAAGACAGAATAGCCCCTTCCTCATGCTGGTGCCAGCACCCCGCCGTCCGCCCCACCTGACATTGAAAGCCCTTGAGTGTGTTATTTTAAGCTTTTTACAATTTAAAACTATTCAAAAGGAAAAAAATAGCTCAGTATATTTTCGTAAATCAAACACTTGCGTAACCACCACCGCCATGGCCAGGAAATAGAACGCCACCAGGATCTCCTTTCTCTCCTCTAGGAGTAGCCTCCAGGCCGGCAGGTGGGGTGGTGGAGGCACTGGACTCCCGCGTGGCCAGCCGTGGTGTGAGTCCTGGGCCTGGAGGCTTGCTTTCCCATTTTCCCTCTCTCTGGTCAAGTTAAAAATAATAATAAATAAAACAAGTACTTCCTCTTTAAAAAAAAAAAAAGAAGTAGCCATCACCCTGACTTTCATGGTCTTCCTTCTCCCCTCACCCCCATTTTTTAATGATAAAAGAGTATGAGAGAGCGAGCAAGCTTGCATAGCCAGCCTTGGCAGGATCTTGGGTGCCTGTGTGTGCCCCCTGTGTGTTTCCAGGCCAGCTCAGGGATCTAGTAGATCTGCGGTGACCCTGCGACTTCCAGGGTACAGCATTGCTCTGTCAGTGTGGGGCTTCTTCCTGCCTCCCTGCCTCCCCGCCGCCCCTTCCTCCCTTTTCTTCCCTTTCTTCCCTTCTCCTTTCACTTTTCTTTCTTCTCTCACCGTTCCTTCCATGTCTGAGGTGGAGACAGACAGGCCAGCCTCAGCAGGCTCCTCCCTGCCACCGTCCGCGAGGTCTCAGCCTGCTTGGGCACACAGCATGGCGGGAAGTCCAGGTGCGAACCCGGAACCCTGCCATGTGGGTTAGCCCCACAGAGCCTTGTGTTCCCGCTGAGCCACCTCCTGGCTCCCTTTGGCCTTTGTAGTTTGGCCTCCCAAACATGTGTTACTAAACACTGGTTCCGTTTTTTCAGGTTCTAAGGTTCATGTCATTTATGTCATAGGGTGTATTCTTGTATATTTGGTCTTTTTTTTTTCCTTAAGGGAGTTTTTTTGCTATAGGGAGTGTGCGCTCACTGGAGAGAGAGAGAGAGAGAGCAAGAGAGCACCCCCCAGGGGAGATGGCCATGCCACAGTCCCTTCTCTTCCATTCTCCTCTCGGGATTTTGGTATGCGTGCACGCATGCCCAGTGTGAGTTTGAAGCTGCCAGGTCTGGGATTCAAACCGTGGTCGGCCATGTGGGAGTCCAGCGACATAGCCATTATGCCATCTGCTGGTGCCCACGTATTTAGTTCTTTTGTAAAACATGTCCTTGAGAGTGTTCGTATTGGTGTAACCACGCCGTGTTCCACTGAGTAGGAGTGAAGCGTGATTCGTTCTGCTGCTGACGGACAGGTGAGTGGTTCCAGTGTGAGGTTAGGATACCACTGCTCGCTCTGTGGTTGCCTGTCAACCTGTTAATGATGTTTTTTGATAAAGTTCTTAATTTTAACTCTTACCATTTTTTAGTTTTGCTTATAAAAATTCATGGTAGGAGTGTGTGCACATGCTTGTGGCATGTGAGAGAGAAACAGGGACCCTTTGACAGGGTCTAGTCACGCCACGTGCTCTTCCCTGCCCTCCAGCTTGTCAGGCTCCTGGGCAAGCGTGCAGTGTTTTCAGGCCGACCTGGGCGTCTGCACTGCCTGTGCCCCAGGCGGGACCATGTCTCCCCTCTCCAGGTGCTTTCTGTGTCTACTTGAGAAGTCGCCCCCTAGTTGAAAACAGATACCCTCCTGTATTACCAGTTCAGAGCGCTGTTGTTTCGCCTTTCCCGGTCGGAGCCGTAGTTTACGGGATCCATGTGTTGCTGTGCAGTGGGGGTCCTTTCATTTCTGGTTTCCTAGGCGAGTATCCGCTCTGTGCTCATGTTTCAGGGTGGTCCTTTCCCTCTGCTGCACTCTGCCACCTTAGCTGTAAACCGAGGTCTCCGCTGTGTGCGTCTGTCCCTGGGCTCTTCGCTGTCCCATCGTCCTCGTCAAGCCTCGCAGCACGCCTCACTGTCCTGACTCTGGCTGTCGTTTATAATAAGGTTTTCCACCTGCTGGGGCGAGCCCTGTCATAGGGAGTCTTGTGGCGGCTCATTAACCCTTGTCTTTTCACACGTAGTTGTCGTAATTCATGGCACCTGTTGGGGTTTTGGTTGGGATCT
Organism: Tupaia belangeri chinensis; assembly: GCF_000334495.1. Lineage (NCBI taxonomy): Eukaryota > Metazoa > Chordata > Mammalia > Scandentia > Tupaiidae > Tupaia > Tupaia belangeri. The sequence continues at coordinate 2,780,017 of NW_006159777.1, read as the reverse complement.
TCTGGAGTCTAGTTCAACTGGGGAAAATGAACACTTTTCCAACAGGGTGTCTTTCAATCCAGGAACATGGCATATGCCTTTATAGAAGCATTCTTAAAACCTTCAGTGTTTTATAGCTTTCTGCATAGAGATTTTATGTATCTTTCGTTAGATTAAAAAAATGTAATTTGTTTTGTTATTATTTATTTTTTAATTTGACTAGAGAGAGAAAGAGAACGGGAAAGTGAGAAAGCAAGCCGCCAGGGCCAGGACTCAAACTGTGTTTGGCCATGTGGGAGCCCATCACCTTAACCATCATGCCACCTGCTGGCCCCTCTTTCATTAGATTTATTTATAGGTGTTTGATCTATCTTTATGCTATTGTAAATGGCCTCCACGTTGTGGTCAACCCGCAGTCTCAGCCTGGGCCCTGGGCACGTGCCTTCACCCACTGCGCTCCATGGGCACCCCAGGATGTGAGCCCAGTCACAGCACCCCTGCACCCCTGCCGGGCCCAGATTTCTGTTAGTCTGTGTGGCTGGAGAAGTGTAGTTGATGTTTGCATATCGACTTGCGTGCAACAACCTTGCTAAGCTTGTGTGCCAATTCTAGGAATTTATCTGTAGCTGAATTTTCTGTGTACATTCTATGAATTGTAGCTTCAGTCTCCCCATCCAATCCTTGTAGCTTTTCTTTCTTTTTTAGACAGGGCTTGCTGTGTCACTGCCCTCCTGCCTCAGCCTCCTGAGTAGCTGGGACTCCAGGTGTGCGTCACCCAGCAGGGCCGGCTCTTTCAGACAGGATCTGGCAGGCTGCAGCTTGCAGTGCTCACGTCTGAGCTGAGTAGTAAGGTCTGCAGGCATGTGTTACCGTGCCTGGCTTTTATGGTCAGCCAGGAATTGAACGTGGGCCTCCAGTGCAGCCCTAGGCTCCAGAGCAGGAGGGTTTCTCAGCACCTGAGACACTGCTGCTATTCTCTCTTGATTTCCTTTGCTGGCTAGGTCTGCAGCACACCATCCCATAGAAATGATAATAGCTCGTATCTTTGTCCCGCTCTCCTCGGAGAAAGGCTGCATGTTTGCTGTTTATATACTTGTAATTTGGAGGGTAGACTTACCAGACAAGGAAGAGCTTCTGCCTAGTCCTTTCCATCTGGTTGGTTGCCTCATTTGATGGTATTCCTCTGAACTGTCATTCTGGTTGCTGGTAACTTCTCAGCTACATCCAGTCTATTCTGAAGTCCCTCCATTGAGTTCTTAATTTCATTATTGTACTTTTCAGTTCTATAATTGAGAATCAGTTTTATTATTATTTTTTTCTAAATCATAACAGAAATTCTCAATCTTGTGTCTTCTAGCATACTAAGCCTCATTAAAAAGTCTGTCTAGGGACCAGCAATTAGCGTAATGGCTATGTCGCTGGTCTCCCACGCATTCGACCGCAGTTCGCGTCCCAGACCCAGTGGCTTAAACTCATGCCGGGCGCATGTGTGTGCTGCCCAGGATCCCGAGAGGAGAATGGAGGAGAAGGGATTGTGGCATGGCCATCTCCCCGGGGGTTGATTTCTCGCTTTCTGTCTCTCTGTCTCTCTCTGTCTGGCGAGTGCACACGTCCTATAGCAAAAACCTCTCCAAAAAAAAAAAAAAAAAGTCTGTCTACAGTTCAGCATCTGGGCTCCTTGTGGATCTTTTCCTGTTGTTTCTGCTGGTTTTCATTTATCTTTCTAAAATCTTCTTGCTTATCAAGTGATTTCTGATTATGTGCCAGGTACTTTGTTCAGACCCTTCTCTTGAGGCCCGGCTAATGTTACGCCCCCCAGACCGTCCTCCTTCTGCTCCTGCCTGGAGCTCCTTCTGATTTCCTGGACTGAGATGATTAGAAGCTGAGCTGCAGTCTGTCGTTTCTGATTAACCCTTCTAGATTCAGTCTGCTTTGGAGTATTAACTCCGAATCTCGGAGCTCCCCCCAGCTTCGTGTCCTACTCCCTTGCTTTTTAATCCTTCTGCCCAAGGAGCTCTCCTGAGCTGCTGTCCTCAGAACTCTTCGCATCCCCAGAGGACAAAGGCCACAAAACAGGAAGTGGTGAACTTCTCTGAGTTGGAGAACGGCAGCAGATGGCCCAGGAGCAGGGCTGCTCAGGGCACCAGGGGTCCATGGGGAAGGTTGCCAGACAGTTGGCGTCTAGGCAAGAGTTTGGAATAGGTGATTGTTAGTAGTAAGAAAGGAGAGGGGGAACTGCTTCCAATTCTCAGTATTTCCCCACCGCCAAATTGTACAAGTTCATGGAACTTAGATGGTCAGTAAGTGAACACCTTGACTTGATGGTGTGTGTGATGCAGCTTGGGACCGGGGACCGGGGACCGGGTTGCTGCTGACCCTATGTTTTTTGTTTTGTCCTCTTGGGATTTTGGACACACGTGCATATGTGCCAGGCAGGTCTGAAACTCCGACTGTGGTCAGCCACGTGGGAGTCCAGCACCCTAACCACCTTGCCACCTGCTGGCACCTTGCTACTTCTGCAGCATGTCATTAAATAACCCTGGGGTTCTAAATTGATTCTTTATAATCACCCGTCATGGTGACTTTTACTGTGTATCCTATGTTAAAGAAGAAATAAGTGGTCATCATGAAATATTTAGAAAATACAGGTAAGGAAACAAAGTGTTAGCTGCAGTTTGTTCAGATAAATAACTGCCTTCTAGTTCCTGTTTTGTTCTCTACGTATTTTTCTCTTAAAGAGTAGGTTCCCCCTTATATGTTGGTAGCCATTTTTCCTCCATTTAACATATTGAATAACTTTCCAGGCCATTAAATATTTTATAACATCATTTTTGAAAAATGTTACCAGAGGATTTGTGTGCCCGCTGAAGAGACGGAGAGGGAGAATATGACAGCGCTCCCAGTGGGGTGTGGGCACGCCACAGTCCCTTCTCCATTTCTCCCTCCCTTTGGGATTTTGGGCACACATGCCCGAAACGTACCCGCATGTTTCTCAGGCTGCTGGTCCAGGACTGGAACCGTGCAGTCAGCTCTGTGGGATCCTGTTTAGGTGACCACCGTGGGCTGGCTCTAACATCATTTTTAGTTGAATCGTCTGTCCTGGTTTGGGGCTTTTGAGCTCCCTGCATGTTTAAATACACAGCATTCCCCCGCCCTCCGCCTTTCCTGTGCTGAATTCAGGCTTGGGTACTGAAGCTGAAGCTGCTGCATGAACATCTTGAGTTACTGCAGAGGGGTGCTGCCTGCCATCCAGCGGTTGGGTATTTGTAGCCCTGTTGGGACTGTTACTGGAGTATCAATACTCCATGTTACCCTCCTTTTACAAGAGTGAGTGGGACAAAGGGGCAGGTCAGAAAAGAGCCATTGATGAAAAGCAAAGATTTCATAGCGCATGTGTTATTTGGTGCTTTCAGGGTGGCGATTCTTTGAATTCAGGTGAACACTCAGTGGGCTCCGTTACATAGGGAAAGTTAAGGAATGTCTATAAAATGCCAGAAATAAGGTTTTAAAGACCCCTCCCCCCAAAAAAAACATTGGAAATGATTGATGTTTGATAAATTACTAGCTTTCTGTAGCGGAACTCCAAGAAAACATGCATTTCTTTGCAATTTGCCTGTTTTCAGAAATATGTTACAGTTACGCACTGCATATGGAACCTTGGTCAGCAGTGGAGCGTGTGGATGACAGGTCCTGTAAGGAGCGCAGGACAGCCTGGGTGTGCAGCGGCTAGACTGTCTAGGTTTGTGTGAGTACACCGCGTGACGTTCACAGCACGCCGGTCCCAGGCTCTTCCACGGAGTCATCCTTGCAGAATATCGCGTTTACTGCTGTGCCACTGTTCAGCCCTTCTGCCCATTTCTAAATAGGATTATTCGTTTCCTGCTCTTTGGCCGTAGGAATTCCCATGTACTTTGGGTGCTGACTCCTTGTCATATATGTGGTTTACAGGTATCTCCTACCACTTTAGGAGTTGTTTTCTCACCCTTCAATCCCTTTCTTTGCCGTGCACAAGCTCCTTATTTTGACGAAGCCCCACTTGTTTATTTCTGCTTCTGTTGCCTGTACTTTTGGTGTCATAAATTAAAAAAAAAAAAAAATCATTGCCAAGACCAAATATCGTGAAACTGTGCCATATGTTTTCTTCTAGTTTACAGTGTCAGGTGTTAGGTTTCAGTCCTCCTTTCATTTTGTGTTGGTCTCTGTGAATGGCGTCAAATAAGAATCCTCTCTCCCAACGCTTTATTAACCAGACTCTTCCCCAGTATGTGTTCTGGGCGTCTTTGTCGAAGATTGGTTGTTCTCATGTGGTGAGTTCATTTCTGGGCTTTCTGTTCTATCCTGGTATGTAAGTCTGATTTTACATCAGCGCTGCACCGTCTTAGTCACTATAGCTTTGTAATATACTTTGAAACCAGGAAGTACCATGCCTCTGGCTTTGCTCCTTCTTACGATGCTTGGGCTATTTGGAGTCTTTTGCAGGTCAGCATGAATGCGAGAATGTTTCCTCCTGTGTAAAATGCCATCGGGACTTCATAGACTGTACTGACTCTTTAGACTTGGCTAGTAGGAACTACTGTTTGGGTACACTGTGGACGTCTGAACACTCCCAAGTATTCCAGTCTAGATGCGCAGTGGGAATGACTTCCCTGCATTTGTCTCTGATTTCTTCCATCAGAGATGTGTAGTTTGTAGGGTGCAAGTCTTACCTCCTTGGCTAATAAGTTTATTCCTGTGTATTTTCTTTTTCTTTTTAAAAAAAATTTTGCTTTAGAGTTTGTGTGCGAGAGAGAGCGAGCGAGCAAGCGAGCCAGAACACGTGCCCATGTGGGAAAGCACTTTTCATGAGCTGTGGTCACACTGCAGTCCCTTCTCCTCCATTTCTCCCCCACTTTGGGAATTTAGGTGCACACACACACACGCGCGCGCATGTGCGTGCGCCCAGTGTGTTTTCCAGCCTGCCAGGTCTGGAACTCAAACTGCATGGTTGGCCCTGTGGAATCCAACGGCCTTAACCACCATGGCACGGGCTAGCCTGTGTTTTCTTATTTTTGATGCTGTTGTAAGTGACATTGTCTCCTTGGGCCAGCCAGTGCAGTGGTAATGGAGCACCGTGGTGCTGCGTATGCAGGAAGGCCCGGACCCTGCCCCGAGACCTCTGTGTGCACACTGCATGTGTGTGGCTGGGCTGGCTTTTGGTGTTTATGGTGTGAAGTCCCTGTTAGGAGTGCTATCTCTGTCTCTGTCTCTCTCTCCCTGTGTCTCTTGGAAGGAAGAAACTTAAAAGGAGAGATAACAATATTGCCTTCTATCCTTAAATGTCATATTTATTTGGGGCTGACAGGTGGCACAGTGGTTAAGGGTGCTGGACTCCCACAAGGCCAACCATAGTTCGAGTCCCAGACCTGGTAGCTTACTCTCTCACTGTCCCCCTTTCCCTCTGTCACCCTGTCCCTCTCTGGTCAAATTAAAATAAATAAAGTTAAATAAAATAATTCTTTTTAAAAAGTCATAGATTTAAAAAAATACTTAATTTTATTTATTCATTTATTTATTTATGTTAATCTGACCAGAGAGAGAGAGACAGAGAGAAAGTGAGAAAGTAAGCCACCGGGTCCAGGACTCGAACCGTGGTTAGCCATGTGGGAATGTCCAGCGCCTTAACCACCACGCCACCTGCTGGTCCCAAAAAAGTCATAGATCTTTAAAATTAATTATTGCAATAACATTTGTAATGGACAGAGAATGCAATTGATTGTAGTGTATACTGTGACTTCTGGGTGTTGGTGTTCGGTGCGTTTTACTCTTTGAGATGCACCGCCAGCCCTCCTTCCCGGGAGGCCCAGGACATAGCGAAGCAGGGCTTGGACACCTGCACCTGTAGACAGACACCTGTCCTCCTGCTGTGATGGGCCCTCTAACCGGCGCTTTATTGTATCTTAAATTCAAAGTAGATATTTCTGGTTCCAGATAACCTGGGTTTAATGTGGAACTCCTCTCTGGGTTTTGAAGGCCTTGGGAGAGCTGGCAGCCGGGACCCAGTAGTTGGGGCTCACTTGGCAGTAGGCGAAGAGACTCCGCGGGCACCGGAGGCTGAGTGGCTCTAGGTCTGGCGTGAGCCCCGGCAGGTCGTGGGCAGTGAAGGAGCTATTCCGTGTGGGCAGCTGAGTTTTCTCCCGTGGTGGGAAGGAGGAAAAGAGGGAGTTGATTTGAAATGGTCTCTTGAAATAAATATTTAACACCCATAGCTGATTTAGATGAGTGAGAAGCACCTTTCCTACAGGATCTTCTGTTCTCCCCCCCCCCCCCCCCCCGCTGCTCTGCCTGCCCGCTTCTGAACGTTAGCGCTGCGTGCATGCTGCTCCTTAGAGCACCCTCCACCTTTCTCATGGCAGCGATTAGGAAAATGATTATTTCGAGGCTCGATTAGTTTCCTTAGGATCTGTGTTAACAAAATGCCCTTCTGTGCTGTTGTTTTGAAAGATTAATCTCGTGAATTGATACAACTCACTGAAACTGAATTTTGGTTGGTGTTTTTAAACAATAGGAATAGCATTCAGGACAGATTAAAATCACATTAAAATATTTTAAGTATTGCTCTTAAATGATTAAATGCAAGGCACAGACTTAGCTTGCACCAAGCCAGAGCTGCTGCGTGCGTGCGTGCGTGCACGTGTGCGCGTGCGCCCGTGTGTGTGCGTGCGCCCGTGTGTGTGCGTGCGCCCGTGTGTGTGCGTGTGTGCATGCGTGTGCGTTGTGAGCGGAAGCCAGCCCGTCTCTGAATGTGGGTGCTCAGCGTGTATTGGAGACTATCGTGTGCCAGTCTCCACCTGACAGATGCATCCCACACGGTGGCTAAGGCACTGGATTCCTACATGGCTGACCGCAGTTGGAGTCCCCAACCCAGGGGCTTGGAAATCACAACAGATCAATAGATAGATACATAAATAAATGTTTGTTGGGGACAAAATTCCCTGTGGCATCTGATTTTATGTGAACAGTACCCGTCTCAGGAAACCGATAGCAAATGAAATGCCGCCAGGATGGGAACCGTTAGTACTCCTCTCACTTGGCGGTTCCTGCACATGGCTACTTTTCCAGATGTCATATCAATGCCTATTCAATATTTAGCACATTTTTGAGTTTTGTGGGAGAAAGTGTTTAGGAGGAAACAAGATTCGTAGGCAAACAACAGAGTGGTTTAAAAGGTAAAGAATATCTTTAAAATGCACAGATAAGATGATGTCATCTGATATAGGGTAGGTAGAGCGTATCGTTGACCAAGAAGACGGTTATGTTGAGTATTTCTGAACTAGGGTAGAGCTTTCGTGGTGTTTTACAGGTGACTGTCTTCTGCAAATGTTTGGAGCCAGTATTTTCACAGAACCAAGGGAGTCACTTTAACCTAATGGGGACATTTGGTCATCTTTTGCTAAGCAATCCAGCCTGTGTTCCCCTGGCAGTATGTTGGAAATGAGTTGCAAATATTCTTTTTTTAGAGAGAGAGAGACTTTTGCTGTACAGTGTGTGCACTCACCGGAGAGACAGAGAGATAGAAAGCAAGAAATCACCCCCCAGGGGGGACGGCCACACCACAGTCTTCCTCTGGGGATCTTAGGTGTGCACGTGCACATGTCCGGCCTGAGTTTTAAGCTTCTGGTTCAGGACTCGAACCATGGTCAACTATGTGGGAGTCCAGCGACATGACGGTTGCGCCATCTGCTGGCCCTGAGTTGCAGTTATTCTTGCATGGAGTTAGTTAACTGTTAACTGAACCAGCACCTGGCGCTGTTTTCTAGGTGACTGAGGAGTGCCATTCCTGGTGAGCTACTTGACCTTTCATTCTGAATGGCTCACAAGGAGGATGCTGCGGCTTTTTTTTTTTTTTTTTAATTCAGTCTGAGAGGCAGACAGATAGGCACCCAACAGGGTCCGAATGCCACGTCCCACCCCAGCTTCTGCTAGCCCTGGCATGTTCGGGGGAGTCTCCAGACACGAACCCAGAACTCTCCTGTGGGGTCAGCCTCATGGAGCCTACGCCCCTCTGCTGCTGTCGGGCCCCTGACAGCTGACATGTTGGGCTGTTTAGTAGAAAACAAGGATTTTTTTTTTTTTTTAGATGACATGCGTATGCTAAAAGCAAGTTTTTATAGCTGCAGAAAATTATCTTGGTGCTTAAATAGTGAGGAGGCCAACCTTTTCTTTTTTTTTCTTCTTTTTTTTTTTTTGTGTGTGTGGATTCCGTTGGTAGAAATAATATTTTTCCTTGGAGTGTTTAGGTTGGCATATTATTTAGAGACTGATCTAATTACTTAGAAACACTTTTAAAATTTGTTTTTAGAGGTTTTTGCCTTAGGGTATGTGCACTCGCTGGAGAGAGAGAGAGAGACAGAGGGAAAGTAAGAAATCACCCCCCAGGGGGATGGCCATGCTGCAATCTCTTCATTCTCCTCCTGGGATCTGGGCTGTGTATGCACATACACCCAGTATGATTTCGAAGCCACCAGGCCTGGGACTCGAACCACTGTTGGCAAGGTGGGAGTCCAGCGACACCATCTGCTGGTCCTGAAAACACTTTATTTTTGTGGAGTTGGTGTTGTTATAAGTTGACTATGTTGCATTCTCAAACCATATTCAATTTTTATTGGCTGAATTTTTAAAAACTGTTGCGCTGGTATATACACAAAAACATATATGCTTGTGAATGGCGATACTAAAATAAGGACTATTTGGGAATATATAAAATCAGTTTAACAAGGTGGTTGCTGTTTTTTCATCTAAAATAAAATGTTGGCTTCTTGAAAGTCATTATGCATTTTTGCCTAGAAAACTTAAGTCATGACTTTCCTAACAACCTAATATTTTGGCATTTGCTGATGGTTACCATATTCTTGTCTACCTATTAATGGCTTGACATTTCGAGGGCATCCGAGTTCTAGTGAAAATGCATGTTATATGCGCAGTAATTGGTTAAACTCGATCGGGGCACTGTCTGTAGATAATCTAAGGAAGGAGTTTCTAGTACAAATAAAGGATAGTGTGGTTGTTCCAGGAAGGAAAGAAAAAAAACTTTATTAAGTGGATTTTTAAGAAACCAATGTTCAGGAAAGGTTGCAAGCTGGTACGGAACACTCGTGGCTTATTCCAGAGACGTTAGCTGAAGTCGGAAGTAAGAGAGACTGAAGATGTGCCTTCGGATACATACCTGCCTCTTCTGGAAGAGACGGAGCCTTGGCGTGCAGCGCCGAGGGCGGGACGTGAAGGGACAGGCGAGTTCTCCGGCGGCGGGGGCCTTCGAGCGCGCTCCCAAGATGTTTTCCAGGAAAAGCGCTTTCTCTCCTTGACTACCTTTAAATACTTAGGAAGCCTCGGGCGTTCAGCCTGTGAAGGAAACCCTCTGCAAGAACTGGTCTGAGACCTTTGGGTTATGGCAACGCGGTGTCTGTCCTTTGCTCTTTTCACACTGGTTAGGGACATCCTGGTCTCAATACGGCACTGGAAAACCGGGCCTGCCCTCTCCGTTTCACGCTGTGCTCTGCCCCGGGATGGTCCCGCCTAGTGTCTGGACCGGAGAGCCTCCAGCCTGCTAACTGGATTGGAAATCCGTGCTCACCTCCTGACTACATCGAACACCTGACCTGCATTTCACGGCAGGTGGATCTCCTGTCGCCACCCGGGTGAGCTCTCGGCACAACACTGCTCCGTCAGGGCCAGCCCCGGCCCCGCCCTGGCGCCCCTCCGTGTGTCAGGATCAGAACCCCGGAGTCGTTTTGACCCTCCAAGTCACGGCAGCGTCTCTCCGCCTGTCCCCTTCCTTCCTGTTCACACTGCTCGCTCTGCACCCTCCTTTCCCTGGGCGAGTGCGTGGCTTCCCAGCCGGGCCCTGGCTGAGCTGCTGTCTCCAGACTGTCCCTCCACCTCTAAAGCACACCCAGCAGGTCATGCCCGTGCTGGGGGACAGCTTGGCCGGCATCTGTGGACAGGACGTGCCGACAGCGTCCTTCGTCCCCCACTGCCCCCTCCTGTGCGGCGTGTGGGCACACCAGCGTGGCGCATCTCACGGTCGGGGACTCGCCTCTCACGGCACGCGATGCTGGATTCTCTCTGCATCGGGGTCCTGTCTCCGAGACTGTACACCCCAGCACGGCTCCTGGGCCTGACTGTTCCCCAGTGTATTCGTTTGCCGGAGCCGGCGCAACCAAGCCTCCCCAGACAGAGCGCTTAGACAGTGGCTCCTTGTCTGGCTCTGGGAGGCCTAGGTGCTGGCAGGGCTCTAGGTACTCCTCCTAGGCCTCTCTTTGTTTCTGGGTGTTAGGCAGAATAGCTGCAGCCTTGGGGTGCACTCTCTCGGTTGTGTGTCACGTCACAGTCCCCTTTGTGTAAGGACACTGCTGTGTTGGGCTTGGGGCCCACCTAACGGCCGTATGCCCTTATCTGAGCCAACTGCACCAGCAACTGCCCTCTTTTCAAACCGGGTCACCTTCGGAGGTGCTGGGGTAAAACTTCAGTATTTGAATTCTGGGGCTGGACTCATCCCGTGCAGCCCAGCGCTAGCATGTTAGCCGTAATGCCTTAGAATTGTGCTGAGGTCAGGTGAAACAGTCTTTGAGTAAAGGCTCAGAATTTAATGTTCTTAAAAGACATTTTGAAATAATTAGACATAAAAGTTTATGGTCTTATTAATAACTATATATTAAAATATATAGTTTTCAAATGTGTGTGTGTGTATCTATATCTAAATATATATAAATATTTTTTTTCTTAATTGCCAGAGAGCATATGAGCATATCAAAGAGAGACAGAGAGGGAGGGAGAAGGTGCCCCTCAGTGGGGTGTGGTGACACCATAGTCCCTTCTCCACGTCTGCAGGATGTCGGGCACACACACACCCAGTGTGCTTTTCAAGCCAGCAGCGTTGGAGTCCAGACCGTAGTGAGCTGCATTGGGGCCAGGCTCCATTAACCACTGGATTTTAAGTGGGCCCTTTTCAGAGTAACTTTTAAGCTGTTGCATTTCAGAAGATGTAGCTGGAGGTTTCTAGCTGTTCTGGATATTTCTGCATGAGAGTGTGCCACTTAGTTTTTTATACATTTATTTAATATGTGAATAAACTGACAAGGGTAAAAAAGAGGGGCCAGCAGGTGACGTAGTGGTCGGGTCACTGGACCCCCACATTACTGACCGTAGTCCGAGTCCCAGGCCTGGCGGCTGCTCTCACTCTCCCTTTTTCTTGGATTCTCTCTCTGATGAGTGTGTGTGCACTATAACAAATGAAAAAAAAGAACAAATAAGTAAAATAAGTAATTCTTTTAAAAAATGGGAAGAAGGTGTCAACTTTTATTTATTTATTTTTTTTGAGAGGTTTTTGCTATAGGGTGCATGTGCTCGCTAGAAACACAGAGACAGAAAGTGAGGAATCACTTCCCCCCAGGGGAGATGGCCACGCCGCAATCCCTTCTCCATTTTCCTCTTGGGATCTTGGGCACGCACGCACACGCACACGCTCCTGGCGTGAGTTTAAGCCACCAGGTCTGAGACTCGAACTGCAGTCGACTACATGGGAGTCCAGCAACATAGCCAATACGCCAATTGCTGGTCCCCAATCAGTCTTGAAGCAGGAAAGCAAGTGGACCTGAGGAGCTGAACCTGCAGGTCCGGGAGAGTTGGGACCCGAAGTCCAGGCAGGAGCCTCTCAGCACACTGGCCTGCAGAGCAGAGCTCAGCAGGGTTTGGAGTACCAGGGCTCTGCACAGCCAGAGGGACAGGGTGGGAGTAAACATGAGCAGTAACCCTGAATCCCCTCCCCACCTGCAGCCTAGGAGCAGACCTGAGGTTTGCGGACACATACAGGGCCAGCAGCTGGCCGAGCGGTGCCGTCTCCCTCACTGGACCCTGGGCTGGGGACTGCACGGTTCTTTTCTGGGCGCTGAGGCCACTCTTGACACCCTGTACGTGTGCAGGAGACTCCAGCCAGCTCCTGAGTGTCCTCCCCTTAATGCACATTAGCTGACTTAGGGTCACGAGGCAGTGCAGGACCACCTGAACAAGAGCACGACAGGGGGAACAGCAACGGGAAGACAATGCAGGAAATAGATGAGTAACTTTTTAAATATTTATTTATTTATTTTGCTGTAGGGCATGTCTGCCTGTTGGAGAGAGACAGAGTAGGAGAGAGACAGTGAGGCATTGCCCCTGAGGGCGTGCCATGCCACAGTCCCTTCTCCACTCACACTCAGGATCTGGGGCACACGTGCACACACCCAGCATGAGTCCCAAGTCGCTGGGCCCCGGACTCGGACAGCAGTTGGCCACGTGGGACCCAGCACCTTGACTACCACAGCACCTGCCGGCCTTGCAGTAACTTCATGTAAAAGGAGCTTATCTATCTCTTCTGAGAGAGGGAAAGGGACAGAGAAGCACACCACGGGTCTTTATCCATCGTTCACCCCAAGTCTCAGCTGGCCCAGATCACAGCTCACACGTGTGCTCGGGGTCCCAGGATTTGAAATGGGGTCTTCCCTGTGTTACTGCCATGTCACCGCCTGGCCCCAGATGAATAACTTCAAATAAATGATTAGTATTTGCCTCCAGGAAGGAAGGGCATGTCACCCACGAGCGAGATGTTAGTTTGGAGGGGGGTGGAGCTAGGAAGAGTTCTTGGGCCTTAGAAACACAACACCAGAGCTTTGAAGACTTCCAGAAGGAGAGGAGAAAACTAGAAGGGAAGGGTCCGTAGAGGGGGTAGTCTAGGTCGGGGTGGACCTGCGGAGAGCTGGAGCGCATGCTCTTGCGCGGTGGGGCAGGGGGCACGGTGTGTGTCAGTGAGCCGGGAGCTCAGGCTGAGTGTCAGGCACGCTGAGCACGCCCCACTGGGAGCTGGACTGGCAGATCGGCGTGTTCATTGCAATTACTCCACATGTGACGGGTCTGGCCCCTGGCCTGGTGGTTAAGGGAGCTGGAGCCCTCATGGCTGAACTCAGTTTCGATTCCAGCCCCAGTGGCTTGGGCATGTGTGTGCGGGCGTGCCCTCGGATCTCAACAGGATGGAGAAATGGAGAAGGGATTGCGGTGGCGTCACCACACCCCGCTGGTTTCTCTTCCTGTCTGCCTCTCTAGCTAGAGAATGCACCCTCTGGCATTCACACAAAAAAAGGAATTAGATTGGCTGTAGTTCTGTCAAGAGCCGTGCTGGAAGCGAATTCTGAGGGGGTTGTTGCCGCCCAGCCTGCAGTGCAGCGCTACCGTTCACCAAGTGAGCACAAAACCTGTGTGCACAAAGTCCTTGAGACCTGTCGCGTCTGAAATCTGCCACTCACACACCCTTTGTCAAGAAGCTGTGAGTCACTAAGGCAGGAAGTAAGTCAGAAAGAGGTCAATTCTGAGTGAGGAAACCAGAGGAAGGCAGAGGGATTTTCAGGACAGATGGCAGCTGTGCCGAGGTCGGAGAATGACTGTCCAGAGGAAGCGGGAGAGGAGGCCCTGAGGACGGCTGTTTTCAAAGACGGGAAGCACGACCACAGGCCTCGCTGCTCTGAGCGGAGCTGCTCCCCGTGACACTTGGGGGACTTAGGCCATCGGCCGTGCAGACCAGGCCGGTCAAAGAAGAGAGGCAGCCGCCCACTCTGGGGGAGGTGGGTGCCCGGCCAGTGTCCTCATCCTGTGTGGGGTGTTCAGTCCCCCAGCCAGGCAGGTGTGTGGGTGGGCGGATGCAGGGCGGGCGGTTTAAGAGTTAAACTGCCTTGGGGCCAGCAGTTTAACTCTTAGTGGTGTGGTGGTTGGCTGACCACGGCTCAGTTCAAGTCCCGGTCTTGGTGGCGTGCAAATCATGCCAGGTGCATGCCCGAAGTCCCAGGAGAAAATGAGGAGACGGGATTGGACATTCTTCCCGGAGTGGTTACCCTCTATCCCCTTCCCAGTCTCCCTGTCTCTGCCCTTCTCTGCTGAGTGCACGCACCCTGTGTCAGAATCTTGAGACTTTTTTTCTTTTTTAGATTTTTTGCCACAGGGCATGTGTGCTCACTGGAAAGAGAGCGCGGAAAAAGTGAGATGTCACCCCCCAGGGGATGGCTCAGCCACAGTCCCTTCTCCACTCTCTTGGGATTTGGGACATGCATGCACGTGCGCCCAGCCTGTTTTTCCGGGACTCGAACTGTGGAGTCGGCCGTGGGGGTCCATCACCTTAACCGCCGCACCTGCTGGCCTAACACCCACTCCCAAGAGAAAGTGGGGGTAGTGTCAGGACTGGAAAGAAGCAGAACAAGGCAACCACGCGGGGAAGGCCTAGCCCCCCAGCTCGCCTCGGGGATGCGAACACGCAGGCTCAGGCAGAGGTTGACCTGGCCCAGGGGGCTCCCCACATCCACTGTGGGCCCGTATCGCGAATTCCGCAGGCGGCAGACGGACCGTGCTCGGGAACACTGGCCCGGACGTGTGCAGGCTTCCCTGGTCCTTGCTCTATAGACCAGATGGCAGCTCCTGCTAGCAGTGCCCGGGGTCGGTGACACAGTGACCTGGAGCCGACGGCCGTGCGCAGGCTATGGAGGCTGTGGAGGCCGTGCGAGGCTGTGGAGGCTGCGAGGCTGTGGAGGCTGTTCAAGGTAGACTCTGCGCCATCCTCCCTGAGGGGTGTGGCCTCGGCTGCTGCAGCATTGTCAAGGGGTCCTGGAGCCAGTCCCCTGCAGCCTTGTATACAGGCTTCTCAACCTGCCCTGGAGCCACTTGTCAGAAATTTCAAAATCAGAACTTGCCGTCCCATGGAGATTCCTTTTTTCTCCCTTAATTGGCCATTCTTTGTGGAGCCCCTTGCGAAGGCTGAGTGCGGTGGGTGGCGTAGAACTCCCTGCCGAGGGAGAAGGCCTGGCCGCTGGTGCTCGCTTGGCCAACGGTCTTGGGAAACGTGTGCACAGGCTCCAGGGCCGGACAGTCTCTGGCATGAACCGTCACCCGCTGTGGTCCAGGTGCCGTTCCCAGGGTCACAGGGCCGGAAAGCGGGGGGCTCTCCCCAGGAGGCGCTCACGTTTGGATGCAGTGAATGCACGTTGTTTCAGGTTGCTCGAAGGAAGTAACCGCAGTCGGCTGCCGAGGCCCCCAGCCTGCCCCGTCGGGCTGAGTTTAGGGAGACCCTGGCTGGTGTGGTACCCGAGCAGGACCTGGAGGAGCTGCACTTCTGGGCCGAGCTGTGAAGGCCCGGCAGGCCATGCGGAGGGATCAGTGCGTGGTGGATTGTACCCGAGGTGATCCAGTGTGCTGGACCCCCCGGGGCCTGGGGACGGAGCAGGTGGAGCTCCAGACGGCCCTCCTGGGAAGCAGAGCACAGATCTCCAGTCGAGGGGGGCGGGTGAGCATTGCATGCTCCATTCATCCTTCCTGTTCGTCCCTTTGTTTCCTTAAAGAGTTATTCATTTAACTTTATTGTGACCATGATTATTTTTTTTTAATTTGACCAGAGAGAGAGGGAAAGTGAGAAAGCAGGCCTCCAGGTCCAGGACTCAAACCGCGGTCAGCCATGGGGGAGTCCACTGCCTCAACCAGCACGTCCCCTACGGTCTCCCTGTTGATCCTTTTGACTTGAGTGTAGCTTTTCCAGAGCACAGATCTCCAGTCGAGGGGGGCGGGTGAGCATTGCATGCTCCATTCATCCTTCCTGTTCGTCCCTTTGTTTCCTTAAAGAGTTATTCATTTAACTTTATTCGTGACCATGATTATTTTTTTTTAATTTGACCAGAGAGAGAGGGAAAGTGAGAAAGCAGGCCTCCAGGTCCAGGACTCAAACCGCGGTCAGCCATGGGGGAGTCCACTGCCTCAACCAGCACGTCCCCTACGGTCTCCCTGTTGATCCTTTTGACTTGAGTGTAGCTTTTCCGGCTGACCTCTATTTAGTGCTTAGATAGCTCGAACCCAGGAAGACTAAGTCATGCCCGATGCGGCAAGCAGTGCGCTTAGACTAGCAGCTCCTACTAGCTCTATTACTGTGTCGTTTTAAATTGCTGATAATTACAATAATGCACGTGGGCACAGCGCCAGGCTGGGAAGAGGTATTGTCTGCAAGCAGATCTGGTGTGAGCTGATAGTGCGGTCTGTGTTTACTTTCAGATTGAAATGCTGGATGCTGCGTAAACGCGGAGACGTCTTTTGACTTGCTTTGAACTTGGGAAGGGTGGAGCCCCTTCATATTTTTATTTTCATGGTTCTAATGGACATTAGAAGTTAAAGTGATTTGTTATATCGAAGTTGTTACCTGAATATTGATGTACCTAGTCAGATGTTTAGCAGGATGGCTGTATAGAAGTTGCCGTTTGTGTTTAAAATGTGAATTTCTTCTCCTTGCCCTGGGAGGATTGTCTTGGCCAGTTGTCAGACTTCCTCATTATCAACAAAGATGCAGGTTACTCGCCCAGTAATTTCTTGCCTTTCCCTATCACTGAACCTCAGGAATGAAAAGAGCTCATCTCGTGGTTTCCGATACTTGATTTCACTTAAAATTAGTTGTAAATACATAATAAGGTTGTCGCTTCATATTGCAAAAACAGTCTTTTTGAAGACTACCAATTTACTATTGCCATCCTTTTATGAAAAAAACTTTAATAACAGAAGATAGAATTGATCTCAGGATTCAGGACAGTCATTCTGAAGAGGGCGTTAGCAGCCCTGGCTGCCCCATGTGTGCACGTGTGTGCCAGGCACCGCCCACGTTTCTCGGTCTTCAGGGGGCCACTGAAAACCTCTTATAGACTCCCCTGCATTAACACGCTAGTAAAAAGCGTTTTCTGTATTCAGACATGACCTTTTCAGTTGCAGGGATGTGTTTTCTTACCTTTTCCCAGAGATACTGAAGGAGGAGAGACCCAGGGGAGTCGCTTTCAGACGCTGGCTGTTCACATTCCCAGTTCTGGCCTTCTGAAGTTAGGACATGGCGTTTTACCCAAGCCGACATGGTGGGTAGTTTCTGCGGGAAATTCACTCAGTAGGGTATTGATTTTAGTCAAATTGTCTGAAGAATAAAATACTTTAAAAAGAAGTGAAATTTATTGCAGATATCAGAAATACTCAAAATACTCTTAAACTTATCCATTTTTTAATGACTGTGACTTAGTGCGTATAAATACAAAATGTCCTAAGAGCATCAGATCAGGGGCCAGCAGGTGGCGTGGTGGTTAAGGGTGCTGGACTCGCATATGGCCCACCACGGTTTGAGTCCTGGACCTGGTGTCTTGCTTTCTTATTTCCCTCTCTCTCTCTGTCTCTCTTACTCTGTCCCTCTCTGGTCAAATTAAAATAAATAAATACAGTTAAATAAAAAAATTTAAAAAACAAAAGAACGTCAGAGCCACTGGAAGGGCGCTCATCACTGCTGACGGTGTTGCCAGGTTTGTGCCGCTCTACAGAAAACCTTCCGTGGCTCCTGTTATTTCTATTATCTGTGAATCAATAAGGGTGATTTAGAATGCACATATTTCATTGTTAATATTTAATCAGTAGTACTTCTGGCTGTTTGTTACTTGAAATCATTTCACCCTTTTAGAGGTTTAAGAAACACCCCTGTATGTTGCCCTCAGCTCTGCGTGCGCTGTTTCCTATGCTCTTGGTAAGTGTGCCTACGCGTACGGACCACTGCTTACTTATTTATTTACTATTATTACTATTTTTTTTGAGAGCGAGACTTTTGCTGTAGGGCACATGTACTTGCTGGAGAGACACTGAGAGACAGAAAGTGAGAAATCACCCCCCTCCGGGAATGGCCACTCCACAATCCCTTCTCACCCATTTCCCCCCCAGGATTTTAGGCAGGCACATGCACCTGGCGTGAGTTTCAAGCCACCCGATCTGGACTCGAACCACTGTCGACCATGTGGTAGTCCAGCTTCCTCAGCGCTACGCCGTCCGTAGGCCCCTGGGCCACCAGCCTCCTGGCTTCCCGCCCTCTGCCGTTAGCACTCCTTGCAAAGCATGACAAATGCCTGCTGTGCCATGGCAGTGTGGCGAATTCTCATTCAGCCAGGGAGCCGTCTGCGTCCAGCCACGCTCCCCGGGCGTTAGTTCTCGAAGACGAGCGCTCTGCCCAATGCTGAGGTGCCTCACGAGTGTGGTGACTCGAGTTGGGGTGCTGCCATATTCGTATCACACAACAGTGAAAGCTGCGGTCAGGCAAGGCTGAGTAACTTCCGTGAGGTTCCGCAGCTAGGACGGAGAAGGCCAGCAGAAAGGCAGGTCTGGGGAGGTAACTAGGGCAGCGCACTTTTGATCCCAGAAGTGTCTCGGAGGCGACTGCAGTCACTTGGACAATGCCACCGAGCCAGCCGGAAGCTTGGCTAGCTCCAGAAAGCCAGCACCTCCCGGCGAAGTCGTTTGTGTAGACGTTTGGTGCTGAATTCCCACAGAGTAAAGCATGTACCTGGGATGCAGCTGCTGTGTGTGTCCTGGCAAAACAGAACAGGTGAAAGGAAGACGAGGTCTTCAAAACCTGTCTGTGCCCCCTGGGTTTGGGATGGTGGGGACTCGTGCACTTCCCACGTGCGCCCTGATTTAAGCCCCAGCCTGTGTCAGAGCAGCCAGAGAGAATTAAACCTCAGGAGCCAGCCTGCCGGCCACGACGCTGGTCTGATGCGGCGGGCGTGCATTATCTTAATTTAATACCGCGGCCCGAGAGGAGCAGGTATATTAGGAGCTGTGTTTTACAGAAACAAATTTAAAGCTTGGTAATAACAACCACCAGGTCTTAAAGAGCTCCTCCTGTTTTACAAGCACCACTCCAGACTGTCGCCTGTCTTGTGCTGCCTTTGAACCTCCTAACAGCGCCGTGTGATGTAGGCTTACTGCGAGTGTCGTCACCTTATGGGTAGGAGGCCGAGGGCCAGGGGAGTTAGGCAACCTGCCCAAGGTGACACTGCTGGTTAGGTGTGGAGGCAGGACTCAGCCAGGTTGGCCTGTGTATTTTTTTAAGGTTTTTGCCATAGGGTACTAGTGCTTGCCAGAGAGAGAGAGACAG
The DNA here is from genome assembly GCF_000334495.1 of Tupaia belangeri chinensis. Lineage (NCBI taxonomy): Eukaryota > Metazoa > Chordata > Mammalia > Scandentia > Tupaiidae > Tupaia > Tupaia belangeri. The sequence goes on along the minus strand of NW_006159777.1, from coordinate 2,761,056 downwards.
TGAGAGGGGAAAGTAAGAAATCACTCCCCCACGGCGGTGGCCACATTGCAATCTCTTCTCCTCCATTCTCCTCTCGGGATTTTGGGCACACATGCATATGCGCCCGGTGTGATTTTCAAGCCTCTAGGTCCAGGACTCCAACTGTAACCAGCTATATGGGGACTCCAGTGCTTTAACCACCACGCCACCTGCTGGCCCCGGGTTGGCCTATGTCTTATCCCTGCCCTCAGCCCCCACCGGGTGCATTCTTGAGCTCTGGAGTACAGGGAGGACAAGATAAGGTTAGTCCCTGGAAATTCCTCGGACTTCCTGTTTTACAAGGAGTCTTGAGAAAGTTCATGGAAAATGCCTATTCTGAACAAACTATGCCCGGCTCTCTAAATTTCCACCAAAACAGACGCGGGCTTTAATTCCATCTTCCCATGAATTTTTTCAAGTCCCCTGTGCAACAGCAGTTGGGCGGGAACACGGGCCGATGAGGAAGGCGTCTTTGGGAGCAGTTCGGGGTCTGATGTGTGGGCCTGCGTCTTTTCCTTACCTAACTTCCTCCGTAGAAGGCGCTCAGCTGTCCTCTCAGACACACCGGAGGACAGGCCTCTGAATGGGCGTGCGAGGCCCGTAGCGTAGTCGAGACGGGCGGGTTCCCAGGTGCCCATAAAGGCCTTAGACGGGCCAAGCCGTCTTCGTGGAGACGATAGCTGTCCTTGCTTTACGATTTAATGAAAGCAGGGTTATCTGCATCGACGATGCCTATGAAGACAAGACCTCGTAGCTGCATACGTCATTTTGAGAGTAATGCCTTTTGCATAACTTGGGGTTTTCTCCTACACCTAATTCACCAATTTTTAATTATTAATAGAATTAACTTCAGTTTTTTTTAAAAAGAATTTTCAGTTGGCGCGATGCAAACCGTCACTGTAAAGAGCAGGCTTTCTCGTTTTGCTACACCAGGAGATCCTTCAGCACGCCGCTGTCGTGTCAGGGCATCAGGAACGTTGTGGCGTGCTGTCCTGTGTGTTTTCTATGCAGAAATGCATCCATGGCCCTCCTGATGACCCATGTTAGGTAAGCCACGGGGAGCGGAACGCACGGGTTGCTAAAATCCAAAGCTTCTGCTGTTGAGGAAGATACTCTCAAGGTTCCGAACAAGTCACTCTTTAGACCGTAGCAAAAACGAATTTCTTCCCTAGGCTCTGGTTCAGAACTGTAATAGTCGGGCCAGCTGATCGTGTAGTGGTTACAGCGCTGGACTCCCACCTGGTCGACTGCAGTTTAAATCCTGAACCTGGTGGCTTGGAAATCCCGCCAGGTGCATGTGTGTGTGGGTGCTCGCAAAATCCCAGGAGGAGAGTGGAGGAGGCACTTTAACGCCCGGAGCCCGATTCGATTCTGGGCCATCGCACTCCGGGGGAGGGAGAGGAGTAACCGGCCGACCTGCTTCTGACAGGGAGGCCTGCCCCCGTCCGAGCGGCAGGGGAGCAGCACTCCGTCCGAGCGGCAGCGCAGGAGCAGGTGCGCGGCCCCAGGGCTGCATCTCCAGCGGCGGTGACTAGGGGCCCTCGCTTAAAGTGCGCTCAGAGTTCCACGTGTCGTTTATGTATTGCTCTGCCGAACGCCACGCGGCCTTTCAGCCAGGTTACCAGAAGCACTTTTTACCAAGTTGACCTTCTTCTCCTAGATAGCTAAACTCTTTTCCCCAGGACAGATGAATAAAATGGCACTTCTTAGGGAGGATGGATTACTAAGTAAAGTGGAAGCCCTGGGCAAGGGAAGCAGCCGGTGCGACGTGTTCGCAAAGCCGTAAAAGCACTGCAGTGCGCGGGGCGAGGGCGGCCCGGGTGCCAGCCGCGGCTTCGGCTCCTCTGGGCAGAGGGCTCCGGGACGCCAGGAGTGCTGACGCGGCCGGGGAGTCCCATCTGTGGCATAGAGGGGGAAGCTAGAGGAGGAAGAGGATTGGTCTAGCATGGTGTAATGGATCGAGGCACGTCTGCTGAGACGCAGAGCACTTTAAAGGAGGGTCGCCGGAGAAGTGGAGCCGGGACAGAGAGGGTCCCGCCGCCTGGCTCAGGCTGGGTGTTTGATTAGCTGATTCCTAGACACGGTCCACAGAGGCTTTTTATATTGCAGACGATACCTTCTCGAGAGTCTCATGACCACAAGGATTAATCTCTGTGAACTCCGAAGTGAATCACTGCAGCCTATTAGCTGTCTGGACCGATTCCAGCGCCTGCTTTTTCCTGGTGGTAACTGGGAGGATGCGCTCTGCCTCGTCGTCTCTTCCTGTCGCTGTGACCTCTGGCATCTGGGCCCTGTGCAGGGACGGGAGCGCGGGCCCGCTCGTGCGGAGGGCAGACGCCCGCGCCCTCGCCGACCTCTGCGGGGGGCCCAGACGAGCGCGCGTGCACTCGCACCTCTGTGGTCTTCGAGCCGAAGCCGCAATGAGTAACGTGTGGACACGGCAATGCCGATGATGCCCGCCTGCCCCGGCATGGGCCACTCCGTGACTGTGACATGAGTGAGCTAGTGTGTGGAGTGGACACGCTTCTAACCTGTATGTATTTTGGGGACTAAGGGGTAACTGGTCCCCCCTCCTATACTTCTGAGTGACGAGGTGCAGCACCTGATCCCTGCTGGTGTACTCGGCGCCAGCCTGGTTCGGATGTACCAGGCCGCAGAGCATGCTGGGACCAGGCTTGAGATCGCTCAAGTCCGACAGTGGCGGTTCATCTCCAGCGGCTTCAGGAAACACATCCAACTCGGCTTTCTCATTCACCGATTTGTCGTGCCTTTGCTGGATTTTCTTTTTTACCTCTGAGTTAGGAAGCCCATTTTGGCACACCAAGCCTCCCTGCCGCCTCCCGGCCTTTATCTCTGTTCGGTTTCCTCCGAGGCATATGCCACGCGTCTAGCCGTAACCCTCAGATGGGGTTGCAGAAGCAGCCTGGCCAGGAGAAGGCCTTTAGCCCATGTGTGGAACTTGGTGTGAAGAACAAGCTCCTTGCTCTGGCGCGGTCTCCTGTGCACCTTGCACCTGTCTGTTTGAATTCAGCACCAGCAGGGGTGACCTGAGAAGGGAGTGGGCCTCCCTGCGGGGGCCGCCGCATTTTCCCTTCTGCGTTGGAGGAGGCAGGGATTCGTGTCAGTCGGTGGCTTCAGGTGCACACCTGGGCCTTCGACCTCAGTACGTGGTACTCGCACTGCAGGCTACGATCAGGTCGTTGGCTAAGGTGCTAACTGTGAGACTGGAATGGAATAATGATTACGTCACTGGGCTCCCACGCAGTCAACTGCGGTTCAAATCTTGGACCCGGCAGCTTAGAACTCACACCAGGGCGCATGTGCGTATGAGCCCAACATCCGAAGAGGAGAATGGAGAAGGGATTGCGGTGTGGCCATCCCCCTGGAGGGTGATTTCTCTCTTTCTGTCTCTTGCGTGAGCCACACACACCCTATAGCAAACATCTTTCTTAAAAAATAAAAGTAAAGGTGCTGATTGTTTGTCGGAATTAACCGAAGCATTTTTCAGCCCTGGTAGTTCGGGGTGGCATTTTAATCCCAGCTTCCGACAAGTGTCTGTGCCCCCTCCCGCACAGTGGGGTGGGCTAGTGTTAACAGCTCCAGAGCAGAGAGTGTGGGATGGCAAGTCTGTCCTGGAAGGAGGCCACGATGTACCTCACAATCAAATTTCAGTTCCTGGAAGGATTATTCATGTCTCGGTAGCTCTTCACAAATAAATGAAAGTAGCCTAAAATAGCACGTTTTCCATCCGTTCTGAAAGTCAAAGATACCCTCTTTGTTACTAGGATAACCACTTGGGTTTACGCTCTTTTTGAAGAACATAGTAGACTATACGGACCAGTCTGAACATTTTCAGAAGCTGTTTGTAATTTTTACTTTGAGAGGACTTTTGTGTTAGGGGTGACGACAAGCCCCACTGTGGGTGTGAGTGTTTGCAGGGGTACGCTGGGTGCAGAGAGGCCCATGCTGGCCCAGTGCGTGGCCCCTTGCAGGAGCCTTGCTGTCACACTGCCCAAGTTACTGCTCATCTGTCACTTCTGAGCCGCTGGTGGTTAACATCTGTTACACACACACACACATACACACACACCAAAGAGGAGACTGGCCAAAAAAAAAAGTCTTCATAGGTTTAGGGAATAGTTCATTGTTGTTAACTAACGTGAAGTGAAGATTTAAGCTAAACTAAATCCTTTAAGGTTCCGTTTCCGTGAACGATGCCACCACATGCCTCGTGGTACACGACACGCTCCACACCCTTCTCGTCCTGCCCCCTGACCTGTCCCCAGTCTGGCCCGTCTGGCTCCCTGTGGCCTCTCAGCCCAAACTGCCATCGGCCCTCTCAGGCTACGTGACTCCAGCTTCCTGCCCTTCTGCGTACACTCCCCTGCAGCCAGAAAGGCACAGAGCTGCTCTTGGAAGCAGTGACTGTCCCCAAACCTCGGCACCTGCAGCAGTCAGGCCTGCAGCCCTTCTCCTGCAGACCGGCTGCTCCCAGCATGCCTCGCTCCCTCTCTAACCTCCCGACCTGTGTCTCTCCACGTGGGAGGCTCGAGGCTCTGCTCAGACGTCCTCACCCTCAGGAAGCTTCCTTGGTCACCTCCCTACCCACGCCTAGGGCCAGATCCCCTCCCAGAGTGGATCGCACTTGGGGGTGAGTTTTGACTCCTGCATTAGACTACGAGCCCCAAAGAGCGGCCCATGATCTTTTGCTCATCCTTGCATCCAAAACATGTCTCAGAGTGCTTTGCAGAAAGTAGTTGCTCAATAAAATCTTGTTCTATTGGGGGCGGCAGGTGGTGTGATGGTTAAGAGATTGGACTCCCACATGATCGACCCCAGTTCAAGTCTTGGACCTGGTGGCTTACTGTCTCACTTCCCTTTCTGTCTCTGGTCAAATTTAAAAGTAGTAACAAATAAAATGAAATAAATAAATACTTAAAAAATCTTGTTCTGTGAACGAATCAGGTAGTTGTGAAATGCAGCCCTTTTCTACCCTCGTGGTTGGTAGTGAGGGGACAGGGAGTAGGTTTGTTTGTGTAGGGGCACGCCGTAGTTGAGTTACACACTCTCAAGTGAGACGTGGCCCAGATTGGGGGGCACAGCGGTGGTCTAGGGGCTAAGGTGCTGGACTCCCACATGGCTGACCGTGGTTTGAGTCCAGACCCAGCAGCCTGAAGCTCACACCGGGTGCATGTGCGTGCGTACCCAAGATCCTGAAAGAATAGAGGAGAAGGGATCGTGGCGTGACCATCCCCTCGGGGTGATTTCTTGCTTTCTGTCTCTCTGTCGGGGGAGTAGAGGTTTGCTTTCCCGTTGACCTTGAACTTTGATCATCATATCCAAAAATCATTTTAAAAATTTTGGTCTGCCCCTGGGAAAAACGATTTATTTATGAAGGTATGTGTAGTAATGAGCAGATCTGTCTTTTAATTTTGTTATAGGGCACATGCACTCTGGAGAGAGAAGGTGTTAAGGCTCTGGGGGAGGGGTGTGTTTGGCGGTGGCCATGTTGCAATCCCTTCTCCTCTCGGGATTTTGGATGCACAGACTCACACTTGACATGGTTTTGAACCACGTAGTCAGCCCGTGGGATCCACCACAGCTGGCCCATAAAAAAGATGTCATAGATCAGTTCTTTTACGAATCTGCGAGTACGGGCCTTTGCGCCAGCCGTGTGGGAGTGACCCGGTGTCCCCTCTTCCTTCCGTAGGCTCTGGCAGCCAACGCTGGAACGGGATTTGCTGTCGCGGAGCCTCAGATCGCCATGTTTTGTGGGAAGTTGAATATGCACGTGAACATTCAGACCGGGAAGTGGGAGCCCGACCCCACCGGCACCAAGAGCTGCTTTGGAACAAAAGAAGAGGTGCTGCAGTACTGTCAGGAGGTACGAGCACGGCGGGGCGCCCACCCTCGTGCCAGGCTCGACTTTCGAGACCAGTCTTAAGACCGTCTCTGTTCTGGCTCAGATTACCTTTTGGGTTAGAAAAAGGAGGTCTGAGCTCTTTGGGCGTTTCCCCGAGACCAGTACTGAAGGCCGGTGTGGTCTGAGATGGCACTGCACGATGTCCCCGCAGACTCGCCCCACGGGCACTTCAGCTGCCGAACCCGGTGGCTGCTCTAACCTCCCGACCTGTGTCTCTCCACGTGGGAGGCTCGAGGCTCTGCTCAGACGTCCTCACCCTCAGGAAGCTTCCTTGGTCACCTCCCTACCCACGCCTAGGGCCAGATCCCCTCCCAGAGTGGATCGCACTTGGGGGTGAGTTTTGACTCCTGCATTAGACTACGAGCCCCAAAGAGCGGCCCATGATCTTTTGCTCATCCTTGCATCCAAAACATGTCTCAGAGTGCTTTGCAGAAAGTAGTTGCTCAATAAAATCTTGTTCTATTGGGGGCGGCAGGTGGTGTGATGGTTAAGAGATTGGACTCCCACATGATCGACCCCAGTTCAAGTCTTGGACCTGGTGGCTTACTGTCTCACTTCCCTTTCTGTCTCTGGTCAAATTTAAAAGTAGTAACAAATAAAATGAAATAAATAAATACTTAAAAAATCTTGTTCTGTGAACGAATCAGGTAGTTGTGAAATGCAGCCCTTTTCTACCCTCGTGGTTGGTAGTGAGGGGACAGGGAGTAGGTTTGTTTGTGTAGGGGCACGCCGTAGTTGAGTTACACACTCTCAAGTGAGACGTGGCCCAGATTGGGGGGCACAGCGGTGGTCTAGGGGCTAAGGTGCTGGACTCCCACATGGCTGACCGTGGTTTGAGTCCAGACCCAGCAGCCTGAAGCTCACACCGGGTGCATGTGCGTGCGTACCCAAGATCCTGAAAGAATAGAGGAGAAGGGATCGTGGCGTGACCATCCCCTCGGGGTGATTTCTTGCTTTCTGTCTCTCTGTCGGGGGAGTAGAGGTTTGCTTTCCCGTTGACCTTGAACTTTGATCATCATATCCAAAAATCATTTTAAAAATTTTGGTCTGCCCCTGGGAAAAACGATTTATTTATGAAGGTATGTGTAGTAATGAGCAGATCTGTCTTTTAATTTTGTTATAGGGCACATGCACTCTGGAGAGAGAAGGTGTTAAGGCTCTGGGGGAGGGGTGTGTTTGGCGGTGGCCATGTTGCAATCCCTTCTCCTCTCGGGATTTTGGATGCACAGACTCACACTTGACATGGTTTTGAACCACGTAGTCAGCCCGTGGGATCCACCACAGCTGGCCCATAAAAAAGATGTCATAGATCAGTTCTTTTACGAATCTGCGAGTACGGGCCTTTGCGCCAGCCGTGTGGGAGTGACCCGGGGTCCCCTCTTCCTTCCGTAGGCTCTGGCAGCCAACGCTGGAACGGGATTTGCTGTCGCGGAGCCTCAGATCGCCATGTTTTGTGGGAAGTTGAATATGCACGTGAACATTCAGACCGGGAAGTGGGAGCCCGACCCCACCGGCACCAAGAGCTGCTTTGGAACAAAAGAAGAGGTGCTGCAGTACTGTCAGGAGGTACGAGCACGGCGGGGCGCCCACCCTCGTGCCAGGCTCGACTTTCGAGACCAGTCTTAAGACCGTCTCTGTTCTGGCTCAGATTACCTTTTGGGTTAGAAAAAGGAGGTCTGAGCTCTTTGGGCGTTTCCCCGAGACCAGTACTGAAGGCCGGTGTGGTCTGAGATGGCACTGCACGATGTCCCCGCAGACTCGCCCCACGGGCACTTCAGCTGCCGAACCCGGTGTCTGCCCCAGGGAATGCGTTGGGGCTGAAAGCCTGCTGCTTTTGTCCTGCAGTACAGACTCCTCAGGGCCAGAGTGTACCCCATCGGGACCTTCGTGTTCATGGCGGAAGTCATGAGCGTTTTGGCTCACGCGGGGCGAGCGTGGCGATACACGGCTGGCTAGCGACTGTCCCCCTGCAGGTCCATTCACTGTGCGTTTTCTTCTTCTGGACAGATGTACCCAGAGCTGCAGATCACAAACGTGATGGAAGCCAACCAGCCCGTCAGCATTGACGACTGGTGCCGGAGGGACAGAAAGCAATGCAAGAGTCACATCGTCATTCCCTTCAAGTGCCTCGGTGAGTGTCCCCCGGTGACAACTGTATCTGCTAAGAAGCGGGAGCTGCTTGAATTTATGCAGGGCTTTCTCCTGTGATCATCTGCTGCTTCCTAGTGACCATGGTTGGCTTCTGCTCAGGGGTTTCTAGCTCTGGTTCCAGGTGGGCACCTCCCGTCTTTGGGGGCTGGACCTTCCCATGGTGTGAGGACTAAGAGTGACCCTGTGGGACAGGCCACTGTGCTCCCTGTGGCGGCTGAAATGGCTGCTTCACAGTGGCAGTAGTGAGGGGTGCCGCGAAGAGCAGCCCCCGGGAAAGAACCTCTGCCCCCGCTCCCTGTCGGACACGCATTCACACCGATACTCAGACCAGTGTAGATGCAGCCGTCCAGATTTGGTCACACAATCTCAAAAGGGCAAGACGGTTGATTTCGGATTATCCGTGCTAGCTAGCGTTAATGTGGACATCTGGGCGGGCCCGTCCGTAATCTGATCTGAGCCACTAATTTAACTTACTCGCCTCCCTCCCTTCATTAAAACCTTTGCTTTAATTGCAGCTAGCAGTAGAATGTAGCAAGGAGCAGTACCCTAATGAGAGGACAGTCAGACCTGAGTAAGAATAGTTGTGATGCCCGGCAGTGAGCTTTGCTTGAGAGCCACTCAGTAAGAGGGAAGAGGGACGGTGTGTGAACCCCCACTGACCGAGCAGCTCACAGCCACGGGAGGCTCCTTCAGAACGGGCGGCGGTGCGGTTTGAGGATGTTCTCCTGTCACATTTGGCTCGGAGAAGCCCCTAGTAGGGGTTTCATTCTCTCCCTCCCAAATTCTCAAACTGTGCGATGAGCTGACTCTTGAGCGTTTGTAGACGGCGCACAGAAATGCTCGAGCCCTTCCTCCTCTCGTGTCATCACCTCTGAAGTCTTGTCCTCCTGCTCGCCTGTGTCGCTCAGAGCTCCAGTGCCCACGCAGACGGAGGGGACCTGGGACCTCTTCTGTCCTCCCGTTACCCAGTTGTTTCATGCCCAGCTCTCAAGCCAGCCTGATTCTTATGTCCTAAAGATGGCCATTCCTTGGACCCCCGCCCACACTAATGTTGGCGGGGACTTTTCTTTTCTTTCTTTTTTTTTTTTTTTTGGAGAGGTTTTCGCTATAGGGCGCGTGCGCTTGCCAGACAGACAGAGAGAGACATACAGAAGTCGAGAAATCCCCCCCTAGGGGGGATGGTTACGCCGCAATCCCTTCTCCTCCGTTCTCCTCTCGGGCTCTTGGGCATGCACGCACATGCGCCTGGCGTGAGCTTTAAGCCACCGGGTCCAGGACGCGAACCGCGGTGGACTACGTGGGAGTCCAGCGACATAGCCATTACGCTAACTGCTGGTTCCCAAGGGACTTTTATTTTCAAGGGAGACACGGTCACAGTTGGGGGACTTTCTCCGAGCTGCTGTGCTCGCAGGCGCAGGGTGGCTCCTCAGGAGGTCATCGCTTCCCTTTTGATAACCTCGTATCTCGGGAGCTGTTTTCAGTCGTTCCTCTGATTAAGAAAGCAAGTGCCCCGTGAGTGTCGCTGCGGGAGTCAGGGTGCTAGCCGGGGCTGACAGCAGTGGTAGGCACAGTGGCAAGTGGCACGGCCTGGTGGGACAGACCCTCACGCTGTCGTCGCCCTGGGGCTGCTGCAGCATGCTCGCCGTGGCCAACAGTGGCGCTCACGAATGCAAAGTGGCACAGTTCTTTTAGGACGTCACACGTGTCCATCTGTCCCTTGTCGTGGTGGGAGTGTCACCTGGGTGTGGGAGGTGTGCCAGGGTCAGGACCGCCTGAACCTCAGTAGAACACCTCCATTTGCTGGGTGTTTTGTCGCCGGGCCAGGTGTGAACAGGAGCCGGGAAGTGAGTCTAGGAGTATTGGTCATGAGCGTGCGGTCACGGGGGTGGCCAGGTGTACACATGAGCAGAGCCCCGTCGTGTGGGACTACAAGGGGACCACAGTAGGGGACACTGGGAAGTCCCCGGCCTTGCAGCTGTGAAGCACAGTGGGTTGCGTGTCTCTGCTGAGAGCTGTGCCGGTCGGCCTCGGGGGACACAAGACAGATGGCAGCCAACCTAGATGAGACACTCCTGTCACACCTCGCTGTGACAACTAGGTCGTTTCCTCCTCGGGCCCACCCAGCATCCCTCCTGACTACGGCTCTCTTTTCCAGTGGGTGAATTTGTAAGTGATGTTCTGCTAGTTCCAGAAAAATGCCAGTTTTTCCACAAGGAGCGGATGGAGGTGTGCGAGAACCACCAGCACTGGCACACGGTCGTCAAGGAGGTGAGAGGGGGCGGAGAGGCCGTGGTGGGTCCGCCCAGCCTCCCCACACCGAGAACCGTCTCGTGGCCTCCTTGGCGCCCCCTCACCCCCAGGGCACCGAGTCCTGTGTCCTAACTGGAAAGTGTCGGGGGCAGGCCGGGGGAGGAAGTTGAGGGGCCCAGAGGCTGCCACGCAGGGAGGCCGTGCCACCCCAGGACTGTAGAAGGAGCTGCTCACTGGCAGTCTGGGCCCAGGTGCAGACAGAGCTGGGCACCGCTCCGTCCTGGGGCGAGGGAAGCCTTCCTCGACCCTCCAGGGAGCCGGCCTTCCTGGGTCAGACTGCGGTTGTGGCTGTCCCAGCGATGAACGGGGTCAGCCCCGCCTGCCCCTGACAGGCTCGTGTCACTAGAGGATCCATTGTTGATCATGTCCAAGGCCGTGTCTCCAGTGTTTGGGGCCCCGGTGACGTTCTCTGCTGTAAGTTAAATAACTGTAAATCTTCGTAGAACGACATGACAACCTTTTGACCAAAGACGTATGTGTCCGTCAGAACATCGCCTGGTGGCCTGATTAGGGCTTTTTTCACATAAAGCCTAGGGGCCGGGGAGCCTGGCCAGGCTGACGAGGCTCTTCCTTTTTTTTCTCTTCCGACTGCTCCGCGGTCTCTCCTAGGCATGTCTGACCCAGGGGATGACGCTGTACAGCTACGGCATGCTCCTGCCCTGCGGTGTGGACCAGTTCCACGGCACGGAGTACGTGTGCTGCCCGCAGACCACGGTCATCGAGACTGCCGTGTCCAAGGAGGACGAGGACGAGGAGGACGAGGACGAGGACTATGATGTTTACAAGAGGTGAACTCTGGCTGGTCCTGAGCCGTGGAATCTTTCTGCCTTAGTGAACGTGGCTGCTAGCGGAGTCTTCCGGGTCCACCGGGCGTTCCCCCGTTATGCCAGAGCCGCCTCTGCTGGCATCCCCTGGCCGTGGCCCATTGTGGGAGTCCCTGTGACCCTGGCCGTGCAACCTCGGGGACCCGGTGCCCTCTGTGCAGCCCAATGCGTGGACTCCGTGGGTGGTGGCACGGTCGGCGAGGCGGGCTTGCTTCCTGTCTCTGCTCTGTTTCAGAAGAGGGAGCGGATCACCCTGGTGCTTCGTGCTTAGGGGCGGGTGCTGACCTGCCCGTTTTACTTCATTCCGTTTTTCTGTGGTGGCCTCAGTGAATTTCCGACTGAAGTAGATTTGGAAGACGTCACAGAAGCAGCTGTGGATGAGGAGGAGGAGGAGGAGGAAGAAGGGGAGGAGGTGGTGGAAGACCGAGACTACTACTACGAAGCCTTTAAAGGAGATGACTACCACGAGGAGAACCCCACGGAGCCCAGCAGCGATGGCACGATGTCCGAGCAGGAGATCGCGCACGACGTGAAAGGTAACGCACGTGCCCCGGCCGGCCGCCCACGTGGGGTACCGCGTAGCCCTTTGTGTCATGTTGATGGCAGGTAAGTCCCAGAAGGCGAGGGGATCCACACCACAGCACCGTGCCGCCGTCACAGCGGGCAGGAGGCGTGGAGGGCACCCAGACCTGAGATGGAGAGCAGAGTGTGCGTTCAAGGGTTTCATCAGAGAGCGGGACTGAAGAGCAGAGGAGGCAGCGCCCCCTTCAGGATGCTTGAGCCCTGCTTTCTAGCATGGAAAACAGTCGCTCCCTGGGCTCTTCTCCTGCCTGTGCCCACAGTGGCTGCCCTGTGTCCAGGATTTGCAGCTGGGGGACTGGAACTCAGTACCTGCGGGTCTCAGAGCAGAGCTGCAGTTTTCCTCTCACCCATTTAAAAAGGGGAGGGTGGGGACCAACAGATGGCGTATTGGTTACGTCATTGGACTCCCCCATAGTTGACCATGGTCAAGTCCTGGATCTGGTGGCTTAAAACTCAGGCCGGGTATGTGTGCATGTGTGCCCAAAATCCTGAGAGGAGACTGGAGAAGGGATTGCCGCGTGGCCAGCCCCTCCCCCCCGCAGGTGATTTCTCGCTTTCTGTCTCTCTATCTCTCCGTCTCTCCAGTGAGTGCACGTGCCCTATTGCCGAACTCTCTTTTAAAAAGAAAAATAGGAAGGGTGCCCCTGGGCCATCACATCGCCCTCCAACTGTGAAACCAATTGGGACTGAATGGTCCCTTAGGACCCAGCGGGAGGTTGCTCAGCCGGTCACCCTGGGGGTGTGGGGCTGCGACCAGCTCGCTCCTCCAGCCACTTCCCCATGCAGAACAGCCCTTGCACCTGCCTGGCCTCCTTCGGGCCTCGAGACCACGAAGTTGACAAAGCGGGCAAGCGTCTCCACCTTTCAGGTCTGAAAGGGGAGGCCCGAGGGGCTCCTCCCTGGCAGCCCCCACGTCATCCAGACTCCAGCAGTACCCAGAGTGCTTGTCCTTATTCTTAAACGTCCGTGTTACAAGGAGGGTGACGGTGTGCCCGAGTGTGACGAGGCCGGCCAGGGCCCCCCCTCCGCCCCGCAGCCCACGCCCGCACCGGCCGACTGCAGCGTGAGAAGCCTTCGAAGCGCGTGCCGTGCCCTGCTGACGCTCTGACGTTTCCACAGCTGTCTGCTCCCAGGAGGCGATGACGGGGCCCTGCCGGGCCGTGATGCCCCGCTGGTACTTCGACCTCTCCAAGGGGAAGTGCGTGCGCTTTATATATGGCGGCTGCGGCGGCAAAAGGAACAATTTTGAGTCTGAGGAGTATTGTGTGGCTGTGTGTAAAGCGCTGAGTAAGTCCCGCCGGGCATTGGCCCCGCGCAGCAGCACTGTCCTGTCCAGCCTCCGTCCCCGCGTCCTTGTGGCCGCGTCTGTGTGGTGTGCCCTGGGCCAGGTGCTCGCTGTTGGTCGTCTCGTCCCCTCTCTGTGCTTGCCGGGCCCAGGCTTCCTCCCCCTGGGCTGTCGCCGCCTGGTTTTCCGTGCCCATGCCCCTGTGTGTGTGGTGGCTGTCGGTGGTGGCGGGTGCCAGTCTGGTCACGGTCAGCACCGCGAGGGCTCGTTCTTTCTCATCTGACCTGGGAGGCCACGGGCTCCGGATGCGGTGGGAAGGCCAGGCCTTCGGCCACCTGGGCCAGGGCACCAAGGAAGCTGCCATCCCCATGCTGACCTTGGCTTCTCATTCTGGTCGCGGAACTGCCTGCCGCTGACACCCGTGACACGGGGCTGACAGGACCCCTGGCACCAGGAGTACCGTGGGAGCTCAGGATGGAGGAGCTTGCCGTCTGCACCAGGGCAGAGACTGTGGCCCCCCGTGTCTTGCAGTGCTGGGTCATGCAGAACTTCAGAACGGGGTTTCTGCTCTGTGTCATTTGGTGTCCAAGGGTGTTCAGGAGACCCAGGTAGAAAGAGAATGTTCCCTCCTCGTGGCCACCCCCCCTGCCCCCGAGGCCCTGCGCCCACGTGCAGTGACCCTGCGCCAGGAGAGTCCCCCGAGCTCATGCGACTCAAGGTCGCCGCCCGCCGCTGCTGTTTGCGCTCAGAGTTTGGCTGTAGCCCGAGCGCCTTCACGCTCCCGCTTTCTTCCCCAATGGGAGGTTTTCAGACCCGACAGCACATGGCTGCCTCCTGGGCTCCGGCCCTACTGCGCCACGGGGAGGCTGTTCTTGGTGGATACGGCTGAAAAGGTGGAATTAGTGAGTCCTTTGGGAATTGGCGAGTGGACTTTTCTAATTCAGGAAGGATTTAGATAGACAAAATTATCGTTTCCTACTTTGTAAAACTACTCACACTGAGGACGAGCACTGTTTGGGGTTGGAAACTGACGAGTCAAGGCCTTTCAAGAGCTTGCTGCATGTAGCCCAGGTGGTTGATGGCCGGCCACGCTGCCACGGTGGGTCGGTGGAGTGCTGTTTCCCGTGTTCGAGGGGAGGCTTGCCGGGAGAAGTAGCGTGCTTGGGTCCTGGCAGGGTCGGCTGGGGCCTCGGACAGCCTAGAAGTGCCAGGTCTCAGTGCTGACATGCATGTCCTCTGCGGGGTCTGAGGCAGAGGGACTGTGGCTGGTCGTGTCACCCAGAAGGCTGTGGTTCTGGCCTGAACCCTTTGTGTCAGCAGAACCAGACCTCCAGGCTTGTGGTCCCTGTCCCCTTTTTTCCCCAGGAAGGGAGGAGGCCACTGGGTGAAGTCCTGACCCTCACTCCGCCTTCACGGGTCTCGGGGAACGTGGTTTGCTAAGGCATATGCCCTTATTCAGCTCATCCAAAGGTGGATGTTGGGGTCCTTTTCAGACTTAAGCAGGACTCAGAGATCCTTCACAGGCGTTTAGTTGTAGCTTTTAGGGTTGGCAAATAAGAGGGACAGATGAGAGGCGCTCCGTCAGGGACACTGGAGTGGCGGCTAGCTCAGGGCCGTCTTCGTGGCTGAATGGTCATCCCGGCAGGCTGACCGCTCCCTGTGCGTGCCCGGGCCGGGACAGAGCACATCAAGCAGGTGGGTGACCCAGGGGATGACGTGTGTCCTCACCTGGGGGCTGCGGGCGAGGGCTGGTAAGAACGCTTGGGCTGCTGAGCCTCCCTGTGGGTATGTCTCGGGGAGATTTGGCAAAGCTTCCCGTCTGGGTCCCTTCCCTCAGGCAGTGAGGCGAAACCCGCGTGCAGATGCGCACTGACCCGGGCCAGCCAGAGCGTGGGCCTTGGCGGCAGAAGGACCTCAGTTTCAGCGGGCTTGCCAGGGCCCCCGGGGCGGGCACCCGGTCAGTGTCATGGATCACGAAGCCCAAAGGGGCCTTGGTATCAGTGGGGTGTCTTTGTCCAGTTCAGCAACCTCATGTTACAAACCTGGGCGGGGCCAAGGGCCCCAGTGATGATGAAAGCTTGGAATCGTCACTAGAGTGTAGGTAGCCAGAGGGAAGAGGGCCCCGAGTCCCGGGCTCCATGATGGTGTGCACGTGCCCTGCGGGTCCTGCCTCACCCTCGCTCTGTCAGATGCAGCAGGGCATTGCAGGCAGCTCACCAGGCTCTGCCGCAAAGCAGGCCGTCCCCCCTGCAGCCAGAGCAGGTGCCGCTCGGTGCTGGAGAAGCCAGGGGACCGTGCCCGGTAGACCGCCATATTAGCGTGCCGCGGTGGTGAGCATGGTGTGAGGAGGGCTGCCCGCATAGTGGAGCGGAGCAGGTGTGCAGACGGCAGCCCTGCGTGGAGCGGCATGGGCCGTGAGACAGCTGTGCCCGCGCTGCAGGTCCTAGCGCTTCCCTCGAGAGTGCAGCGCAGGCAAGCCGGACCCCGAGGGAACGCCCTCATGCTTTCGTTTCAGTGCCCCCCACCCCTCTGCCGACCAACGACGTGGATGTGTACTTCGAGACCTCCGCGGACGAGAACGAGCATGCCCGCTTCCAGAAGGCCAAGGAGCAGCTGGAAATCCGGCACCGCAACCGGATGGACAGGGTGAGCCTCAGGGTGCTTGGTGCTGGGCAGTGTGGGCTGGGCGTTGGGGCTCCGGGGCAACCAGTGATGTTGCCCCTAGACAGGCATGCTAGTGTGAGGACGGGAGGGTCTGGGTGTGCCAGTGGAGCCAGCTTCCAGGAGGACTGGTCCGGCCTCCTGCCCCTACACCCACAGGACGGACTGAGGGCTCCCTGTGCTGGTGGAGCCCTTCCCAGGACCGCGGAGCCCTTCCTGGGACTGTGGTGCACTCAGGGCTCTCTCTGCTCTCTCAGTTTATGTCATTTAAAAAAAAATTATTTATTTTATTTTTTCATTCATTTATTTTTTAATTCGACCAGAGAGAAACAGAGGGTGAGAGTGAGAGAGAGAGGAAGTCAGAAAGCAAGCCACCAGATTCAGGACTCGAACCCTGGTCAGCCATGTGGGAACGTTCAGCGCCTTAACCACCACACCACCTGCTGGTCCCCCGTCGTCATTTTTTAAAGCCATTTTTGCCATAGGGCACATGCACCAGAGAGAGGCAGAGACAGTGAGAGGGAAAGTAAGTCATCCTGGGGAGATGGCCATGTCGCACTCGCTTCTCCATTCTCCTCCGAGATCTTGGGCACGCAAACACATGCGCCTGGCATGATTTTAAAGCTGAGATTCTACCTGCAGTTGGCTGTGCGGGACTCCAGTGACGTAAGTGCTATGCCATCTACTGGCCCCAATTTTAAAACCTTTCACCTGAACAAAAAAGATCTCCCTCCTGACAGGGAGCACGCACCTGAGAATGAGGGTGGAGGGGGAGGCGCACCCTGCCGAGGGTCTGGACGCAGCCCCCATCCCCACCCTGCAGCGCTCCAGCCTGCTGTGTGCCCTGGGCACTTACGCACACGCCTGGTATGGTCCATGCCGACTGCCCGGTGTCAGCTGCAATCCACGTGGGACCCGGCCTCTCTCCAGCAGTTCCTTAGCACTGTGCTTAGGGCCAGCCTCCTTTTTGTTTTTTATTTATACTTTTTTTTCAGTTCTTCCATGAGGGAGAGACAGGCAGGCACCCCATCAGGGCCTTCATGCCGAGATCCAAGCCAGCTTTAGGCAGCCAGGGTCTCAGGCACCTGCCTCTGTGCACCCGTGTGCACGGGAAGGTGGGTCCCCTGACCCAGACCCTCCCACGTAGCCTCGGCATGATGGGGCATTGCGTTACCGGCTGGCCCGCAGAAGGGAGCTTCTATCCCTGTCTTAAAAGTGAAGCTGCATCGGGGCCAGCAGGTGGCGGGGCGGTGAAGGTGCTGGACTCCCACGTAGCTGACCATGGTTTCAGTCCTGGGCTCGCCCTTTTTCTCTCTCTCTGCCTCCAGTCAGATTAAATAATGATAAATAAAATAATTCTTAGGAAAAGGAAGGACCAAACTGCCAGTGCCATCTGCCGTGTGACAGGCTGCCATAAAGAGGAGCTGTGGGAAAGCGAGGCTGTGAGTGCGCTCCGGCCAGCTGCTGGCCCTGAGCCTCCGTGTGCTGCTTTCCCCGGAAGTTCCTTAGTACACGTCAGAGCAGCAGGGGCCCCGGATTATGCTCCTTCAGCCTGACTGCCGACTGCGGGAAAGCGAGCACGCCCGGGGTTGCAGCGCCCTCATTTGACTGCCGACTGCGGGAAAGGGAGCAGGCCCGGGGTTGCAGCGCC
>NW_006159777.1:2734244-2742666 GCF_000334495.1 Tupaia belangeri chinensis | reverse complement strand
CAGCTGGACTGCGACTGCGGGAAAGGGAGCAGGCCCGGGGTTGCAGCGCCCTCACCTGACTGCCAACTGGGGAAAGGGAGCAGGCCCGGGGTTGCAGCACCCTCACCTGATTGCCGACTGGGGAAAGGGAGCAGGAGGCCCCGTGAGGCTGGGATGCCACACCACGGCCTTCCCATCTCTGGTGCTGGGCTGTGCTTTGGGAAATGGTCGTGGTTTTGTTTTATTCACCTCAGTTCTCAGAAATAGGCATTAACCTCAATCTTCTGGTGAGGAATCTATGGCCTGGAGACTTTTAAATAAGTCCCCAGGGTTCCATAGCACAGAGGTCGAGGAGTGGAGGCTCTACTTAGGGAGAGATGGGGCCTAGAGCTCCAGGGGCAGTACAGCCCTGGCTCACACGGGACCACACGGCATGCTTCCCGATGGCAATTTCCACGGTAGATTCGGCGCCCGACAGTATTTTTATGACGGGTGGTGTGTTCCGGGGATCGTTCTCTGGCGATCGTGCCTTCGACCCTCGTTCTAGGTGAAGAAGGAGTGGGAAGAGGCAGAACTTCAAGCCAAGAACCTCCCCAAGGCAGAGAGGCAGACCCTCATCCAGGTAAGGCCCTAGCCCAGGAGCGGCGCTGAGCCTGGCCTTCTGGAAATGGGGCTGGAGCCAGAGCCCCAGGAAGCCGAGTCCCGTAGCTCCTGTAGTCGAGGACGTCGGTGACGGTTTTCTTTTCCACCTCTGGCCTCCTCTCCTACAAGAGCACGCCTGGGGCACACCAGGAGGTGGCCTGGCTCAGCTGCCATTGTTCCCTGTGCCTCCTGTCCCTGTCCCCTTCCTTCTCAGGCTGTGACTTTTCTGCACTGCTGGATATGTTTTCCCTTTTTTTACAAAGAGTAGGAAGCGAAGCTCTCTGATATGGGCTGAGCTCCGTCTTTGTAAGGCAGCCTGATAGCCACACACCACATTCCCTCTCAGGAAGGAGAGGGTATGGCCAGGCTAGGGGTGGCAAGTGACAGGACTCGTAAAGCAGATAGCGTTGTAGATCGGTTCAGGTTTTACTGCACTCTCCTCTCACGGCCTTAGCTTGTTTGCCAGTCGCCTAAAAACGCGAGTTCCGGCATCCCGTGCGTTTGTTCAAGGACTTTCAGCCTGGTCACTTCAACTGCCTCGCACAACCTGCCCCGTGTGTGGCTTGTGTTCGAGAACCTACCTGTCCGTCAGGGTCTGGGCGTGGACATCGCCGTGCTCCTGTGAGGAAGGGCAGTTTCTCCCTTGTCGGGCACGCCCAGGACCAGGCGCCGGGCTCTCAGTCAGGGCTTTCTGTCGTGCCCTCTGACACCGAGACCCAACTTGCTGTGTTGAGGTCAGGAGGCAATTACCCCTGGAATCGGGCGAGGTATGCTTCGATGTTCCCCTTGCTCCACTCGTGCAGGCTCCAGATGCCCTCGGCAGGAACAGCTCAGGGGCAGCCTCCCTGACTGCCTTTGCGCAGATCACCTGCTCTTCTTCCCGTCTTCTTCCCGCCTCGGTCTAGCACTTCCAAGCCATGGTGAAAGCCTTGGAGAAGGAAGCGGCCAGCGAGAAGCAGCAGCTGGTGGAGACCCACCTGGCCCCAAAAGCAGCAGCTGGTGGAGCCCCACCTGGCTCGTGTGGAAGCCATGCTCAATGACCGCCGCCGTGTGGCGCTGGAGAGCTACCTGGCCGCCGTGCAGTCGGACCCCCCGCGGGTGAGTGAGAGGACAGTGGGAGCCCCAGGGTCGCTCACCCTTGGGTATCGTATGCGCGGACCCAGCAGGAGACATAGAGGCTTTCACAAGTCCTGGCCGAGCTCTGGGTGAGGAAGGAAGAGTGCAGAGGGAGGGCCATGTCCCAGGACCTGCTCCTGGGAGCCTTAGTGCGTTGCCATTTGCAGTGTGTTCCTGTGATGGCCGATGTTCGCACCTGGAAAGCACCCCCTCAGGACACGGGCTGGGAGTTACCCCGTCATGGCATTTTCTGTGGTAGCCTTACTTTCAGAGCGTAGAAACCTGCCCTCTGTGAAGGCGGGCTGTGGACCAGTTTCCTTCCAAGTGAGACTGCGGAGAGAGGGCATGGCCACTGGTGCTGCAGCTTCTGTGTGAGGAACTGGGATCGTCACCCCTAATTCAGGGCACCTCGGTTCGGGGTGGGAAGGGTTAGAAAGGAGGCTGTCTGCATCCTTCCTAAGCGAACCAGCTAAGTCCCTTTCTTTTTGGGTGATGCAGAGACCACCTTGCTAGCAATTGAGGTGGAGAGCCAGGCACGGGGACAGATCAGAGGCCAGTAGGCCCAGGGTTCCGGAGGACGCTTCCGCTAAGGAGCCAGTGCAGGGTGACCAGACGTAGCTTTTACCTCACCCAGAGGGCGTTTCTTGTTGCTCAGTAAGCTCAGACGTTTCTAAAGCTACAGCTTCGTTCTTGTGCCTCACTGAGCTGTGCATTCTTGGGGGAACTTCGTAAGCTCTCGTCCCCTGCTGTCGTCAGTGCCCAGGTCCCTGGGCATTAAAACAAGCCCTCGTCTCTCGTAGCCTCATCGCATCCTGCAGGCCTTGCGGCGTTACGTCCGCGCAGAAAACAAAGACCGCCTGCACACCGTCCGCCACTACCAGCACGTGTTGGCTGTGGACCCGGAAAAGGCAGCCCAGATGAAGTCCCAGGTACTCTGGTGCCACAGACATGGCTGCCGGGCGCGTGGCCACGGTGACCTGTGGCCTCCCGCCGTCTGGACGGCCCCACCTGCTGTGCTTGCCGTTGGCCCTTAGGATGCGACTTGTGATTTGTAGACATTGGGTACATGCTGGTTTTCGTAAAGGAGCTATTTTTTTTTTTTAGAGGTTTTTGCTGTAGGGCGCGTGTGCTCACCAGACAGACAGAGAGAGACAGATAGAAAGCGAGAAATCACCCCCCAGCGGGGATGGCCACACTGCAATCCCTTCTCCTCCATTCTCCTCTCGGGATCTTGGGCATGCACACGCGCCCGGCGTGAGTTTAAGCCACCGGGTCCGAGACGCAAACCGCGGTCGACTACGTGGGAGTCCAGCGACATAGCCATTACGCTAACTGCTGGTCCCCTAGCTATTTTTAGTATATTTTTTAAGGGCTTATTTTATTTTTTCTGCCATAGGATGCATGTGCTCACCAGAGGCAGGGAGACAGTGAGAGGGAAAGTGAGAAATCACCCCCCATGGGCCATGGCCACACCACAGGCACTTCAACGTTCTCCTCCTGGGGTCTTGGGCACATACACATGCCCGGTGTGAGTTTCAAGCTGCCAGGTCTGGGACTCAGACTGCAGTCAGCCATGTGGGAGTCCAGCCCCTTAGTCACCACTCCACTGGCTGGTGCCCTGCTCTCATTTTGGTATTGACTGTTGGTTGACGTTAGAGTTTTACTTTCTTGTAGTCTCAGAAAAAGAGCTCGACTACAAGACTGCCAGCTTTCTTTTAAGCCGAGCAGTCCGGCAGCGCGGCATGTTGGTTTCCTGGAAGGCCTTGCAGTAACACCGCCGGCCTTACCTGTTCCCCCCCTGGGTTTACACAGAGTGCTGTTTTTGCTGGTGAGTGCCCGTGTGCACGGCAGTGCTCACCGCCTAGGTGCTCGCCCATCTTCCCAGAAAGCCTCCGACTCAGCGTGTGTGTCTGTGGCCCCAGAGATTTGCCCAGAGGCCTTGGGAGCAGAGGCCGTAGGCCCCGTCGTTGAGCGGAACTTGTGCGTCGCCATCTCTGTGCCAGGTCCAAACCAGCACCCGATGGAACACGGGGGATGCCCCGAGCTCACGCGAGCGTGCGCAGTGCTCTGTTCCCTGTGGAGATGGAGGACAGGTGCAGAGCTCGCCTCAGGAGTTAAATGTTTCTGTAAAAGAACTCGGACTCCTCGGAGAGTGGGAAGAATGTGAAGGAGGGTTGGGCCTCGGCACCCCAGGAGACCTGGGAGAGCCAGGGCAGGAAATGGTGCATCTCAACAGGAATTGGGATTTTCAGGTCTTCCTGAGTTTGTGCTCTAGGGCGCATGCGCTCGCCAGACAGAGACAGACAGACAGACAAAAAGCGAGAAATCACCCCCCGTGGGGATGGCCACACTGCAGTCCCTTCTCCATTCTCCTTTTGGGATCTTGGGCACGCACGCACATGTGCCCAGCGTGAGTTTTAAGCCACCTGATCCGGGACGCGAACCACGGTCGACTACATGGGAGTCCAGCAACATAGCCATTACACTAACTGCTGGTCCCAGGTCTACCTGATTTGTTAAAGAAACTTACTCACTTGCCAAACTTTTTTGTTGAAAAACTATTCTAGTGTTGAGTTTTACAGCAGAATGTCCTGCTTTGTGTGAGTCTTTGATCAGCACTTTACATTAGGAAGTCCCTGCTGGCAGGATCGAACCGCCCACCCCTTCACGGGCTCCTGTCTCACGTCTGGGAGAGGAGTGTCCCGGGTGCTGAGTGCTCCGTGCTCTTAGCAGGAACCCTGCCGACGCCGGTTCCTGAACTTCGTCACCCTGTGGTCCGCGTCCGTGTCCTCACGGTAGGGCCTGGAGAGGCACAGCCTGTCCTGTCCCCTCATACTGTCGCCGCCGGTTTACGACAAAGACACTCAGGTTTCAGCATGCCTTCCTGGGGTCCCGGCCTGTTGTGGGCATGTGCGCTCCCTTCACATGGCTTCCTGGTTCCTTCGAGAAAGCAGGAGAGTCCTCACGTGCTGAGGCTGTGGGTGGTACAGGCAGCTCCGTCTGCACTTTTCTCTCCCACGCTTATGCTCCCTCATCAATTTACTTGATTGACAGAATGGCAAATATAAAATTAAATTGCTTTCAGCCTTGCTTTTAAAGGGCAGAGAGACATCAGTCTACAATAAAGGCACCTTTCCATTTAACTCCTTTCCCCATCTTGAGCCTTCCTGGTAATGGCTTCACCCCTCAGGAGTAATCCGCTGGCTTAGAGCTCCCTCTTCAGGAAAAGCTTGGTAACTACCTCTGTTAGCCAGGGACGGCTTCCCACTGGAGGGAGCCTTCATGGACTGCGGGACGGATGTTAGCCCAGATCACCAGCGGCTCAGCCAGTGGCATGGTGGTTAAGGCAGCTGGATCCCACATGCCAGCCACGCAGTTCGAGTCCCAACCTGGTGGCTTGAGAAACATGCCTGATACATGTGTAGCCAAAAGCTCGAAAGGAGGGGGAAATGGAGAGGAAACTGAGCAGGCCCGTGCCCATGGGGTGGGGGTGGGGGTGCTTTCTCACTTCGCCCCCATTTCCCTGCAACTGGCCTTTTGACAAATTAAATTTTTATTAAAAAAAGTTGCTTTAAGTGGCTTTTTTAGGAGGATGAACAGCCTTGGGACCTCTGGGTTCAGGAAGGAGTGAGCTGTGGTGGTGTCCTCCCCGGCATCACCTTTACATGAGGGTGCTGACGCCCTGCTGTGAGGTTGTCACAGAGCAGGAGGGTACGTCTGCTGGTGGTCCTCCACGGTTGGCGTCCTACTCAGACGCTTACCTCACAGCCCAGTGGCCTGCACTCCTGATTCTCCTCTTCAGCCACCGATTTAGCCTCAGCCCCTTGAACTGTGGTTGACGATGTGGGAGTTCAGTGACATAA
This sequence comes from Tupaia belangeri chinensis, assembly GCF_000334495.1. Lineage (NCBI taxonomy): Eukaryota > Metazoa > Chordata > Mammalia > Scandentia > Tupaiidae > Tupaia > Tupaia belangeri. The sequence goes on along the minus strand of NW_006159777.1, from coordinate 2,737,066 downwards.
CCATTATGCCATCTACTGGTCCCAAAATGTGGTATGCTTTTATTCAGTCATAAAAAGGGATGAGTTATTGGTATATGCCCTGACGTGGATGAACTCTGAAAACATCATGCTAAGTGAAAGAAATCAGACACAAAAGGACACACGTTACTTCGTTACATGAAATATCCAGAACCGGCAGTCATAGAGACAGAAAGTAGATTGGTGGTTCAAATAACTACACCGGGCCAGTAGGTGGCGTGCAGGTTAAGGGGACTGGATCACGCATGACTGATGAGTCCTGGACTCAGGCAGGTTCTTGAAAATCACACCAGGTGCATGTGTGTGGGTACCCAAAATCCTGAGAGGAGAATGAGGAGAAGGGACTGCAGTGTGATCATCTCGCTAGAGGTGATTTTTCACTTTCCTTCTCTCTCTGTCTCTCTCTGGTGAGTGCATGTGCCCTACAGCAAACTTAAAAAAAAAAAAAAAGGCATATGCGTATGGTCTCTGCATGAGGAAGTCTTAAGGAGCATTAAGAATCAGGTAAGGGGCCAGCAGGTCGCCTGGTGGTTGGGGTACTAGATTCCCACATGGCTGACCACGGTTCAAGTCTCAGACCTGGCAGCTTAACAATCACAACAAACAAACAAATAAGTAAATGTAAAAAACAAACAAACAACAACAACAAAAAACATGTAAAAGGTCAGCCAGTGGCAGGGTGGTTAAGGCAGCTGGATCCCACATGCCAGCCACGCAGTTCGAGTCCCAACCTGGTGGCTTGAGAAACATGCCTGATACATGTGTAGCCAAAAGCTCGAAAGGAGGGGGAAATGGAGAGGAAACTGAGCAGGCCCGTGCCCATGGGGTGGGGGTGGGGGTGCTTTCTCACTTCGCCCCCATTTCCCTGCAACTGGCCCTTTGACAAATTAAATTTTTATTAAAAAAAGTTGCTTTAAGTGGCTTTTTTAGGAGGATGAACAGCCTTGGGACCTCTGGGTTCAGGAAGGAGTGAGCTGTGGTGGTGTCCTCCCCGGCATCACCTTTACATGAGGGTGCTGACGCCCTGCTGTGAGGTTGTCACAGAGCAGGAGGGTACGTCTGCTGGTGGTCCTCCACGGTTGGCGTCCTACTCAGACGCTTACCTCACAGCCCAGTGGCCTGCACTCCTGATTCTCCTCTTCAGCCACCGATTTAGCCTCAGCCCCGATCTGGTCAGAGGTAGACAGCGTCTGGCTCTTGGACGCAGTGTGGCCTACTGCACGCCCAGCAGGCCCGCAGCCAGGGCTCCTTGTAGCTCGGTGCACGGCCGAGTGCCTGTGTGGTCAGGTCAGCAGCTGGCTGGTGAGCGCGCCTTCCGCTGGTTCTATCTCAGACCTCTTTCTGTGGCTCAGCCCCGTCTGTCCTCGGGTGTCAGATGCCGTCCGGACATACCCTCACACTTCAGTGGTCGGTAACTGGTGTGGGAATAAGCCCGTAGCCCCGGCAGCTGCTTGCTGACCTCTGGAGGATGTATTTGGGGGGCCTTTCTGCAAGGTGTGAGCGTCCCTCCTACTAGCCTGCCCCTGGCCTACTGCTCCGGTGACAAGGTCTCTGCTTCCAGGTGGTGACGCACCTCCACGTGATCGAAGAGAGGAGGAACCAAAGCCTCTCTCTGCTCTATAAAGTACCCTACGTGGCCCAGGAGATCCAAGAGGAAATCGGTGGGTACCGGCCCTTGGCGTCGGCGTCAGTGGGACTCCTGGCCGGCATAGGAGTGTAGCTGGGTGGGATTGAGAGCGGGAGCGAGGCTGACTGGGTTGGGGTGCTGCTTTCAGAAGTCTGGGATCCCCTGGAGCTCACATGGCACGATCAGGGAGCCCCAGGGGTAGGCACGCAGGTCTGAGCCACAGAGCCTGGGGTGCCATTCACCTCGAGCCTGCTAGTGGGAGAAGCCAGGCCATGACTCGCAGGGGACCTGGTAACAGGACCCTCTTCATTGCTGGTCCGTTTCAGGCCGCCTTGTTTCCCACCAGCTCCCCACTTCTCTCGTAGACATCTATTCAACAGATGATGTTTACCATGTCTGCAAACGGGCCTGAACCGTGAGAAGGCAGAGTGTAGAGATCACAGGGGAGCTGGGGAGAGGACATCCCATGACCGGAAGTGCGAGTCGGAGCGGGCGGGTAGATCAGCGTGGCTAGCACGAATCGGGGACGCGGCCAAAGACGCCAGAGGGGCCAGTCCCAGAGAGAGTTCATCAAAATAAGGAGTTCGGGATTTATTCTGGGATGACAGGAAGTTGTGAGGGCTTCCGGCGAGGGTGTGGCTGGATCCAGATCGTGCTTTGGAAGAGAATATGAGCTTCTGCAGACTCTACGTGGCTGTTCTATGGAGGGTTGATCAGAATTGAAAGCAGCCAGGAAAGGATGGTAAAGATGGCGGCGGGAGCTGGCGGTGGTGGGTCGCCAGGATGGTGACAGAGGAGATGAGAGATGGTGGTCTTTAGGGACAGTCCAGATCTAGGGTGACGGGTGCTGAGGCCGGGTTGGAGGGTGGAAGGAGCAGCGTGGTGCCGTGCTCCCTGCAGGGGGAAAGCGCCCTCCGTGCGCACACGTGACACAGGAGTTGCTGGGAAGGGAGGGAGGTGGGGCAGTAGGGACAGGGTCGCGTCAGGGAGCGGGTGTAGGTGGTGTACCTGGCGGGGTGGGGGAGTAGTCACGGTGTGAGGCTGCATTTCTGTGGGATGAGCGAGCCTGGAGGTCCCGCGGGCAGCAGCAGGGCCCTGAGGGACTGGGGTCCTGCACCGGACAGGTGACTGGCTCACGGCGGGGCGGGCCCCCCGCCGGCGGCCGCCCGGTGGGCCC
>NW_006159777.1:2726560-2734088 GCF_000334495.1 Tupaia belangeri chinensis | reverse complement strand
GGCGGGGCTGCACCCGGCCGAGCTGCCGCTGGCTGCCAACACCCCAAGTTGCAATTCCGTTCAGCACACTGCCGAGTGAGGGCCGTCTGCCCGGGTGGTGCTGCTGCTCGGTGCCGCAGGAGCGTCTCCACGCTAGCCTGGAGAGCTCGAAGTTCCAAGTGTGGATTTGCTGAACATGTATCATTTTCATGCCACAGTGAAGTCGAATCATGTCAGGAAGTCCTAAGTCAGGACTTCCATCATACACTGAAGGTTTACTGAGAGTAGATTTCAGGTGCTCTTGCCGAGAAGCAGAGGTAATTGTGGAAGGTACGGGCGTTTAATTTGCTTGACTGTCATGTCACCTCACTAGGAATGCGTTTATCAGAACTCTGTGCTGTGCACCTTTAAACGTGTGCCGTTTCAAACCTGAGCCCAGGGGCTGTGGCGTTGGGGTTGACCACCTAAATAGGGTCCGTGCCAGAGAGGCGTGGGAGCCAGGTGGAGCCAGGCCGCGGGCTGGTGGGGCCGGGACGAAGCTGAGCCTCTTCCAGCTGCCGGCACGTGCCCTGCCACGGGTGCCTTAGAAACCTGCTGTCTCTGTCCTTTCCAGACGAGCTCCTTCAGGAACAGCGGGCAGACATGGCCCAGTTCACCGCCTCCATCTCCGAGACCCCTGTGGACGTCCGGGTGAGCTCGGAGGAGAGTGAGGAGGTGCCGCCATCCTACCCCTTCCACCCCTTCCCGTCCTTCCCTGAGGAAGAAGGTGCGTATGACCGGCAGGCAGCGCCACTGCTGGGGTGGGCCGGGAGGGCAGAGTTAGGAAACGATGCCAGTGTTTAGAAACCGGGTCGAGTCCTGGTGGGAGTGCGGGGGCGGAGGCAGGCTTTGTGGGGCACCTATGGTGCCAAGGGCAGGCTGGGTACCTCGGGGAGGTGGCCCACTGGCCCTGTGTCAGACGGGTCGTTTCACTACTGTCCCTCCTGTGTGCGAGGTCTCCTGTGGGCAGTGCAGCTATGCTGTGGCATGCATGGCACCTTCTCGGCAGGTGGGTCGTTTCTCCACTCTCCCTCCTGTGTGCGAGGCCTCCCGAGGGCGGTGCAGCCATGCTGTGGCATGCATGGCGCCTTCTCGGCAGGTGGGTCGTTTCTCCACTCTCCCTCCTGTGTGCGAGGCCTCCCGAGGGCGGTGCAGCCATGCTGTGGCATGCATGGCGCCTTCTCGGCAGGTGGGTCGTTTCTCCACTCTCCCTCCTGTGTGCGAGGCCTCCCGAGGGCGGTGCAGCCATGCTGTGGCATGCATGGCGCCTTCTCGGCAGGTGGGTCGTTTCTCCACTCTCCCTCCTGTGTGCGAGGCCTCCCGAGGGCGGTGCAGCCATGCTGTGGCATGCATGGCGCCTTCTCGGCAGGTGGGTCGTTTCTCCACTCTCCCTCCTGTGTGCGAGGCCTCCCGAGGGCGGTGCAGCCATGCTGTGGCATGCATGGCGCCTTCTCGGCAGGTGGGTCGCAGTGTGGGGCAGGAGCTATGACCGACTCGAGCCCCATCTGAGACCTGAGGCGGGGACAAGGATCTCTGTCCTCTGGTTCCGGTCAGGCCAGCACTCCTCTGCCCCATGCTGGTCTTCGGTGCCTGGAAGTATCCCTCAAAGCTGGGAGTCTGTACCAGAAGTAAGCAGGCTGTTGGCACAGGGGCCGAGCCCAGCGCGTGTGAGCGGGTCCGCCTGCTGCCGGCGGTGGCAGTGACAGGAGCAGCGCGCAGCCACACAGCCCTCGTCGGCGCTGCCCCGAGCTGGCGTTTCACACGGCACTCACTTTTCCTCCTCGGTGCATTGCCCTTGGGAGTCGCGAGGTTTAGGGAGACTAAGTCACTCGCCCAAGGCCATGTAGCTTGTAGGAAGAAAGAGGGTTGGAACTCTGGCCGTGGAGGTCCCGCGGTGGCCGCAGCAGTCATGGGCCTCTGACAGGCCTGGGGGCTCTGGAATATCGGGCTCGAGGAGGTGCGGGGGTGCGTGTCCCAGCCGTCAGTGCACAGAGATGCTTCATCCCGTCCTCGCAGAGGCTCAGACTCAGGGCCGTCGCCCCCGCAGTAAGACAGGCTCTGAGAAAGCAGCAGCTGCACCGGGGGCACCGCCCGCTCCTGAGCCCCCCTCTCGATCCTGACCCTTCACGGTGCCAGGCTGCCGGGCCTCGGCAGCTCCCGGTGCCCACTCGGCCTGGCGCAGCCCAGACACGGCTGGACCTGGCCTGTCCCCCAGACCATGGTCACGCTCGCCGCTGCGTCTGCAGGAAGACAGTTTAGGCTGAATCCTTCAAGAGTGTCCCACAGGGTCCCCACAGAGGCCCGAGGCAGACCGCCTGCCCGCTCCTGTCGTTGGGCTGCCTCAGGTGACTTACTGTGGCTTTACTGCTGATGTGTTCATGGGGCTTCTCAGGCCTGGTTTTTTGTTTTATTCATTTATTTACTTATTTATTTTTAAGAAAAATGCATTTGGTTCACATTATAGAGAAATTCTAAGGTAGGAATTTTGAAAGAATCTGTTTTCTTTCTTAATCTCCTGTGTGCTATTTTGTTTTTTATTGTTTTCCTTTCTGCTAGACACTCAGCCGGAGTTGTTCCACCCAATGAAGAAAGGTTGGTTGTCACAGATGTCCCCCGTGTGTCAGAGTCTCATTCTCCATCTCATGTCACCTCATTTCCTCAGCACAGATGGCTGTGAGGGGCCGGCACGGCCCGCTCCCCCGCGCGGCCCCCTGGGCTTTCCGGGGTGCACAGAGCTTGCAGTAGGCAGAGTAGGTGCTGCCATTAGTCCCTCAGGCTGGGTCGGCCGAGGAAGCCTCTAGCTCGACCAGGATAGTCGTGAGTCGCTGGCGTTGATAAACACGCTTCGCTGACTGATGTAGAGCAGTGTCGTCTTCCACCTCCGTCCTGCTGCTCCCCGTCGCTTCCGTCCCCCTCCGAGCCGTCTCGTGTCCCTGGGGCGTAGCATTCCTCGTGCAGTCGGATGCTGATGGGAGAAAGGGGGAGACGCGGGGCCTCTTGCCGTCCTAGTCTCCAGGTTCCCAGAGCAGCCGGCGTTTCGAGAAGCCGGTGCTGAATGGTTTGCGGCTGCGTTTCTGCAGGGCGCGTTGTTGGCCCATGTACAGGCAGTAGGTGACAGGACTTGTTCCCAGCCATGAGGTTGAGAAGTAGGGCTGAGGTTCGAACCCAGGTCCTCAACGCTGCTGCTGTTTCTGTTGCTGAGCTGGCCAGTGTCGGCAGCCAGGCGGTCCAGTCTCGGGGGCAGGCGTTCGACGTGCCGTGCTCTTCATGTGGCCCCAGCGGGCCGGTTCTGGCAGGACCAGGCGGTGTTCCCCGGCTGAGGGTTTGGTCCTTGGCTATGTCACGGCGTGTTCTCGGGACGCAGTGGGGTCTGACCCTCCCGGGGCACGCGTGCATAAATGCCCAGTGTGGCTCTACGTGGACAGACCCATGGGGGGTCGCCGTCCTGGCATTCCTCACAGTGGCCGCTGCAGGGCTTTCGGGATCAAGACTGGTTTTCTTGACATGTAACCGGCCTTCGCCCTCAGGCTTAAGCTGTTAGGAGTTGGGCTAATCTAACCGTTAACTTTTGGTCTCCTGACGTCACTTCTCTATGGTTTTATGAAACCAAATTGCTTCTGGTCCGTGCATTGGAAACGTGTGGGTTATTCCCCCAAAGGCTTAGAGCAGCCTGGCATGCCGGCAGGCCTGGGAGTTCGCTGGCTCAGGCCACGTCGGATTCCGAGGCGGGAAGGAGGGACCCGAGGTTCGGGTTGGTCGGGCACCCTGGCGAGGCAGCGCCCGTCGCCTTTCTCCCATCGCTGGAGTGCGTGGTTGCTGCCGGCCAGGCCTGTGGAGCTGCAGAAGCCTTCCTGCCCCAGCCAGGGTCCAGCCTTGATGGTGAAAGCTTGGGGGTCACAGCGCTGTCCCCACTGTGAAGAGCTGGCCCGTGGCGGGGCTGCTCTGGGTTCAGCGTGAGTCTGAAGGTGTGCTGGCCACCCGCTGTGCCTGGGCCCAGGTCGCCAGCCACCTTTGTGGCTCCCAGGGGCAGCGTGCTTGGTGCAGACTCAGGTGGGTTCTCCCTGCAGCCCACATGGCGCACTGCAGCAGGGCGGCCGATCCGTGAGGGTCCGTGTGGCAGACGTCCACAGCGAACCAGAGTGGCAGGTGTGTTCAGATGCTTCGGAGCTGAAAACAGAAGTGTTGTTCTCTCTTCTCTCCCTGGGCCTGGCCCTGTCCCAGTGCTCAGTGGGACACTGTCATCCAGGGGGCACACATGGCTGGCGTTGGGTCAGGCCATGTCCGGCCTGGGTGAGAGGACCGCTGTCCCTCTCGCCCCTCAGTAACCGTTTAGGAAGTGATGGTCTGTGACCAAGAGCGCCGAGAGGCACAGCCCTGTGGGAGACAGACGAAGTTGACACTGCTCAGATGTGGTCAGTGCCAGGCCTGGGGTGTCTCCCAGGAAGAGAAGAAGCCTGCGGGACAGCCATGAGGGGTCTCGGCAGGGGAGGGCATGAGGCAAGGTTGCCTGTGGGACATACCATCATGCAGAGGCAGACACGCAGGTCCCCTGTGACGGGTGACAGTCCCTCATCCATGCGCAGGCCCTGACCGTGCACTGAAGGAGTAGCTGTCAGGCAGCGGGGCTGGGGAGCGCGCCTCACGGAGCGGTCACATGTTCCCTGCCCGAATCTTCAGGTCTGCGTCTGTGTCCCGGGGCTACATCCCCCGTCCAAGGTGGAGCCAAGGCAGCCCTGTCTCCTCCTCCATCACACCCATCGGCCTCCAGGAGTGCCTGCACCACCATCCTCCAACACAGCGCATCCCCCACCGGGTGACGCGTGGCACAGCGAGGCATAGGAGGTTTCTGGTGAGGGCCCTGGCCCTCAGGTGTGCAAGGCGGGAGCTGGCCTTCCTGGACACTCAGCTGAACCCTCTCCACACAGGCTCTGGGGTCGGGGAGCAGGACGGGGGCCTGATCGGTGCTGAGGAGAAGGTGATCAACAGCAAGAAGAAGGTGGACGAGAACATGGTGAGCCCAGCGCGTAGCGTGTGAGCGTTGTCTGTGTGGCGGGCGTCAGCTGCGCCAGCTGCCTGGGCGGTGGTCTCCATGTGGTCAAGGGGGGCTCCAGCTGCCCCACCGACGGGCCGTATTGCCGAGCCGCAGGTGTGAGAGGATTAACGCCCTCTCGTGCTGCAGCAGGAGGTTAGAGTTAGGGTAGCAGAAGACGTGAATAACCCACAAGGGCAACTCAGGAAGTTTGTGGGGGGTGGAATTAAAGCATGGGTTTATTTTGGTGCCAAAAAAAAAAGAGAGAAAATTGAAATCCGTACATAGGTTTTTCAAAATACACACTTTCCACACTTTTTAAAGACCCTCTATCTTGAGGCCAGCAATGGCATGGTGGTTAAAGCGCTGGACTCCCACATGGCTGGCCACAGTTCAAGTCCTGGACCTGGTGGTCTGCTTTCTCTCTCTCTCTCTGTCTCTCCATTTGTCCTGGTGAGCACATGTTCCCCTATAGCAAGTTTGAAAACAATAATAAGGGACCAGCAGGTGGCGTGGTGGTTAAAGTAGTGGACTCTGCATGGCTGACCGTGGTTTGAGTCCTGGGCCTGGTGGCTTGCTTTTCCACTTTCTTTCTTTCTTCCTTTCCTTCTCTCTCTTTCTCTCTCTGTTGAGTGCATGAGCCCATAGCAAACTAAGAAGTAATAATGATTAATAAAATTAAATAATTATTTTAAAAATGATAATTTTTTTTAAAAGACCCCTTTTGGGGGACCAGCAGATGGCATGGTGGTTAAGGTGCTGGACATTCCCACATGGCCGACCATGGTTTGAGTCCCTGACCTGGTGGCTTGCTTTCTCAATTTCCTGTTCTCTTTCTGTGTCTCTCTCTGGTCAAATTAAAACAAGAGAATAAAATTAAATAAATAATTCTTTTTTGAAAAAAGAAAGACACCCCTTGTCTTAGAGGTTTATTACCATGAAGGTGGAATAGTTGGTTTGGTTCTTGTACTGTCTCAGGTCTCTGCCCCCTTTGTTCTTTTTTTTTTTTTTTTTTTTTTTAATTATTTATTTATTTATTTATTCGTTCATTCATTCATTTTTAATTTGACCAGAGAGAGACACACAGAGAAAGAGAGAAAGAGATAGAGGAAAGTGAGAAAGCAAGCCAACACGTCCAGGACTAGAACCGTGGTCAGCCATGTGGGAGTATCCAGCACCTTAACCACCACGCCACCCGCTGGGCCCCCCCCCTTTGTTCTTCTAGCACTTTCTGTCACTTATGTTCCCGGAGTCTCCTTGGTCAGATGTGGTACTGAGACTGGGCTGCTGGGTGACCTGTCCCCAAGGAGCATGCACATGGGAAGGCCCCTGAGGACGGGCTGCCACGCAGCAGCTCTACACCCACATGCATGTCCACTGGGGTCAGCAAGTGGGCCTGGGTGGGCGTGGCAGAACCGGTGGACAGTGGGTGTCCGGGGGTGTCTACTTCCTCCACCAGACAGTCCACGGGGTAGAAAGGAGTCGTGCTGGGCCAGCAGGTGGCGTGGTGTTTGAGGAGATACACTCGCACACAGCCGACCATGTTTTGAGTCCCAGACTTGACGGCTTGCTTTCTTACTCCCCCTCTCTTTCTCTCTGGTCAAATTGAAGAAGAATAATAAAAACATACAATTAAATAAATAATTTTTTTTAAAGAGAGATTTTTGCTATAGGGTGTGCACACTCACCAGAGAGACAGAAAGCAAGAAATAACCCCCGGGGGGATGGCCACGCCGCAGTCCCTTCTCCATTCTCCTCTCGGGATCTTGGGCCCACATATACATGTGCCAGGTGTGTTTCAAGTCACTGGGTCCAGGATTCAAACCATGGTCGACTACAGGGGAGTCCAGCGACGTAACCATTGCGCCATCTGCTGGTCCCAGTAAATATTATTTTTAAAAAGAAGCCGCACTGTCCCTGATTCCCCTCGCACCCATGCATGGGTCCCTGATGTTCTCATGGCTGTTTCAGGTCGTCGATGAGACTCTGGACGTTAAGGAAATGGTCTTCAACGCCGAGAGGGTCGGAGGCCTAGAGGAAGAACCGGTGCGTGTAGCCCTGACCCTTGTGCGGGCTCCTGTGAGCCTTAGCTGTCCCTCCCCTACTGCTCAGGCAAGTGGAAGGTGGGAGACGGCCTGAAGTTTCATACAGGGCCCTTCATCCTCATTCTCCCATACTTTGGGGCAAGAATTCAAATCTCCCTGGAGGCGGGAGATGGCTGTTCTCTGGTGGACAGCATCTTGTGTTGCCATGGCCTTCAAGACTGACCTTCTGGGAGCATGGCCCTCGTGAGTTCCGTGGCCAGTTACTGGTGGTCACTGGGCCTTGTCCCCACAGGAGTCCATGGGGCCGCTGCGGGAGGACTTCAGCCTGAGCAGCAGCGCCCTCATCGGCCTGCTGGTCATCGCAGTGGCCGTCGCCACGGTCATCGTCGTCAGCCTGGTGATGCTGAGGGAGCGGCCGGAAGGCACCATCAGCCAC
>NW_006159777.1:2711557-2725849 GCF_000334495.1 Tupaia belangeri chinensis | reverse complement strand
CCCTCCTTGGGCCTGTGGTTAGCCCCGGTGCCCTTCGCCACGGTCATCGTCGTCAGCCTGGTGATGCTGAGGAAGCGGCAGTACGGCACCATCAGCCACGGGGTCGTGGAGGTGAGGCGGGGCTGGAGGGGAGGCGGGCCAGAGGGCGGCAGCGGCCAGTCGCTCTCAGGTTATGGGGACACACTCCGCAAGTTGGGCACAGTCGAACAGTGTCCCTCTCCTCGGGTCCAGACGCTGTTGGCACCTTGCAGCAGTGACGCGGACCAGGCCATGAGTGCCCGAGGCGGAGGGCGTTTTAAAGAAGTATTTAATTTTGTTACAGTTTTCCATTCACTATAGGGCATTTCACACCAGCGGTTAGTTCCTTTTCCAGATGTGTTCGATACTGAACAGGAGCTGCTTTTGCTCCTCTTCAAAAAAACAGGCGGAAAGGGCCGAGGTGCCGAGCAGGCCACTCCGTCTGTGACGGGAGCTTGTGCCTGCGCTCCTCAGTGGCTGCTGGGAGTGCGAGGCTGTGATGGAGAGCACCCTGGGAGGCAATCACGGGCCCGAGCCGCCCGGTTCTCTCTCCTGCCGGAGACCGCCTCGCTAGGCCTTGCCTGGTGAGGGTGGGTGGCTTGCCTCAACGCCCACGAGGAGTCAGGAGCAGGGCTGAGCAGCTGTCACCTGTCACCGTGCTGCCAGGAAGTCCTGCCTGTCCTCTGCCACCGGGCTGTCAGGACCCTCACCCCAGAAGCACCCCTCTCCACCTGTGCCTTCTGTTCTCCTGTGTCCTCTCCCAGCCTCCCAGCTCCTCTCAGTTTCCCAGGAACCATGACGCTGGGCCGCCCCTGGTCCCCGGGGTCCTGCCGCAGCCACTCGGGCATCTCAAAACCTGGCCGGCTTGTGTCCGAAACCCTGCGTGACCTCACGCGTTGTCCTTCCAGGTCGACCCCATGCTCACCCCAGAAGAACGCCACCTGAACAAGATGCAGAACCACGGCTACGAGAACCCCACCTACAAGTACCTGGAGCAGATGCAGATCTGAGTGACGGGCCGCGCCGGCGGAGTGGGCGGCGGCACCGGGGCCGGAGGGGGCGGCAGCACCGGGTCGGGCCGCAGAGGCACTGTCGCCACTGGAGGTGTCGCCTCCCGCCGGGCCCTCCTGGTGCACTGAGACTATCAAGTACTACTGTAGAGTTGCCATTTCCATTCTTTTAAATGGGTGAAGATGCTAATATAACATATATGATATATAAACCGTAAAGAAAGAAATGATCTATTGCAGATATCTGACTGATGTAGTTTCTTTTTTAAGTGACCCCGAGATCCCACTTCTGTAACGCCCCTCACGCCCGCGGTGGAATGTCGGTTCGGGTGAGGGCTGTGTGCCGGCCGCCCGACCTGGCACATTGTACGCGTCGACCCTTTAGGCTTCGTCGCTGACCTAGTTTTATTTGGAAAAGGTAGAAGAGAAGGCAGTATTCCTGTTCCCCTTCCACATGAGGAACTGAGCCGGAGGGGACCCGAGGTGGCCAGTGAGGCCCATCGTGGCCCCTCCGTGTGACTGGGAGCACGATTCCCCACTGGCACCTTGGTGTCTCCCCAAAGTCCAAGCGCCATGAGACCGAGGCGTTTTGTCCCCACGCCTCGTGGCAAGCCGGTGTGCACAGATGTGAGTGGCCATGGCCGCCGGCCCCCCCAATCAGTTCCTTTTTTTTGCGTCCACTCACCTGCCTCCTCGCCATCTGCCGCTGCCTCGCTTTCTGCATCATGTCCCCTTCCCGCTGCGTCCCCATGGGCGGTCTCGGCCTCGGACAGCCTCCCCCTGCACCTGCACCCCTGCCCCGCCCCTGCCACCAGCAAGTAGGCACCGACGGCCCGAAGACCGCATGGCGGCTGGCTGGAGGGGAGAGGGTACTTCCGGCCTGTGTGGACACACCGGTTTCCTTCTCCGGAGTCCTGGCGGTGCCGCGTCGTGCTCACGCTGCCAGCTCGCTCTGTCTGAAGGTTCTGGTAACCTGTGGCGTATTTCTCTGTTTCCCTGTGACTTTGGTTTCTCCCTCCCCTTGGCCTTCCCACGCCTCCCCTTGCTGTGCACAGAGCACACGTCACCTCCGAACTCCTAAGTATGATCTGTGGAGGGTGTAGAGTCGGACACGTCAATAAATGCTTTAACTTCCCCCGAGGCTCCTGTGTCATTGACCACCGGTGTGCTCCGATCACGTCCTGTCCTGCCTCCGGGAGGACACGGTCCATCCTCAGGCCGCCCAGCCACGCTGCAGGACTGGCAGCGCGGTGCAGCTCGAGTGCTCGGTCTTCATTTTTCATTAAAACATAACGGAAGACAGAAAGGCTGCCTAGAGCCTTTGCCTAGCAAGATTTAACTTAGGCTACTGGTATTAGGGGACTTTAAACAAGTTTCTTCAGAAGGTGCACGTGCTTGCTGGAGAGAGGACGAGTGAGAAGCACCCCTTGTGGGGCACGGTCACGCTGTGGTCCCTTCTCCATTTCTCCCTCCTGCCAGGACTTTGGGCATACGCGTTCCCGGTGTGGTTTTCAAACCATTGGGCCCAGGACTTGAAATTGCGGTGTTGGCCATGTGAGATCAGCTGCCTTAAACCCCAGGCTACCACTCTACCACTAGGCCCAAAACTTCCTGAGAAAAAAATTCTTTGAAGAAATGTTTGTAGCCTCCATTTCTGGGCTTCCATAATCTCCCACAAGGCTGCTGTCTTCTCTGGCAGGGGCGGTTGGTTGGCTGACGGCTGCTGCCCGTGGGCTTGGTGCTGGGGCTGTTGCACTAGGATGGGAGCTCAGGCCGGGCTGCGTGCAGGAGGGTCGTGCGGGCCGGTCCTGGCCTGTGCACGCAGCCCATGGGGAGCAGTTCTCGAGGGAATGTGGCGTGGGGCTGTGGGTCAGTGAGCACTGTGTGCACACCTCCAGGAGGGCACCCCTTGAGGGCACACCCCCACAAACACACCCCACCAGGGCACTCCCCGAGGGCACACCCTATGAGGGCACTGCTCCCCGAGGGCACCCCCCAGGCACTCCCTGAGGGCACACCCCCTCCCCTCCAGGGCCCTCCCTGAGGGCACGGGCGTGGGTGGCTCCTGCTTCTCCGACCAGGAAGCAGCTTGGGCTGGGCCGGCAGAGCTGGCCGGTTCTTCATGACCACCGGCCTCTCCGGCCTGGAAGGCTGGGACACGGCACTCTTGGCTCTTTTTTTTTGGAGAGATTTTCACTGTAGGGCGCATGCGCTCGCCAGACAGACAGAGAGAGACATAGAGACAGAAAGCGAGAAATCACCCCCCAGGGGGCATGGTCACGCCGCAGTCCCTTCTCCATTCTCCTCTCGGGATCCTGGGCACGCACGCACACGTGCCCGGCGTAAGTTTTAAGCCACCGGGTCCGGGACGCGAACCGCGGTCGACTACATGGGAGTCCAGCAACATAGCCATTACGCTAACTGCTGGTTCCCTTGGCTCTTTTTGAAGCCAGTTTGCAAGGGTGCTCCAAAGCACGCTTTGCCCTGACCCTCTGCCGTTGTGGAGGGAAAGTGGGTTTACCTGCAGAGCCGCATCGTCTGTCCGCCCTGCCACTCGCCAGTGCTTTGCTGACCGCCCTCGCCCAGGAGGTGGCCTGGCATCCTGTCTTCAGAACCATGTCCTCCGGGCCTCCCACCAGGAAGGAGGGGAGCCCAGATGGGAGCCCAGTTCTGTCCCAAAGGCGTGCGGTAGTCCTGGAGGACAGTGGACGTTGGGGCCGCCCAGAAACTGGTGCCTACCCGCTGGCTAGCGTTGGCTTTCATCTGCTGCCAGCTCCTGACGGGCGAGGAGGGGCTGAGGGCTGGGCAGGTTGCCGTGGTTTCCCCTTTCATGTTCATTTCCCAAACCGGGTCAGTGCAGACACAGCCGGGCTGGGCAGGCCAGAGGGGCCCGGGCAGCCCCCACCGGGCCCGCTTTCCACTCAGCAGGGTGTGGTGCCCTCTAGCCACGTGCCCCTTAGACTAGGCTCAGCCATATACTGATTAAGCCCTTTCGTTTTGTAAGGAAACACCCACAGAGACGCATGTGGGGCAGGGACTGGCCGGCCAGCCTCTCCCTGGGCCAGCCCCTCTCCCTGGTGGTACGGCCGCCGAGCCGGGGACTGAGAAACTTACTCATCTCTGGTTTCTGCCTCTGACTCAGCCTTGACCTCTGGGGAACGTGGCCCTGCCCACCTGGCCCTCAGCCTCAGGTGCAGGTGGCTGGCAACTGTCTCAGGTGCGAAGGTCCTCCTACCTGCCCGTCTGCTCCCAGGTGCACGCAGAGCCCCAGTGGGGCCAAGCCTGCCCCGTGTCCGTGTGAGCCGCTCTGGTTTCAGCCACCGTGACGGCCGGTTCTCTCACTCTACAGGTGTGGACTGGGACCCAGGATGCTGCTGAGCTTAGGGGAGGCCAGGGGTCCGCAGGCCTAGGAACGGTCCACTTAACGTTGCTCACGAGGGGTCAGGGACGTGGGCAGGATGGGAGAAGGCATCAGAAAGCCCATGGTGGCCTCTCATTTCACAGTCGAACCGAGGCCACCCTGAGGTGAGGCGGTCACTCGTGGCAGAGCCGGGCTGTCGTGAGGAGTGGCCCTTCCTCTGGAGTGTCCCTTTGCAGCAGAGGGGCCATGTCTTGTCCTGTTCCCTACTACTGTCTGAGGGGAAGTCGCATCTGTCTTCAGTGGGCACTTCTTTTTGACAGGCCCTAGGGATCACAGGCTGGTAGACTGGGGCTGGTGACACAAGTTGTTTTTACCTAGAATTCTTGGAGTAGACCGGCAAGACTTCTGAAGGAAATTCAGGAATTCTGTGGCCAAGAAAGTCCAGATGGTGTAGAACTTAAAACACTGAAGTCAATGTCTCTCTTTAAGTTGCTGGAAGGTGTGCATCTCAGCAGAGGGAGTGGGAGAAAGCACCCCGGGGCGTGGTCGTGCTTCAATCTCTTCATTTCTCCATCTTGCCGGGATTTGGGGCATGCATGCACAGGTGCCCCCACTTGTTTCTCAAGCTTCCAGGGCCGGGTTTTGAACTGCAGGCAGCCATGTGAAGGGTCCAGGTCCTGTAGGAGCTGTGAGGCCCACACATCTCTTTCTCTCTCTTTTTTAAAGTTTGTTTCTTGCATGAGAAAGAGAAAAGCCTCCTGACAGGGCTCGCACACCACAACCCTCCCCCAGCCTCAGCCAGCCAGGCTCGTGGGCCTCTGCACTTGCCCAGTGTGTACCTGGAGCCCTGAGACACAAATCAGGGCCTGTCCACACGGCTTCCACATCGCGGTATCCTGCGCCGCCGTGGCTGGCCCAGCGCCTTCCCGATTAGAACAGTGTTTCCGTCACCTTAGCGTGCATCATGTATATATGCATGTACAAATACATACATGCACTTGAATTGTGTAGTTCCTGTTTAACCACACACTTCTATTGTCAAAATAGGAAAGCACAAATGAGATGAGTTTTCCAAAACCTTTTTGGAGCCAATAAAATATTGTTAGTTTTGGTGCAAAGTACTCTCATTTCTTTCTAAACTGTAGGCCACAGTTGGCTCAGCTGTCCCCAGCTTTTGCCCACTGTCCTTGTCCCCGATGCAGCATTCTGGGTAACCACTGCATCTCTAGGTTCTGCCTGACCTTGGCAGCTGCGGCTCAGACTTCCCTGGTCGTAAGGATCCCAACAGTTTTGAGGACTGACCAGGTGTTTTATAGGCTGTATCTTGTGATTAGACCCTGGGGCTGTGTCATTAAGGGGAAGACCTTGGAGGTGGAGTGTCCTCTATCAGACTGAGGGCACATGCTGTCATGACTCCTCCCTGTTGAGGTTGACCTTGACCCTGCGGAGGTGGTCCTTACCGAAGGCTCTCTCCCCCTCCCTTAGCGTGCCCTCCTTGGAAGGGTGTCACTGTACACGACTCTTTCAGAGGAGGGACTGTGCTCTCGTATTTTTATTTTTAAGTACCGATAGGAGTAAGGTCTGGCTGTAGGTCAGTTTGTTACCGGACTGTGTCTGATGGCTGTCAGCCCCGGGAGTCCTCCGTGGTTTGGTGCTGTGCTGTGTGTGCTCGTATACCCTGGACACTTGATATGAGCAGTTTATTGTATGTCAATTCTTCCTCAATAAAGCAATGCAAAAATCCAGGGACTGCCCCACCTTGGTGGCACAGAGGAAATGAACAGGGCAGTGCTGGAAGCCACACGGAAGATCAGGGTTTTGTTCCTGGGTCGACTCGCACATAGCAGCACGCATTGCAGGTGCCCATGATCCTGGTTGGCGGAAAGGCTGGGGGGACTGTGGCGTGAAGCCATGTTGAGGGTGCTTCTCTCTCTCTCTCTCTCAAGAAACATTATACATTGAACCTGGGCCCAGCCTGGTGGTGCAGGCGTAGCATCCTGGTCTGCAGTGCTGGAAGCCACGTGGGCAGCTGTGGGCTCAGATCCAAGTCAGCCCAGAACACACAGGACATGGCACAGGCCCAGATCTGTACTGGTAGTGGGCTGGGGAAGAGGGTGGCCGTGACCAGACCCTGTTGCGGTGGCACAGAGGGGGTGCAGCACGTAGTGTGTGTGTCTCTGTCTGACACACACACATCTGTGTTTACAGTTCCTGTGTGGGTGAGCAGCAGAACCTGGCCTGGACACACTTCACCCCAAGCAGAGTAGACGCTCCATCAGCACTGCATTTATGCAGAGTTTTGGTAAGACATTCCTTTCCATACAGTACAAATAAAACTCAGAAGACAGAGATAATGGGACCAGCAGCTGGTATGGTGGCCTAGGCACTGGGCTCTCGCATGGCCAACCACAGTTCGAGTCCTGGACCTGGTGGCTTATTTTCTCACTTTGCCCCTTTGTCTCTGTCTCTCTCTGTAAGTCCACATGCCCTATAGCAAATTAAAGAATAATAATAATAATAAATATATTTTTAAAAGATGATTAATATTAAAAGCTGTGACTCTGGGGGTCAGCAGGTGGCGTGGTGGTTAAGGCACTGGACACTCCCACATGGCCAACCACAGTTCAAGTCCCAGACCTGGTGGCTGGGTTTCTCACTTTCCTTCTCTCTGTGTGGCTGTCTTTCTCTGGTCAAATGAAAATACATGAACGAATAAATACAATTAAATAATTCTTTAAAGGAAAAAAAAAGCTGTGACTCTGAAGCCAGACTGCCTGTTCTTGTCCTATGTGGTCCCTCCCATAAACCTGAACAAGTCATCTAACTGTTCTGGGCCTGGGGTTCTCCACCTGCCGCCTGTGGGGGGCAGTGTAGAACTGACCAGAGCTGTCCACCCCAGCCCGAGGCCTCGCCGAGGGCGCGTGCTCAGGGAGCAGCTCTCATTGCCCTAAGGAGTGCGTGCACATCAAGGGGAGGAAAGCACCCCACAACGGGCCTAGCCACTGTGACCCCTTCTCTTCCTCTCCATCTCCTCGGAGCCATGCTGGTATGATTAATAAGCTGCAGAGCTGGGAATCACAGGAGGTCAGCCGCTGTGGTCAATCACGCTCCACTGCACGCAGCTTGGCCACTGCACCATGGGGTTGGCCCTGTTCGTTCTTTCTTTTTAGTTTGCTATAGGGCGTGTGTGCTTGCCAGAGACAGGAGTAGAGAAAGAGAACAAAAGTGAGAAATCGCCCCCACCCCCAGAGGGGACGGCTACATTGCAATCCCTTCCCCGTTCTCAGGATTTTGGGCACACGCGCACGCACACCCGGCATGATTTCCAGGTTGCCAGATGCAGGACTCCAACCTTCTTAATCTCCATGCCACCTGCTGGTCCGGCCCTGTCATTTTTAAGCTGCTGACATGTCTTTGCCCACACGTAGGGGCTCACTAAAAAGTAGTATATGTGAATTTCATGATCAAAAAAACGTAGCAGACATCACGCCATGAGCTGAGCCGTAATGGAGTGGTCTGTGTTCTCCTCCAGACAGTCCACAGAAAACACGCTTTGGGTTGGTTTTTCAACTCTGTGCACCCTTCTAGAGAACTTACTGAGAGAAGACTAGATTTTCTGCATATTAGTTCATCCAGTGTTACTGTGGCGGGGAAAAGTGATTCCAGAATGGTTTATGGCTTCTGGTTTTGGTCTTTCAATTAAGAAACCTCAAACTATACATTTATCATCCCTTAATGAAAATTTATAAATTACTAAATTGAGTACTGAAAAAATTATAGTGCCTTGTCTTCATGCAGGGACACTTAATTCTTAAGTCTCATTAATCAGGTTGGCCTCATATTAGCTGATACTTCAAGACCCAAAATACACTATTAATAGTAAATGTAGGGGCTGGCAGGTGGCATGGTGGTTAAGGTGCTGGACTCTGACATGGTCGACTGCAGTTCAAGTCCCAGACCTGGTGGGTTGCTTTCTGACTTTCCCTCTCTCTGTCTCTCACTGGCCAAATTAAAAAAATTATAATAATAAATAAAATTAAATAGTTCTAAAATACTAAATGTAGTTGGGAGCAACCAGGTGACATGGTAGTTAAGGTGCTGGACTCCCAGATGGTTGACTGAGCTTCAAGTTCTGGACCTGGTGGCTTGTTTTCTCAGTTCCCTTCTCCTTCTCTGTCTTTGTTGATCACAAGCGCCCTATAGAAGATTTAAATAATAATAGAGGAGACAGCAGGTGGCATAGTGGTTAAGGAACTGGACTCCCACATGCATGACTGCAGTTCCAGTCCCAGACCTGGAGGAAACACACCAGCGTGTGTACATTCATGCCCAAATTCCTAAGAGGAGAATGGAGGAGAAAGAACTGAGGCATGGCCATCCCCTATGGGGGGTGATTTCTTACTTTTCCTCTCTGTCTCTCTCTTGTGAGGAAATGTGCCGTATGGCAAAAAACCTGGATTTAAAAAAAGTTATAAAAACCCTTTTTTGAGTTTGGAGATTGTAATATTAAAAAACAAATCACAAAACCCATGGGGACCCTCTGCAGCACCCTGGGTCGAGGGTGGTCCGGGCCCCGGATACACACATATCAGGTGGATGGAGGGATGAAGTGAGGGGCTGACAGTGTGGACAGGGCAAGGACATCAGACAGAGGCAGAGAGACAAGGCCCAGGGCCCGGGGAAGAGCTCGTTTCCAGAGAGAGCAGAGGACTCTGCAGCAAAACCGCTTTCTGGTACAGTGAAGGGAGAGGCACCCAGCTTTGGGGCAGCGGTGGCATTGTGATTGGTGTCTGGGGTCCGGTGTCACCCCTAAGCTGTGGTGGTGTCCCTTAGGCAGGGGCCGGGGTCCTCGTGCTGTGGCTGGACCTTGTTTGGCTCCGTTTCTTCCCTCCCCTCCCTCTGGTCCCCAGACAGCTGTGAGTCTCTTAAGGATCTTCTCAAAGGGCCAGAGGGCTGTGTGTGTGAGCCGGCCACTGATGAAACCCCAAGAAGAGTTAAGCTGCTGAATTCCACTGGGAAAATCCTACCTGTTGCCTTCACTTATTGAAGGAGCCTGGGCTAAAACAGCGACGTGAGAAAGGGTGTTCAGGGGAGAGCGCAGACACAGATGGGTCAGTAGGTCGGGAGTCTGTGGTCCAAACTAGAATTCCAACAGGAATGGGATGGGCATTTGACCTTCAAAAATTCCTACCTTTAGGACCAGGTGTTACAATGGAAATGCAACTGAACCCCCGTGGGAAAGGTTCTGGGTTCACATCCCAGGGCCTGCCTAAGAACACTGCGTGTGTCTGTGATCCAAGCTGGCTGAAAGAGGGCTGGATCACGGTGTGAAGACTCTATTGGGAATTTCTCTCTCACATGGGAGAAATTATAAAATTAAAAAAAAAATTTACTAGGGACCAGCAGATGACATAATGCTTATGTCACTGGACTCCCACGTAGTTGACCGTAGTTCAAGTAAACTCACACTGGGCACGTGTGCATGCATGCCCAAGAGAATGGAGGCAAAAGGATTATGGTGTGGCCATCCCTCCTGGGGAGGGATTTCTTGCTTTCTGTCTCTCTCTCTCTGTCTCTTTGACAATCACACATACCCAAAATCAAAAAAACAAAACAAAACAAAAAAAACCAAACAGATAAACAAAACTCTTGAAAAAAAGATGACCAACTTTGGGGGCCAGCAGGTGCATAACAGTTACATTGGTGGACTCGCACATGGCCAACTGTGGTTCGAGTCCCAGACCTGGTAGCTTGAAACTCATACTAGGCGCTTGTGCATGTGTGCCCAAGATCCCAGGAGGAGAATGAAAGAGAGGGGAATCATGGCATGGCCATCCCCCCTAGGGGGTGATTTCTTTAAAAAAAAACTCTAAAAACATTCACTTTGTCCCCAAAGCCCCAGAATGAATGGCCAAGCAGTAATGAACGTCCCCTGTGCCCCGGTTATGGCCCAGAAGTATCGTTTTTCACCTGAAGACGTTAGAATGTTTCGCAGAGACGGCTGCTAGCACCTGGACAGGAAAACTCAGGGTTGATCTGGAGCATTTCGTCAGAGAGCAAAGAAATGATCGCTGATGACGGGGGCGGATGGCGGTGCCACCACTGACCACCCCCCCCCCCCCGCGCGGGGCGGGGACACACGGCCCGCAGTCTGGGCTGGCCGAGGCTTGTGGCGGACTGCGCCGGAAAGCCCGGGTGGGGAGGGGTGCCTGCTCCGTCTCTCATGGAAGAAGTCAATAAATAAAAAGATGACTAAGATTGGGTCAAAAGGACTGAGCCAACTTGAAGAGGCTCCCCCTCACCTAGGAGGAGAGGCGGGAAGGATATCAGGAAGGATAGAAATGGTGATGAACTTGGGGCCAGCAGGTGGCATGGCGGCTAAGGCACTGGACTCCCAAATGGCAGACTAGTTCGAGGCCCAGACCCAGTGGCTTGAAAATCATGCCAGATGTGTGTGTCTACAAAATCCCAAGAATGGAGGAGAAGCGATGGCAGTGAAGGGACTGTGTGTGACCATCCCTGTGGGTGGCTGATTTCTCTCTTTCCTTCTCTGTCTCTGCCTCTCTCTGGTCAGCACACATGCCTATGGCAAAAGCCTAAAACACAAACAAAAATCCTCCAAGCAGCAATTGAAGTAAAACCTCTCAAAGATGTTTAAACCTATGAGTTCATAATAACAGAAACAAACCAACCACAACCAAGAGGTCCCTCTGGAAGGTGAGCAGTAACTGCCTGCAAACAGCTAAATAAAAGCAGACCCTCAGCATCTAAAGTCCTTTCCTCTTGGTCCCCCTAGGTAACCAAGTGGGTTAGAAATTTCCCTTCATTTATTTATTTCGTGTATTTTTTATTTGGTGTGGGTCTCATGCACTCTCCAGAAACAGACAGAGCCAGAGAGAGAGAAAGTGAGAAATGATCCACCAGTGGGGTGATCAGAAGGCAATCTCTTCTCCAGTCTCCTTTCGGGATTAGGGGCATGCGTGCACACACACCCTACATGTTTTTCAAGCCACCGTTCCGGGACTCAGGCCGCGTGGTTGGCTGTGTGGGATCCAGTTGCCTTAACCACCATGCCCCCTGCTGGGCTCAGAAGTTCCACTTTATGGAAGAATTCTAATAGGCAGATTAACAAGGACTGGTAAATTGAGATCTGACTGTTTCTGTTTCCAAGCGGGAATTCAGAACAGAAACATGGAGCCGTGACATGAAATTAGAGCCACCAGCCCCGTGTCTCGTGTTGAAGAGCACGCCAGCCCGTGCGGGCAGCAGGGCAGGGTACAAAGAGCAAAGGCACCCACCTAGAGCACGCCGCGGATCAGTCCCCTGGGAAGGAGCAGGACAAGTGAGCGGGCATCTTCAGCAAGCAAGTGGTGGAAGGGAAGCTTCAAAAGGAGCAAGGGCCAACCCAAAAGCCTCGTGGCTAAGGGAGCTGGATCCCACATGGCCGACTGCAGTTCGAATCTCAGTCCCAGGGGCTTGAAAAATAAGCCAGGTGTGCCCCCAATCCTAATAGGAGGGAGAAACAGAGGAAGGGGGATTGCAGCATTACCGCAGCTTATGGGGGTGTGTGTGCTTTCTTCCCTTGGTTCAGTCTCTCTATCTCTGTCTCTGTGTCTCTCTCTGGTGAGTGCTTACACCCTCTGGCAATTAAAGAAAAGGAACAGTGCCAGCAGGACCATTACACCAGTGGGATAATGGTTAAGGCGCTGGATTTCCACATGGCTGACAGTGGTTTGAGTCCCAGATTCGGGGGCTTGAAAATCATGATAGGCAGGGACCAGCAGGTGGCATGGTGGTTAAGGTGCTGGACACTCCCACATGGTTGACCACGGTTCTCACTTTCCCTCTCTCTCTCCATCACCTCTCTGGTCAACTTAAAATAAATGAATAAATAAATAAATACATTCTTAAAATGGAAGAAAGCCCCACGATAGTCATGTATACGTGTGTGCCCAAGACCCCGGGGGGAGAGTGGAAAAGAGACTGGTGTGGCCCCCCCGGGGAGCTCTCTCACGCTCTCACTGTGTCAGCTCCCTGGTGAGTGCACACTCCCTATGGCAAAACCCTTAGGAAAAAGAAAAGAAAAGGACCTGAAAAACATTTAAAACAAACAAAAAACAGACCAAAGGTAAACTACAGTGAGTCGATTCGGGTGGGTGGCGGACTGTGAGGAAACCGAGTCTTGACCACGAAGGTGCTGCGGGTCCTCTAGTGGGGGCGGGGCTTGTTTAGGGGCTAGGTCGGCGGAGGGCTTGGGGGGGGGTGAAAGTTCTGTTTCCTCTCTGGTTGGCCATCCTGTGGGTGCTGCTTCATGTTCTAGTCTGCACGATCGCTAGCAACAAAAAACACCTGGAACTGGGCGATTTGTGAGACAGGTTAATTCTGCTTCCGGTTGGGAGGCCCAGTGTCTGGAGACCGCATCTGGCCAGGGTGGCTTGTTCGTGGGTGACAGGGCGCGGCACACTTCGCACGCCAGCATGGCGCAGGGCCTGGGGCGGGGGCGCCTGCTCAGCTCCCTCCTCAGCTGCATTTACAGTACATGGTCGCCAAGTGCTGCAGTCCTGTGGTGCCCCAGGTGCCTTCAGTGGGCAGGACACTTCTCCCTCTGCTGCTAGAGGCTGTGTGTGCTCACCAGAGAGAAAAACAGAGGAGAAAGAGGGACTCCCCACCGGGGCCTGGTCACATCCCACGGCTTTCCTCCATTCCTCCCTCCTGGCAGGATCTGGGGCATGCATGCTCATGTGCTGGTGTGTTTTTCGACCCGCTGGGGCTGGATTCAAACCACAGTCGGCCACGTGAGATCCATCTCTCTTACGCACAGTGCACGCACCCTGCAGGGCTGCACTGGGCCAGCCAACAGGACGCCGTTCTAGCTCTGTAAGAGCCAGACCGATGCTCTGGGAACTCTGGAGAGGGTAGGAGTCACCCTTTTATGGCGGAATAGGGGCCCACTGGGTCTTCACTCCAGGTGGAAGGGTATTGGGCCACAGGAAAGCCAAGGTCGAAACTTTCTTCTTGATATCTTCTGTTTGGGGGTGGTACTGTATATGATGAAAGGTGGCAGTTATATTTTCCTATTAAATTGGCATAATTTATCGTCTCTGAGGACTCAAAGGTAATCAGACACAAGCAGGAACCCAGTGAACCAATGAAACGGTGTCGGTCTATCGGAGAGGTCTGACCTAGTTCAGGGTGAGCGGGCTCACGCTGCCCTAAGGGCCCTCCGCTCTCAGCGCTCTGTGGCCGAATGTCCCGAGCTCGCCCCAGCGAGCTGTGGGCAGGGTCTCTGCTGTCCTAGCCACTTGGGGCACAGGCCGAGGCTTTACTTAGTTAAAAGGTTTCATTCAGGGCCAGTCAGCGGCATGGTGGTTAAGGGGGTTGGATCTCCCATATGGTCAACTGCGCAGCATGGATGGCAGACCAGGGGTTTGAAAAACACACTGGGTGTGCACGTGTGTGTGCCCAAAAACCCGAGAGGAGGATGGAGGAAGAGAGATTGTGGTGTGGCCATTTCCCCTGGCCCATCTCTCTCTTCCTCTGTCTCTGTGTCGCACACTCTATAGCAAAATGTTAAAAAACGTTTTATTTTGTTCCTGAGAGAAACTGCTTGTGCGTGCATAACGGAGTCCCTCCTGGGGTCTCCTTGGCCTCTGGAGATGTGTACGTGGGAGGCAGGTCACCCACCCGGAGGCCAGGATAAGAGGTGCTGGGCAAAGAGGAGGCCGATCCATGACACTGGGGCCCCGAAGGAGGTCCAGAGCCCAGGGCAGGCGGGCAGGCAGGGAGGGGACGGTCAGTAGCAGGTCCTTGAGAACAGGGCGCTTGGTTGAGCAGCTCAGAAGCTGGCCCCCGACCTCTAGAAGAGGCAGGTCCCGCCCCACGCCGAGGCCGGGCCGGGGGGCG
>NW_006159777.1:2701460-2710631 GCF_000334495.1 Tupaia belangeri chinensis | reverse complement strand
CCAGAGCCACTCTGGGTTTGCGGAGGCTGGAGCTCGGGCCCGCGCAGAGCGGGTGGCGCCCTCCGGGGAGACAGGGAGGGTCGGGGAACAGGTCCGCGTTTTGGGGAAATACTGACCAGGAAGGTCAGCTTCTGCAGAAACACAGGGGGGAAATACTGACCAGGAAGGTCAGCTTCTGCAGAAACACAGGGGACCCTTCTGAGAGCTCTCGCCAACACTACGTGGGAGTGCAGCGAGTCGGGGTGCGCCGTCCCTGCGCAGGACACACCTCCGGCGGCCCAGGTGGGACCTGGCCAGGCTGCTGTCCCCCCTCCGGCCTAGGGCCCGGGACCAGGGAGGCCAGCACACTCCAGGCCCCTGCACAGCGCCGCTGAGAGGCCGGCTGTTTGCGGAGGGAGCTGTGTCCTCCAGAGTGCCTCCCCCACCTGCTGGCCCTCTGTCCCCACCCCCGTCTCCGGGGAGGTTCAGCCGCGGTCCCACACCGAGGTTCGCTCCACTCCGCAGCATCCTGGCCTAGGCACTAGGCAGCTTGCACACGTCCAGGTGCTGGGGGGCCACAGCAGTCAGCCCTCCTCCCCCAAAGGGAGGTGGGGTGTGCCTCTGCCTGCTGGGAGGTGGCCTGCACCCTGCCTTCTCCTCCTTTCCGTAATTGCCCTGTTTGTGATCTAATTGCCACACGGACTCTAGCTCTGCCTCAGCCCGGAACCTCCATGGGCTCGTGTCGCTGGGCCTGTTTGTTCCGCTGCCTCCCGACTTCCCTTTCTGGGGCTCTTCTGCCGACCGACCGGGGAAAGCCGGTCTTCCTGGAGCGAGGCTCAGCCCCCTTATGCCACCTCCTGTCCCCTCCTGCCCCTCCACGGCCTCCCCTGGGGCCGGGCTGGGCTCCTGGGAGGCCGGCTTCTTCCCCAGGGTCCCGTTCATTCCCGTCTTCCGTGAGGCTCATTCACTCTCCGCGTGGCTGCCATGCGCTCAGTCCTGGTCTCCTGCTGAGCTCCACGGAACCGACCCTGCCTAGTCCTGGCCTCAGACCGACAGGAGGTGGTCGTTTTCCTTACACTGTCTTGAGAGCCAGTGCCAGACCTGTCCGGCCGGCCAACCCCCAGCGCTCCCTGCTGCTCCTCCAGGAAGTCTTCCGCAGCCCCGCCTCCAGTGCCTCACCAGAAACCTCACTCCCTGGGGCCCCTCCGTACTGTTGCAGCGGGGTCTGCAGACTCTGCTCTGGCCTCTTCTAGTTTGCTGTCTGTCTGCAGAGCCTGGCCCAAGTCCTGCTGGGCCCGGGATGTGCTGTTGCGTCAGGTCCCTTGGCCCTGGCTGTTGTTGTATCCCCTCCTGTTTGGAGATACTTCTCCCGCTGCCTCCTTCCCCAAGGCTGACGCTGCTGCCTGGCCCTGGCCCTGCCGTTCTCGGAAGGGGTTCGCCCTCCTGGGGCCCTGCCCAGGGGCCCTGCCTGCCTGGGAGCAGGTGCACAGATACCAATGGACTCGGCCACTCGCGAGAGCGGGGAAGCCTGCCTCCCCCGGGTTTGGGTCCCTGTCGAATACTTGATGGTGGCTTGAAGCTGCTTTGACAGCTGGTTCCTTCCTGGGTCAGGATTGCCCCGGGGGAGCAGACTGCCCCAGAGGAGCCAGACTTTCTGGCTACTGAGAGTCATCTGTTGGTTTATTGGCCACCCGTTCACTTGTTCACCCTGTCACTCGTTCCCATCACGCATATGTGCTATGTGTGCACCAGCGGGCACATGCGGGAAAGGCCCCATCAGGGTCCCTGCCCTCAGCCACCCAGTGTGGGGCAGCGTATAGGGATTCTTTACCTTAGTCTGTGTCCGCAGAACCCGGGAGGGCATCCCCCTAACCCAGGCTGGAAGGGAAGCGTAGGTGCAGTGGGGCTGGAGACCTCTGATACACGGGGTGGGGGTAGGGTGGAGTGCACACGGAGCCAGGACGGCGCCGCCACTGTCCCGCCACGTGACCTCAGAGGTGTTACCTAATCTTCCAAAGCCTCAGTTTCCGTGGCTATAAAATAGGGATGACATATATATCCCAGGCTTGTTGTGAGGATGAAAAGGGATGCTTACATGAAAGCTCTTTGGTGTGGTGGGGAAGGCGTCTGGATCCCGCATAGCTGACTGCTCCATTGGCGTCTAGACCCGGCAGCTTGGAAGACATACCAGGTGTGCACTTGCGTGTGTGCGTGCCCAAAATCCAAAGACAATGGAAGAGAAGGGACTGTGACATGGCCATCCCTCACTTCTCACTTTCTCTCTCACTTTCCCTCTGTCTCTGTCACTTTCTCTCTGTCTCTCTTCGGCGAGTGGTCATGCCCTATAGCAAATTAAAGAAGAAGAGCTCTTTCTAAGTTCAGTGTGGTGTTCGAGTTATACAATTTCAGTTCTTTGAGCCAGAAAAGACGCCGATGCCACAGGGAGGTGAGGTGGTCTGAGGTCCCGACGAGGCAGGGTCAGTTCAGTGGAGCTCAGCAGGAGAGGACCGGGACTGGGCGCATGGCGGCCATGCGGAGAGTGGACAAGTCTCACAGAGGACGGGGAATGAACGGGGACCATGGGGAAGAAGCCGGCCTCCCAGGAAGCTGAGCGCCCAGGCTGTCAGTGGGGCCCTGACCTCACGGAGCACAGGGAGGCTGTGGGACCACGGAGAACCCAGCGTCTGATGGTCTTCAGTTTCCCTTTCCCTCCTTTGACCCAGCGCCCATGAAAAGGAAGTGCCTGTCCCTGCCATCTCCTCCTCCACCATGGGAAGGAAAATTTGGCGTCCCTCTGTGCTGGGGAGTTGTGGGCGCGAGTGCAGGAGGAGCTGGGAAGCTGGGGAGGAGTGAGGGGAAGAGGAAGCTGTGGGCTCCAGGACAGTCCTAGGGTGCTGTGAGCGGGTCCTTTGCAGACCCTCTCCTCCACCTTGGGCCTGGGAACACCTGGGCTTTCCCACGTCTGCTCCTTCTCTGGTCTGTGGTTCTGCCCAGGCTGTCGGCTCACGTCTCCCCAAGGAGAGGAGTTCTGTTTTTGGAAGGGGGAAGCAGGCGGCAGAGCCCTCAGGGACCCTGGGTCTTGAGGATGTCACGGCTTCCAGGACTGCACACCAGGCAGCCAGGTGTCTAGAACACCACCAGTTGGTAATGTGAATAATCAGTAGCCTTTTGTTGTTGTTGTTGTTGAGATTTTTGCTATAGGGCGCATGCGCTCGCCAGACAGAGAGAGAGAGAGAGAGAGACAGAGAGACAGAAAGCGAGAAATCACCCCCAGGGGGGATGGTCACACCGCAATCCCTTCTCCTCCATTCTCCTCTCGGGATCTTGGGGATGCATGCACACGCGCCCGGCGTGAGTTTTAAGCCACCTGGTCCGGGACGCGAACCGCGGTCGACTACGTGGGAGTCCAGCGACATAGCCATTACGCTAACTGCTGGTTCCCAATAATCAGTAGCCTTAATGAGCCCGTATTACCCTCTTAGAGGTAAGTATTGTGATTATTACCCTTTCATAGGTGAGGAAGTCGAGCACAGAGAGGCTGAGTCACTTGCCCGAGCTCACAGAGCAGAACTGTAGTGGGATTTGGATGGGAGCCCAGGTAGCCCGGCTCTGCGTGCTCTCCCTGGACTGCTACATGAAAACTGGGCTGTCACCCAGTGGGCCCAGGAGAGGCCCAATTACTAATGGAAAGAATTTGTTCGATTTGTGTTAGAAACTGGATTTCTCTTCTTGGGCGTTTCTGAGGTGTCAGGGCCACGTGTTAAAGCTGTTTGGTGCGAGATGGACTGAGGGCTTCGGGGGTCCCGGAGCTCTCGCCCTGGTTGGCAGTGGTGAGAAAGCTGTTTGGGGGTGGCCCAGTAATCGGCTCGTTTTTCTTTGTGAAGAGCTTTTCTGCCAAGAAGTCCATCTTGCGCGCTTGTGTTTCCGAATTTGCCTATTCCGTCTGGGCTCGGAGGCGTCTCGGGGTTTTCCCCAGAATCCTGTGATGGTTGGCCAAGGCACCGAAGTCTGGGGCCCGTGTCTCACTGAGGTGACGGTGACAGTGATGGGCAGCCATTACTGGCCTTCACACGCGTGCACTTCGGTCACCGCCTGCTGCACCCGAGAGCAGCCGTGTGGGGAAGGTGCCGAGCGCACAGCCGAGAACCCCTCGACCCAGAGGGTTTGTGTGAATGGCTGGGAGGGCGGTAAGAGGAAGAGGACTCAGACCAGATCTGTGCGACTTCAAAGCCTGTGCCTTTAGCACAGTGCCACTATAAAGCTGTGTTCCGAAGGCAGTGGCGGTTGATGGGCATCCCAGCCGCGGCCTGGAACACATCATTAGCGGGAGAGTCGTGGGCAGTGGGACAGGAAGTGCTGCTCTCCGCCGCGCCGTGGGGATGCCGCACACCGGCCTGGCCGGTTTCCCTTTTGGAGGCTACTCAGCTGGTAGACAGGAGCACAGCTGCAGACGCGATTTCCACAGGCTTTAGACAAAGGCAGCTTTATTTATTACACAGATGGCTCAGAATCATGGTGGAAGTTCGAGAATCAAAAATTCAGCCTCCCAAACCAACAAATCAGGTCGTGCCCGCCTCTCGTGCCTCCTCTCCGCTCTACCGTAGGCGCGGTTGTGTTGTCTGCTCGTGTTCTGGGCGAGGTGTTGGATCAGCCTCCTGTCTCTGTCTGCCAGGCACAGAGCCCGGGGCTGGAGGACGTGAGGGCCTGTGGGGTTGTCTCATCCAAGCAGTGCCCAAGGGCTGTGCCAAAGACAGCCGCTCAGGGGTCCCCTGGGGCGCCTCTGGGCTGCTGCTTGCCCCTGCTGGGTCCCTGGTCCCTGCCGTTTCTTACTTGGTGACAACTCCAATGGGGACTTGGAGCTTTCGCTCATCAGCTTTGTGGGTGACACCGGCTGGGAGGGAAAGACCTAGGATGACCGAATTATGAGTCAGACAGAGCTGGACAGCCTCTTGGCCACCTGGGTTGTGAGAGCGCTGCAGCACCCGGCAGACGGAACAGAAACCGCCCCCCCGTCCCCACCCCGCCTCCTGCCCCCATCTCAGGACAGAACAGGTGTGTAGTGTGGCTGCCCACACCTTTCGGAGTCATCACTAAGAGGCATATACTTAAAGAAAATGTCCCCGACTCAGATAGTGGGAGGTGGCCATGGGGGAGGGCGCCAGACTGAGGCTCCGCAACACGGCGAGGCGTTTCTCTGCACACGGGCACTCCGGGGGGTGTGAGTATGTGTGCACGCGCTCTCTCTCAAGTGTGATCATAAGGTAGTGACATCCTGCGGCTAGAGACGCGGTGTAATTAACGAATCCATCAGATACTTATTGAGTACGGAGGGACTTCACCAAATTCATGGAACGGTAGGGTCCAAGTATGAACTTACTTTGGTGCAAAAAATGTGTGTATAGGTTTTTCATAATGTGTGTTTTCCAAGGGCTTTCTGAAGACTCCTCATACCTCAGCCCCTGGCTCAGAGACGCACCTGCTCCCCTCCCGCAGGATGGGGCTGCGGATGTGGGGAAGGCTTCCTCCTGGAGTTCCTCAGAGGGGCTCCTGAAGGGTTTGGAGGTCGGGGAAGTACCCATGTACTACGAAACTTTCTTTTTTAACTTAGCGGTCTGGCCGAGCTTCCTGTCACTGGCTAGTCTCGGAGGAGACATTTCCATCGCAGTGTCGCAGTGTCAGTGTCCGCTCAGTGGCACACCACGCTTTTCTCTGTGCGTGCCGCTGGAAGGCCGTGGTGAGAACCTGGCGGGCCACAACCCGCGAGCACCCGGGGAGTGTCTCCACAGCAGTTCGGCTGATCGTGCGCTTGAGCCCAGTGGCGGGGTGTGTGTGGGACCTTGACAAGGCAGAGAAGGAGCGAGCGAGAGCTGGGAAGGCTGCCCACCCCCTTCAGCTAGCAGAGAAGTCAGACTGGTTCTGGGGCAGGTTAGCAGGGGTCATTGTGATGCACGCTGCTCTTGGGAGGGAGGCCGGATGTGAGGACTACAGTTTTCCCCAGAAAGGATGGCCCCTGGGTGGGAGGGGAGATGCCCTAACCCTGTCCCAGCTCTGAGGATGGTTCCAGCAGTCACCCCTGTCCTGTTACTTCCCCTGGAGAGGTTCTGGTCCATACCTGCGGACCCCAGGGCAGGCCTTCCTTGTCTACACAACTGTTTAGTTAATCCAAGCAGCTCAGTGTGGCGCTCCCTGCCTCTGCAGATCCATGGGCCCACTGAGGCAGAAACGAACAGGGCGCCTGGCTGCCGTCACCGTCACCGGGGCGAGAGGAGCCACGGCGTGGCCCTCCCGGGGCTTTTGCGGTCGAGCCCCAGGCCCTGCGTACTGCGCAATTGTTTATGTGCCGGTTTTGGTAGACTGGGGGGCACATGAGGGTGGGAGCCTGGAGTGGGTGGAGATAGGAGGGAGGCAGACGTGATCACCAAAGGCCGCTGGGGAGGAGGGGCTGGTGCAGTCTTGGTGGGCATTCTCTGGCTGGAATTAGGAAAGGGAGACACTGAACTGAGGACCAGGAGAGGGCGCGCTAGGGCAGAGTTTGGGGATGGAGTGGCCGGGCCGTTGTGACGGGAGACCTGGGCAGTGAGTGGCAGGCCCTGGGAGTGGGAGTCGTTGGGTGTACTCTCCCCTCCAGGGTGAGGAGGCACCTTGGGGACATAGGCTGAAAGCACCCACCCTGGTATCTGGCACCTGGGGAGGTGACCCAAATCTTGCTATGGAGAGAAAAGTCCTGCAATCAATCAATCAATCAACTGATTAGTCAGTCGATCAATCAAGTGCTAACTCTGAGCAGTGCGGGGTGGGAGGGGAGCAAAGCAGAATGAGGAGGACGCTGGGGCCCCCCCGACCTCCAGGACTGCCCGGTCTGTGGCTGTCACTGGTGCTGAGGGCCCCGGGAGGAAGTGTGGTGGCTAGGGCCTCTGAGTTCCCAGAAGGGCTCACCTAGGCCTATGTCCTTGAGCGCAGGCAGGGCTCGGCAGGAGAGGATGCAGGATGGTACAAGTCTCCTGGGTCCTGGCAGGTTTGGGCCCCCCTGGCTGGGGGCAAGGTCAGGCTGGAGGGAGTGAGCACCCTGAGGTGCGTTGAAGAGATGGAGTCCGTGAGCCATGGTGGGCACAGAAGGCCAGTCTTGGGCCCAAGAAGTGGGTTTGTACTCGGCAGACTTTTGCAGACCATTTCCTTTTCCTTTCTTTCTTTTTTAAAGTATTATTTATTTAATTTATTATTATTATTTTAAAATTTAACCAAAGAGAAAGAAAGACAGAAGGATAGTGAGAAAGCAAGCCGCCACGTTCAGGACTCAAACCGTGGTCTGAACTGTGGTCAGCCATGGGAGTCCGGTGCCTTAGTCACCATACCACCTGCTGGGGCCCAGAATTCCCTTTTTTTAAGGCTGAAAAATATTCCATTTTAGGGAACCAGCAGTTAGCGTAATGGCTATGTCGCTGGACTCCCACGTAGTCGACCGAGGTTCGCGTCCCGGACCCGGTGGCTTAAAACTCACGCTGGGCGTGTGTGCGTGCGTGCCCAGGATCCTGAGAGGAGAATGGAGGAGAAGGGATTGCGGCATGACCATCCCCCCTGGGGGGTGATTTCTTGCTTTCTGTCTCGCTTTCGCCCTATAGCGAAAAAATCTCTCCAAAAAAAAAAAATTCCATTTTATGTGTGTGTGTATGTGTGTGTGTGTGTGTGTGTGTATACATGAGGGATCTTTACAACTTCATGGAAGAATGCAATGAAAGTACAAGTTTATTGTGGCACAAAAATTTCAGAATCCAGGGACCAGCAGGTGGCACGGTAGTTAAGGCACTGGGCATTTCCACATGGCCAACCATGGTTCGAGCCTCAAGTCTGGTGGCTTTCTCTCTCTCTCTCTCTCTCTCTTTCTGTGTGTCTCTGGTCAAATAAATAAATAAATGAATGAATAAATAAAATTAAATGAATAATTACTTTAAAAAACTTTTCAGAATCCATGCAGTTTTTTCATAGTTTTCCAAGAACTTTTTGAAGACATCGCTCATGTATTTTTCTGTCCATTCATTAGCGGCCACTTAGTTGCTTCCAACTCTTGGCTGTCGCTGGGATGCTGCAGAGAACGGGTGCAGACTCTCTTCAGGGCCCTGATTTCAGCTCCTTTGAGTAGATGCCCAGACGTGGGGCTGTGGGTACACGGCTTCTCTCAGGCAGCGGGTCTCAGAGCCGCCCAACCCCTCTGTCCCGGAGCAGTGGCTCGCACTCGGGGGACGTGGTTGTGAGCTTTAGCTCTGCGCGGTGGCTGCCTGGCGTTCCGCCGCCTCACCTACCCTCTTGTAGCACATCTTCTTCAGCACAACCCTTACTAGTTGTGAGGATTCAAGATGAAAATTGAAAATGCCTGAAAAGGTACAAAGATGCTCAAAATAGAGATGCACTAGACATGACCAGGCCTGGTCCCACCGGGCTTTGGCCTATGGGCAGACCCCTCTCCTGTGGGTTGCCAGAAGGCCCGAGCTCGGCACTGGCCAATTCAGTGGTTTGGAGACCCATGGAAAAGAGGCCCTCTGGGTCTGGCTGCAGCTTCAAGCAGTCCGACTCCATGTTCATAGTTTTATGATTTTGAGATTCTGCATAAATTGCATTTGAAATAAGGTTTTCACGGTTGGACTGAGTGTTTCTGGAAATGACTGAAAAGGTAAGAAGGAGCTGAGGCCCCAAGCTCGGTGTGAGCAGGTCAGTGGCCTGGGCTTGCTGGGTAACCGCTCCAGGGCTGTGAGGGGTGGAGAGGGCCTCGGTCCTGGACGGCAGTGGAGGGGAGGGGGCCTCTGGGGAGGGGACAGGTGTGGCCTGCCGGGTGCTGTGTTGGGATGGTGACAGGTGGGGGCTGCAGCTGGCCTTAGCTTGGTGGCCCGGGCTCCTGGGAAGACCTGGCAGTCCTGCCCTGCCCGGTTTCTGAGGCCGCATGACGTAGAGGAATAATGTTACGATGTTTTAGGTTGTTTTGATGTTTGAACTTGCACTCCACTAGCCCAGAGGGAGCCACGGGCGCCTGGCCTTGGGCACAGTCGTTGGAGGGGCTCTAGGTAGGCCTGCTGTCAGCAGGAGTCGGCGGACCATGTTCTCCACCAGCTTTCCTGGGAGGGACAGGGGGGTTATGCACCCACTTTCAAGAGGGGCACACAGGCCAGCTGGCGGTGTGGGGTTAAGGTGGCTGAGTCCCAC
>NW_006159777.1:2699912-2701410 GCF_000334495.1 Tupaia belangeri chinensis | reverse complement strand
GTGGAGAAGGGCTTGCTGTGGGGCCTCCTCACTTTCCCTCCCTCTCTCTGTCTCTCTGACGGTAACACGTGCCCTCCAGCCAAAACTAAAGGAAAGGAGAGAGGAGGGGGGGACTGAGGCACGGTGAGGCGTATCAGCCCCAAGGAGCCCGTCCAGTCCTTATTCTCCCCACCCCAGAAGGGAAAGAAGAGACTCTCCAGGGGCCTCCCACTGGGCGTTCTTCGCCTCTGGGGGGTCTTGGCACAGGCACAGGGGCCTGGTCCCAGGGCGTGTGTGCAGGTGGCCTGGGCCACTGGTCTTCCGTGTGTTGACCGCATGCCCAGCTCAGTCCCTCAGGCACTGCCCAAATGTGGAGACCAGGTGTGGAGAGCAGGTTTTCTCCTGTCAGTGGGAGTGGTTGGCTGCGAGCCAGCTTTTCTTTCCCTGATGGGTGGGGTCACAGATCTATAGATAATTCTGGGTCCTCAAGGGGCCCTATGCCCCACTGTTTACCAGCAGCTCTGCCTGGTGGGGCAGTTGAGGACAGTGACGCACACAGGGCAAGGGTGAGAGGCCAGGCGGTGAAAGGCAGTTAGTGCGTCTGTAGCAGCGGGCGGGCTGGCGCTGGCCCTGCGCTCTCCCTGGAGTGTGTGTGTCCGAGAAAGCCCTGGCGACAGACAGCCTCGGGGACTTCTGGGATGATGCCATGGCAGCAGGCCCCGCCCTGTACAGCAGGTCCCTATCCAGGTGGCTGCTCAAAATAGCCCAGGCGGGACTCCAGCACGCACTCTGCCCACTCCCTCTGCCGGGAAGTGGGTGCCACTGCCCGGAATCGCGGCTGGGCGGGTTTTTGTCACTAACAGCGCCTCACAGGGACCCGCACCCTGCCCCCACCTGGGACAGGGCGGCGCTGGCATTCTGTGCCCTGTGTGCATGGGTACTACTTGTTTTAGTTCATTTTTTCCTGTGATTTTTCTTTCTAAAATTTAGCTAATGGGTGTGTGCACTCGCAGGGGTGGGGAGAGTGAGAACACTCCCAACTCGGGCCCGGGGCACCGCAGTCTCCATCTTCCCCTCCTTTCAGGATTTTGGGCACGCACGCACGTGTGCCTGGCCTGTTTCTCAAGCCGCTGAATTAGGGACTTGAACTGTGTACTCGACCATGTGAGATCCAGCTTCCTTAACCACCGTGTTTACCGTTTATTCAGTGAACTCATAGCCTCTTGAAGTTTCTTTTTCTTTCATTCTTTCTTCCTCATTCTTTCTTCTTTCTCTTTCTTTCTCTCTCTCTCCTCCTCCTTCCTTCCTTCCTTTTTCCCTTCTTTCCTTCTTTCTTTTCTTTTCTTTTTTTTTTTTAGCTTTTTGCCCTAGGGCCCAGGCACTTGCCAGAGAGAAGAGAGAGAAAGAAACAGTGAGAGGGGAAGTGAAAAATCACCATTCTCCTCCTGGGATTTTGGGCATACACACACACACACACACACACACACACACACACATATCGCGCGAGATTTTTAACACA
>NW_006159777.1:2695570-2699833 GCF_000334495.1 Tupaia belangeri chinensis | reverse complement strand
ATACCTGGCATGATTTTTAAGCCACCAGGTCTGGAACTTGAACCGTGGTCGACCACGTGGAAGTCCAGTGTCTTATCCACCATGCCATCTGCTGGCTCCATGTGTGGGTTTCTTGAGTATCTGGCTCCTTGCAGATCCGTGGCCCAGGTGGTGAGTGGGCGGGGAGCCGCTGGGGGCTGTCCTTTCTCTTTGCTGCTTGCCCCTCCTGGTGTCCTGCCCAGTAAGGGTCCGGGCTGCCTCCATGTCAGCCCTGCCTCCGTGTCCCTGCACAGCCGCCCGAGTGTACCCGTGGCTGGGCCCATCGAATTCAGGCCCTCCTGCTGGAGTTGGGACCCTTTAGACTCAGCCATGTGACCAAGAGGCTCCCCCTTCCCCTCTGGTTTTGAGCTCAGCGCCGCACAAGGTCCTTCCCCGCTCCCCAGTTCAGCATGGCCCGGATGATGAGCATGAATTTGGTTTTTTTTTTTTTTTTTTTTTTGAT
Source organism: Tupaia belangeri chinensis (assembly GCF_000334495.1). Classification (NCBI taxonomy): domain Eukaryota; kingdom Metazoa; phylum Chordata; class Mammalia; order Scandentia; family Tupaiidae; genus Tupaia; species Tupaia belangeri. Next base: position 2,699,352 of record NW_006159777.1, on the reverse strand, counting down.
TTTTTTTTTGAATTTGGTTTTGAAAGTCAAGCCTGTTATCTGTCGTCCCAGGTGGGCTTGAGCCATGCTGTTCCTGGGGACTCTGGCGGGATCCACCCAGAGCTGGCTGGCAGAGTGGTCACGAGGGTCACACTTGGGCTTCCTCCTTGGGAAAAAAGGCACACGGACGCGCCCCAGAACACGGCTGTCCTGGGAAGCGGCCGCCCGCTCAGCCTGTACTTTCCTTTCCCGCTTGGTCAGTTGCAGGCATCCTGGTTCCCATGCACCTGGTCGTGGGGTGACATCATGGACGCGGAGTCACTCCTCTGTGGGTGGGTGCATTGAGTCACTGTGCACCCGTGACAAGCGTCTTGCAGTTGGAGTGTGCCCGAATCCAGCTGTCCTGTCTGAGGCTCGGGTCTGAGCCACTCGCCCGTGTCCCCGCCGGTGATATCACTTTGCCCCTTGACCTCCCATGGCAGAGGAGGTTCCAGTTGTCCTGAGATCGCTCTTCATGTCCCTCCCAGTGTCGCGAGGGACTTGAGTTTCCAGGTTCATTTCTGCCCACTCGCTGCCTTCCCTGGAGATCACGCCCAACCGTGGCAAGTGGGAAACAGTCTTTTATGAAGAGCCTGGTGTGAAGATTCGCTTTTTCTCGCTCTTCCTCAGTAGGGATGATGGTGGATTTGTGGATAGTGAATAGTGTCTGCCGCTTCTAAATGTTGGGGCGCTGACCAGTTGCTCTTCTTTGACAAGCTGTGAGCTTCTGTGCCGAGGCCCAGCTTTGGGCTGGCTGGCCCCCAGACCCAGGGGGACCATGGGCCTGCAGAGTCCACACTTTGCTCGGGGAGGCAGGGAGGGCCCTCTCCGTGGGATCCTTTGGTTGACTTGGAGTTTCGCTTTACCAGCATGTGGCTTTCAACCTTGGGGAGTTTCTTACTTCACAGTAGTAGGTGACTGCAAAGGTCTCTCCTGTAACATCAAATAACACACACCAGGGACAGCAGGAGGAGTGGTAGTTAAGTTGCTGACTTCCACGTGACTGACTGTGGTTCAAGTCATGGACCTGGAAGCTTTCTTTCTGTTTTTTTTTTGTTTTAGAGGTTTTTGTCTTAGGGCATGTACACTTGCCAGAGAGAGACAGAGACAGTGAAAAGGAAAGTGAGAAACCACCCCCCGGGGGGATGGCCATCCGCAATCCCTTCTCTTCCATTATCCTCCTGGGCTCTTGGCCATGCACGTACATGCACCTGGCGTCAGTTTCAAGCCACCAGGTCTGGGACTTTGCCCGGTGGTCGGCCATGGGGGAGTCCAGTGACGTAACTACTACGCCATCTGCTGGTCCTGTTGGCGGCTTGCTTTCTCACTTTCCCTCTCTCTGTCTCTGGTGAGTGCACGTGCCCTATAACAAAGTAAAACATAATAACAAATAAAATTAAATAAATAATTATTTAAAAAATAACAAAATACCTTTTTTTCCTCCTTCCATAAATCTGGGGTTTTCCTGACAAGCACTGGTCTGCAGAGGAGATGTATCACTTAAAGCAACAGAGCGGTGGCATGGTGCCGTGGTGACACGCTCTGGGGCTTCCAGGCTGTCCCTCCAGGCTTTCCCGACTGGGGAAGTGGGGTGGGGATGGTGGATCTGACCTTGCCCTTGCACTCTCCCTTCCATCCCTCCAGGGTCTTTGCCCACCCCTCCTCCTGAGTGTCATCTTGTCCCCTCTGAGTGGCCTCGGGGTGAGGCTCTAGGCGGGACTAAGGAGTTAGCAGGCAGGAAGAGGCCACGAGCACTGTCAGCGTTTGCAGTGTGCAGGAACCCGACTCAGTAGCCTTTGCTCTGTACGGGGGACCTGCAGAGGTGTCCGCTCTTATGAAGGCATCGGAGAGGCGAAAGCAGGCACGGGCGGGTCCTCTGTGCAGGTGCTGGTTGGGGTGGGGGGGCCTCTTCCTCCGCCCTCACTTGCCTGCCGGGCAGTGTGGCCGAGCATCCCGCCGAGGGCTGGCCGAGCTTGGCGCCTGCCTTGCTTGGCCAGCTGTGTGGCCTTGAGCTGGTCACGCCCTCCATTTGCCTCAGTCTCCTTACCCATAAAATGAGGTGCTGCAAGGTGCCCTCTGTTATGCCTGAAAATAAAGCCGAGAGCGCGGGTTATGGGAGGCAGGCCGGTTACTGATTAAACAGCTCATGTGAGGTGGGAGAGTGAGCCCAGACCAAGGCCTGCGCACAGCTGCGGTCCCAGCAGAGCCTGGCGGCCCCGGGCCCTCGGACCCCGCTCTTGGCCATCTTCCCTCGGGAACCTTGTTCGCTTTTCTGCTTCCCCGAATCCTCGCTCCCTCAGCTCTGGAAGCTGATTGCTCAGGGAGGCAGAAAACCAGGACCACATCTTGGTTCTGCACCCAGTGCTGTGTGACCTTGTGGAATCATTTCTCCCCGCCTTCCCTGTGTGCGGAGAAGGGCCGGGCCGGGGGCAGATGTCAGCGTGACCCACAGGGGTAGGTCCCAGGTCTGCATTTTGAAGCCTTCCAGTATGCACTGGGCACATGTGCACCTGGGAATGGGCCTGCACGAGCTGGGGCTGGGTTAGGGTGTGAGGACCTGCTGGGATGTCTGTCTGTCTCCACCTCTGTCTCTCTCAGAAGAAATAGATAAATAAACTTAAAAACGAAAAGGGAGTGGGACCAGCAGATGGCGCAATGGTTACATTGCTGGACTCCCACGTGGCCAACCACAGTTTGAATCTTGGACCTGGTAGCTTGAAATTGACACCAGGCATGTGTGCCCTCTGGCAATACAATTTTTTAAAAAGGAAAGAAATACAAGTCCTTGTATATTGATCTTGTATCCTGCAACATTGCTTTTTTCTTTTTCTTGACTCACAAAGCTGTAATAAGGAAGACTGTCTGGTATTAGCACAAAGACAGGTTGATGGAACAGAATAGAGTCTGGACATAGATCCACAGATATGTGAACAACTGATATATATATATATGTATGGATGTATGTATGTGTATATATATAAATATGTATGTATGTGTATATATATAAATATGTGTGTATGTGTATATATATAAATATGTATGTATATATAAATATGTGTGTATATAAATACGTATGTATGTATATATAAATATATATGTATATATAAATATGTATGTATGTGTATGTATGTACACACATACATACATACATATTTCAGATATATGCCATAGGATGCATGTGCTCACTGGAGAGAGACAGAGAGAAGGAATGTAAGAAATCACTCTCCAGGGGGATTAATCACACCACCATCCCTTCTTTTCCATTCTTGGGATTCCGGACACACACATACATGTGCCCGGTGTGTTTTTCAAGCCAACAGGTCCCAGACTCGAACTGCAGAATTGGTCATGTGGGATCCAGTACCTTAACTAACCACTATGCCACCTGCTATACCCAACAACTGATTTTTTTTTTTAAGTTTATTTATTTCTTCCACGACACAGAGAGAGACAGCCCCCCAACCCAAGCAGGGTCTTCATGCTGCAGCCCACCCCCAGCCCAGCTGCCCTGGAGCACAGGTATGTGTGCATGCATCTGGTGCACACAGGGAGACAGGGAGATCTCTGAATGCAAAACTGAGCCCTTCACCGATCAGCCCAGCATCGTGAAGCGTCAAGTCACTGCTGTGCGCCACCACTGGCCAGTGTGTGGACAGCTGCTTAAAAAATGCGAGAGGGTGCATGCATTCAAGAGAGAGAGAGAGGGAGAGAGAGAGAGGGAGAGAGGGAGCCGGGGAGGGAGAGAGGGGGGGGAGAGAGGGAGA
>NW_006159777.1:2693456-2695283 GCF_000334495.1 Tupaia belangeri chinensis | reverse complement strand
GGAGAGAGAGGGAGAGAGAGAGAGGGAGAGAGAGGTACAGCACCCCCCACAAGGGATGGTCATGTCACAATCAATCCCTTCTGCATTTCTCCCTCCTTTCAGGATTTTGAGCATGTGTGCACACACACCTGGTGTGTTTTCCAGGCTGCCACGTCCAGAACTTGAACCATACAATTGGGAATGTGGAATCCAGTTGCCTTAACAACCATGCCACCATCTGGCCCAGCAACAACTGATTTTTTTTTTGGAGAGGTTTTTGTTATAGGGCGCATGTGCTCGCCAGACAGACAGAGACAGAGAGACAGAAATCGAGAAATCACCCCCCAGGGGGGATGGCCACGCCGCAATCCCGTCTCCTCCGTTCTCCTCTTGGGATCTTGGGCACGCACGCACACGCGCCCGGCGTGAGTTTTAAGCCACCGGGTCCGGGACGCGAACCGCAGTTGACTACATGGGAGTCCAGCGACATAGCTATTATGCTAACTGCTGGTCCCCAACAACAACTGATTTTTGACAAAGGCATAAAGACATTTCAGTGGAGAAAGGATAGTCTTTTCAACAAATGATGACAGAACTACTGGATATCTATATGCAAAAAAGAAAAAGAAGAAACAAAGAACTTTTATCTATATTTTGTACCTATTAAAAGAATTCAACATATGTTATAGACCCAAAGGTAGAATCTAAAACTATAACACTGCTAGAAGAAAACAAAGGAGAAAATCTTAATTGCCTTTGATTAGGCAAAGATTTATTTAGATATGATACCAAAATCATAATCCATAAAATAAAAACTTGACAAATTGAACTTCATTAAAAACAACAACAACAACAACAACAACAAAACTAAACTTCTACTCTTCAGAAGGTACTATGAAGGGAGAGAAAATACGAGCCACAGACTAATAGAAAATCTTTGCAAAATATACACCTGATAAAGAACTCATATCTAAAATACAAGAACTCTCAATCCAGTAGGAAAATAAGAAACCAATAATAGATAAACAATTTGCAGAGCTTCTAGGGAAGGCTCAAAAGAAGGGGACCTAAACTTCTCCTCTTCAGAAGGTACTATGAAGGGAGAGAAAATACGAGCCACAGACTAATAGAAAATCTTTGCAAAATATACACCTGATAAAGAACTCATATCTAAAATACAAGAACTCTCAATCCAGTAGGAAAATAAGAAACCAATAATAGATAAACAATTTGCAGAGCTTCTAGGGAAGGCTCAAAAGAAGGGGACCGAGGTCATTTTCCTACATGTTTCTGAATGCTGGGTTCAAATCACTGTAGCCAGGATATTGGAACATTATTCTCTGGGGCAGTTAAACCATCCCAAAGATCTACATAACCTGACAGTTGGAAGCACTCATAAGAGTCTGGCTAGCCAGCTATTTGTGTCCTATAGTAAATCATTTGTGGCAGGTGGTGCACGCGGAACTTCTATAACCTCTCTAGGATCTCATTCCAAGATATGAATGGACAACCAGGCATTTGAGGAAAACCTTCAACAAGGGACAGAAAGTCAAACAGAGAAAGGGACTCAATAGAGACAAAAAGATGGAGAGATTTAGCATCTATGAAACATACAAAACACCATAAAAAAGTATTCAGAGGGACCAGCAGTTGGTGTAATGGCTATGTTGATGGACTCCCATGCAGTCGACCGCGGTTCGAGTCCTGGACCCGGTGACTTAAACTCACACCGGGCGCGTGTGCGTGCATGCCCAAGATCCTGAGAGGAGAATGGAGGAGACGGGATTGCAGCGTGGCCATCCCCCCGGGGGGTGATTTCTCGCTTTCTATCTCCCTGTCTCTCTCTGT
>NW_006159777.1:2690620-2693417 GCF_000334495.1 Tupaia belangeri chinensis | reverse complement strand
CCCCCCCCCAAAAAAAAAAGTACTCAGAGAAAAAAAATACTATTGGAAATTAAAAAAAAAAATTTTTGGAGAGGTTTTTGCTAGAGGGTGCGTGCACTCTCCAGACAGAGACAGAGAGACAGAAAGTGAGAAATCACCCCACCAGGGGGATGGCTACACCGCAATCTCTTCTCCTCCATTCTCCTCTCAGGATCTTGGGAACGCATGCACATGCGCCCGGCGTGAGTTTAAGCCACCGGGTCTGGGACTTGAACCATGGTGGACTACATGGGAGTCCATTGACATAGCCATTACGCTAACTGCTGGTCCTGGAAATTAAAATTTTGATAGCAAAATGAAAAAGTCAATAGAAGGGTTAAAAATAATGCAGAGAAAAGACAAATAGAGGGTCAACATATAGGAATTGAAGATAGGTAGATCAGAAAAAAATGACAGGATAAAATCTAAGAAATAAGACAAGGACATTTTCCAAACTAAAAGATAGGTTTCCAAATTCAAAGAGCATGTGGAGATCTTAGCATAATGAAATCTAAAGACCGAAATCACAGTGTGTCCTCAAGGCTTTCCGAGGAAGGTAATAAACTTATAAATGAAAGCATATTCAAGAGGCTGAGGCAGGATTATCATGAATTCTAGGTCAGTTTGGATGACATAGTAAGACCTTGTCTCAAAAAACAAAACAAACAACAAAGATAATAGATTTATATCATCATATTTCTCAAATGCAAAATGAGAAGCTAAACATGTGGCACCTTCAAGATCCTAAGTGAAAATTATTTGAAGCCTATAGTTCTATACCCAGCTTAACTATCAACAAATGTGAATGTAGATTTAAGGTATTTTCTAGAAACATGCAAAGCATCACAAAATTTTCTTCTCAGGACCAGCAGATGGTGTAATGGCTATGTCGCTGGACTCCCATGTAGTTGACCACGATTCGAGTCCAGGACCTGGTGGCTTAAACTCATGCCGGGTGCCTGTGCATGCATGCCCAAGATCCTGAGAGGAGTATGGAGTAGAAGGGATTGAGGCGTGGCCATCCCCCCGGGGGATGATTTCTCACTTTCTGTCTCTCTGTCTCTCTGTCTTTCTGGCGAACGCATGTGCTTTGTAGCAAAAACCTCTCCAAAAAATATTTTTTTTCTTTCAGGAAGCTACTAAAATGTGTGTTTTACCAAAATTAAGTAGACAGAGAGATGACACCATGGAATCCAGAAAATTTTTTTATTTTTATTTTTATTTTTAAAATTACACTCACCAGAGAGAGAGAAGGAAAATACCCTTCAGGTGAATAGTCATGTCACAATGTTGTCTCCATTTTTTTCCTCCTGACAGGATTTTGGGCATGCATGTGGGCTGGGTGTGTTTTTCAGGCCACTAGGTCTGGGACTTGAACTGCGTGGTTGGCTTTGTGGGATCCAGCCACCTTAAACACCAGACCACAGGCTGGTCCAAACCTTTCTTCTAAGTGAGATTGGAGACAATGAACGGGCTGAATTTTCAGAGAAATGTTTGCAGCCTCCTTTTAAGAGTTTCTTAAATAATCTCCTATTAGAAGGTCCTGTCTTCTCCCGGAGGATAGGTTGGTTTATTGACTTGACAACTTTGCAGTGGCTTAGAGACTGGGTTGGTTGGGAGTTTGTTTGCTTTCACTGTCTTGGTTCTGAGCATGGGTGTAGATTCTAGTTGAGACCTGACCTTCTCACCTCACCTTGAGGTCCTGGATGGGGCATACCAGAGGTTAGAGGTAGAGTGTTTGTTTGTTTTTGTGATAGGGCACCTGCACTTGCAGGAAAGACAGAAAGCCAGAGATCACCCCCCGGGAGGATGGCCATGCTGCAAATCCCTTTCTTCCATTCTCCTCTTGGGATTGTGGGCAAGCAGGCACACACGCTTGGTGTGAGTTTCAAGCCTCCAGGTCTGGGACTCGAAGCATGGTTGACTGTGTGGGTTCCAGTCTGCTGACCCCTGAGGTGGTGGACCATGCACTGCATCACCGCCAGGTTTGCTGCCTGTCTACCGTGGGCTGGCACATGCTGGGTGGCGTGTGCGTTTGTGTACAGCCCTCAGGCTTGTGGCCTGGCAGTCAGGGAGGACTGACTGGTAGGGGAGTATCCACTGGAGGAGCCGGAGGGTACCCCTAGGAGTAGAGTGTTTGTTTGTTTTTGTGATAGGGCACCTGCACTTGCAGGAAAGACAGAAAGCCAGAGATCACCCCCCGGGAGGATGGCCATGCTGCAAATCCCTTTCTTCCATTCTCCTCTTGGGATTGTGGGCAAGCAGGCACACACGCTCGGTGTGAGTTTCAAGCCTCCAGGTCTGGGACTCGAAGCATGGTTGACTGTGTGGGTTCCAGTCTGCTGACCCCTGAGGTGGTGGACCATGCACTGCATCACCGCCAGGTTTGCTGCCTGTCTACCGTGGGCTGGCACATGCTGGGTGGCGTGTGCGTTTGTGTACAGCCCTCAGGCTTGTGGCCTGGCAGTCAGGGAGGACTGACTGGTAGGGGAGTATCCACTGGAGGAGCAGGAGGCTACCCCTAGCAGTCTCACAGAGGCACCATGGTTGCCGACTTGGCTGGGTTCGCACGCCCTGCTGCTGGGCACTCACCTGCAGCAGAGATGTTTGGTGTCACAGTGACTGGGCTCAGCAGCCCTGCGTCCTGTTCTAATTTAAGCCAATAGTTCTTAAGCACTCCTTGGCTGGCGCTGCTGACAATGGCATGCGTGGCGGGCTAGGTCCCTTATGTGCTTGTCCTCGGCTGAACGGGGTGCAGTCTTAGAGCTCTTTGGGAGAG
>NW_006159777.1:2688518-2690598 GCF_000334495.1 Tupaia belangeri chinensis | reverse complement strand
TCTCTAAGCACACCTTTCCCTGCCAGCCATACCCCCAAACTGCCCATGTCCTCCCAGGCTGGTGGGTGGGCTGTGCAGCCGCTGCGTGGAGGTTTCTGAGTCGGGCTTGTCTCTGTGCAGAGCATGAATGGCTTTGAGGAAGGTGTGGAGTTCCTGCCGGTCAACAATGCCAAGAAGGTGGAGAAGCCAGGCCCCAGGCGCTGGGTGGTGCTGACGGCCGTGTTCTGCGGCTTTATCCTGCTTTCACTCACGATCAGCCTCCTGGTGTGGCACTTCCAGTGTGAGTATGGCTGGCTCCAGGTGGCTGTCCTCCTGGAGAGGCTCGGGCCACCTGTTGCGGGTATGAGGGAGAGAATGGGGGAGGGAGAGGAACTGGTGAGGGCTGGCCCACAGACCCCTCCCAGCATTTGCCCCCTGGGGACAAGTGGTGGACAAGTAGGATCAGACGGGGAGACAGGGGGAGGTGGCACCACTTGCTCAAAACCCTCCTGGTCTCATACAGACCAGAATGTGCGGGTCCAGAAGGTCTTCAATGGCTATCTGAGGATCACGAAGGAGAACTTTCTGGATGCCTACGAGAACCCCAACTCCACTGAGTTTGTCCGACTGGCTGACAGGGTGAAGGAAGCGGTGAGTGCACCCCCAGGTGGGAGCCCTGCCTGCTGGTGGAAAGGACACCCCAGCTGCTCCTAGCAGGGTGGGAAGGGGAGGAAAGTTCATGGTCACTCCTGGGTCTCCTGAGTCTGGTCTCTGGCCCTCAGCTGAAGCTGTTATACGGTGCAATCCCTGAGCTGGGCCCCTACCACAAGGCGTCGGCCGTGACTGCCTTCAGGTGGGTGCCAGGAGGAGCAGGGTGGGACTAGCGGGCTGGGCCTGTCTGTGGGTGGGGCTGGTGGCGTCGAGTTTGGGACACTCACCTGGTCACCTGCGGCCATGCAGCTGGAGGTCCCGCCTGGCGGGTCCTGTGCTGGTTTTAGCACACCCAGCTCCTGCCTCCACGCAGCGGCCAGCACTGGGCTGAGTGGGGCTCAGCACCTCGGGACTGCTCCCTGGGTGCTGCTGGGGGCCCCTGTGGGACCTGAGGGTCTCTGCACTTCTCCAGACTTGGGTCGGGGGGCCGGGGTGGCCGGGGTGCCCAGGAAGGTTTCCTAATGTTTTTCTTGCTTGAGTGATCTTCAGGCATCCTTTTTGCTTCTTTGTTTATTTTCTAAAATTTTTAAAGTTTTTTTCTGTAGTGTGTGTGCCCTTGTCAGAGAGAGAGAGAGAAAGAGAGAGAGAGAGAGAGAGAGAGAGAGAGAAATCACCCCCACACACGGGGGGGGAGGGAAGGCCACGCTGCAATCCCTCCTCCATTCTCCTCTGGGATTTGGGGCACATGCACCCCTCCTGATTTTCGAGTTGGCGGGTCAGGAACCCCCCCTGCACGTGGGACCCCGCCTTCAGTACCACACCACCTGCTGGCCCTTTCTCTGAAGACTTGACTCCCTCAGTTCAGTCGACCCTTGGTAACCGAGGACAGGTGGTCCTCTTGGGCCCTCTGGGCGCTGTGCCCCCTCCGGCCTCGTGGTGTGTCAGGGTGGGGTGCGATGGCGCGTGGTCGCGGCCTCAGACGCAGCTCTGTGCAGCGAGGGCAGCGTCATCGCCTACTACTGGTCGGAGTTCAGCATCCCGCAGTACCTGGTGGACAAGGCGGAGCGCGCCATGGCCAAGGAGCGCGTGATCACGGTGCCCCCCCGGGCGCGCTCGGTGACCAGCTTCGTGCTGACGTCAGTGGTGGCCTTCCGTGAGTTCCGAGTGGGGGTGGCCAGCCTGGGGGCGGGGCGGGGCCCTGGTGGTTGCGGGGCTGGGGGATCTGGGGGATCGGAGCCCCAGCTGGCTGTGCGCTCACCTCCGGGTAGTAAGGAAGCAGGAAGAGGGAGACGGCCCTGTGGGGAAACACCGTGTTTTCCTCTCTTCAGCCACTGACCCCAGGACCGCACAGGCCGCCCAGGACAGTAAGTACCAGCCCCCTGGAGAAGGGAGGGTGTGGCCAGGCCGCCTGGAGCGGATCGGACACACCCCTCGCCCCGGGCGGACCGCT
>NW_006159777.1:2674525-2688368 GCF_000334495.1 Tupaia belangeri chinensis | reverse complement strand
CCCCGACAGCCCCTACCCCGCCCGCGCCCGCTGCCAGTGGACCCTGCGGGGAGACGCCGGCTCGGTGCTGAGCCTCACCTTCCGTAGCTTTGACGTGGCGTCCTGCGACTCGCAGAACAGTGACATGGTCACCGTGTACAACACCCTGAGCCCCGTGGAGCCCCACGCCTTGGTGCGGTGAGTGTCAGGCCTGGAGGTGTCTCCGGGAGCTTGGCGGGACCTGCAGTGGCTTCCTACACCAGGAGGGAGAGGTCGAGGGTAGGGGGACCTGCAACGGGGCTCAGAGGGGTGTCTTGGAAGCTGTTTCCTCTAGGGATCTTGGGCACACTCACATATAGCTGGAGAAGTTTTCAAGACACTGGGTCTGGGATTCGAACCACAGCCAGCTGTGTGAGATCCACCACATCGCTGACTGCCTGGCTCCCTATGACCTGCTTTTTAAAAAAGAAGTATGTTAAGTATGTCCAAATTAGCCAGCCTGTCTCCAAGGGTCATTTCTTTTTTTTTTTTTTTTTTTTTTTAAATTTTTTTGTTAGGTGGTGTCATGGTTACGGTGCTGAACTCACACATGGTCTTCTGCAGTTTGAGTCCTAACCCTGGCAGCTTGCTCCCTCACATTCCCTCTCTCTCTGCCTCTCTCTGGTCAAATTAAATAATAAACAAACAAATAAATAAACCTTAAAAAATAGATGTTTTGCCATAGGCCATGTGTCCTCACCGGACATAAAGAGAGAAGGAAAGTGAGAAATCATCCCCCAGAGGGGATGGCCACACTGAAATCCCTTCTCCTCCATTCTCTCAGGATTTGTTTGCATGCACGTGTGCCTGAATGATTTTCAACCCACCAGGTCTGGGACTTGAAATGTGGTTGACCATGTGGGAGTCCAGCGCCTTAACCACTATACCACCTGCTAGTCCCACCAAGCATCATTTTTAACAGTTGCCAAACCTGGCATTATTCAGAGGCAGGATGGCGGGCATTCGCAGTGTGGGCTGCAGCATGAGCCCTGATGCCTGGGTTTGGATCCCAGCCCTGCCACTTCCTGACTGAGGAATCCCAGCAGTGGCTGGATCTCGCTGTGCATGGGTTTACGACCCCGGGAAGTGGGGATGGGTGCGCCTGCTCCCTAGCACTGTCGGGGTTCTGAGTCAGTAGTTCTACACCCCTGAGCAGCGTGCTGGCGAGTTGATGATGCGGGCTGCTGTAACCACAGCAGCCATTGTCCTTGTGACTGAGCCTGTGGTCTGTTCGGTGGCTCCTTGGTCTGCAGGCGTGGCATGATCTGAGGCTCCGTGTTGAAGAGGGCAACATGACCACTCTGTCCTTCAGCGTCAGTGATCATGTGGCAGGGGCTCACCAGAGGCCCTGTTTGAGCCCACCTTGGCCTTGTGTAGACGGGGTCAGGGCAGGGGCCGGGCTCTGTGGCCGCCTCTGCTTGGCAGCTGAGCCGGTGTGTGGGAAGCTTGGGGGCCGTGTGCTCTCGCTGACGTTTGTCCCTCTGTCCCACAGGCTGTGTGGCACCTATCCGCCCTCCTACAACCTGACCTTCCTCTCCTCCCAGAACGTCTTGCTTGTCACGCTGGTGACCAACACGGAGCGGCGACACCCTGGTTTCGAGGCCAGCTTCTTCCAGCTGCCTAAGCTGAGCCGTAAGGAAGGGCAGGGTGGGGACTGCCCCGTGGGGAGGGGACAGGTCTCACAGGAAGACCTGAGCTGAGGGGACTGCAGACTGCCTGGTCCCCCTAGAAGCAGGAGCCCCCCTGTAGCTGTCGCTCCCTGGCACTGAGGGTGTCCAGCACCCTGCTGTGACACAGCAAGGTGCCCAGGAGCCAAACCAGCCCTGGGCCCCTGTGTCCGCCTGCTCGGCAGGTCCTCAGCCTCGCGCCTTCTCCTGCCTCCTTTCAGGCTGTGGCGGCTCCTTCTGGGAGGCACAGGGGACCTTTCACAGTCCGTTCTACCCAGGCCACTACCCACCCAATATCGACTGCACGTGGGACATCCAGGTAGGGGTGGTTGGGAAGGTCGTGACACGCCAGAATGGTAGACCAGCAGGGTGAGAGAAGGGAAGCCCTTCGGGTCCTGGCTCCTCTGTGCCTGGCTCGCTCCCAGGGAGAGTGGGGGTGGCGGCCCGTGTCTCAGAGGTGCCGCCAGGACTAGCTCGGAGAGCACAGAGAAAGCTCGACAAGTGGCAGCGAGACTGGTGTGTTGGGCACAGAGGGGCCCCTCGCTCAGAGAAGTCAGAAACTCACTCCAGTCTTTCTCCAGCACCACTGCGAGGGCCGGCCGGGGCCTGGTGGTTGAGGTGCCGACTCTGCGGCTCACGTCCCTGTCTGCGGCTTGGAGACATACGGGGGTGGAGAAGTGGCAGAGAAGGGTGGTGTGACCACGCCCCCTAGGGTGCTTTTCCTTCCCTCTGTCCCTGTCTCTGATGAGCACTTGTGCCCTCTGGCAAAACTAAGGGGGAAAAGCAAAACAAAACAAAACTGAAAACAGAAGAGCAGGGCCAGCGGGGTGGCACGATGGCTAAGGCCCTGGAGCCCACGTGCTGACTGCAGTTCGAGTCCCGGAGCTAGCAGTTTGAGAAACATGTCAGGCACAGGTGCATCATGCCCCAGATCCTGCGAGGAGCTTGGGGTTTCCAGCCTTCTGTAGGGCTGGCGTCCTTCCTGCTGCGTCCATGCTGCCCGGGGGCCGGTGGAGGGTCCTGGCTGAAGCGGCGCGGTCTCTCCCCTCAGGTGCCCAACAACCAGTATGTGAAGGTGATCTTCAAATTCTTCTACCTGCTGGAGCCCAATGTGCCTTCGGACACCTGCCCCAGGGACTACGTGGAGATCAACGGCAAGAGGTGCGTACTGGGGAGGCAGGGGAGGGGCCCTGCAGGCTGCGTGCCCAGCGCAGCGTCCCTCCTCACCCTCGCGGTGTCCCTCAGGTACTGCGGGGAGAAGCCTCAGTTTGTGGTCACCAGCAACAGCAGCAGAGTCACCGTTCGCTTCCACTCAGACCAGTCCTACACGGACACGGGCTTCCTGGCCGAGTACCTGTCCTATGACTCCAGCGACCGTGAGTCAGGGGGGCAGGTGGGGCTGTGGGGGGCTGTGTGTCGTCTCCTTGGTGTGTGTCCTTCTGCCTGAGACTCCTCAAGGGGAGATGCTCATCACGCTAGCAGCTTTTGAGGCAAAAATGCCATCTTAGGTACAGCTATGAGGGGCCTTCAGAAAACTTGGTGGAAAATGTATATTGTATGAAAAGTATGAATGGAGTTTCCAAATAAGCTCATATTTAATTCCGTTTTCCATGACGTTTGAAGTCCCTTGTACTAAAAGCAGCCAGCAGACACGTGCTCCCCAGGCCTGGCACTCCTCAGTTGCCAGAGAGCACCTGCACTCTTCAGAGGGAGACAGGGACGCAGGCGGTGGGAGTAGGGGCCGAGGCCACACCCCCACAGGGGCTTGCTGCACCCCCTTCATCCTCCACTCTGCTGGGGTTTGGGGCAGTGAGCACGTGGCCTGTTTCTCCAGCTCCCAGGGCTGGCCACGTGCTGTCGGGCTTCCGTAATCACCAGGCTACAGGGCCAGCTCCCTCAAGGTCACAGGACACAGGAGGGCGAGGCCAGCCAGCCTCTCCTCCGCCTGAGCGCTGGTGTGCCTTCGGTGTCAGACCTCCCCGCTTCCTGCGCCGGCGGCTGCCCGTGGTGGGCTGGGGCCTGCCCGGCCCGGCACCTGACCTGCCCATGTGCTGGGTGCTCAGCAGGGCTGCGGGGCTGGCCCCGAGGGAGGGGTGGGGGAGCTACAGACTCCAGGCCCCCCCTGCCCTGCAGCGTGCCCTGGGAAGTTCATGTGCAAAACGGGGCGCTGCATCGAGAAGGCACTGCGCTGCGATGGCTGGAGCGACTGCACCGACCACAATGACGAGCTGGGCTGCCGTGAGTGCCCCCTGCCCGCCCGGCCTGGCCGTCTCGCCCTTGGCAGGAAGGCCCAGAACGCACCCGTTCCCACCCTGCGTAGGCTCTCGGCCCTCCCCTCTGCTGTGTGGGAGTGTTCTGAGCCTGAGACCGCTCCCGTGCTAGAGGACCAGGGCCACTCCTCTGAGCCTGAGGCCGCTCCCGTGCTAGAGGACCAGGGCCACTCCGGCCACTCCCAGATCCGAAGGCAGCCCCGGTGGCTCTGGGATGACCCAGGTCCCTTGGGGAAGCAGCAAGGGAAAGGGGGCTGCGGAGAGGGCCTGGCCCAGCCTGCCTCACGCTGCCTCCCACCCTCAACTCTGCCCAGACTGCAACGCCACCTACCAGTTCAGGTGCAAGAACGACTTCTGCAAGCCGCTCTACTGGGTCTGCGACGGTGTGAACGACTGTGGGGACAGCAGTGACGAGCAGGCGTGCAGTGAGTGCGGGCGGCCAGGTCCCCTGTGGCTCCTGCCTGGCCGGGCGGGAGGGCGTGTGGCCTGCTAAGAGCCCGTGCTTCCCCAGGTTGCCCTGCTGAGACCTTCAAGTGCACCAATGGCAAGTGTGTGCCGCAGAGCCTGAAATGCGACGGCAAGGACGACTGCGGGGACGGGTCCGACGAGGCCAAGTGCAGTCGCGGTGAGGCCGCCCCCCAGCCTGCCTCCTCAGGGCAGCTGTACCCGGGGCAGCCCGGAGCACTCACACTGTGTCCAGATGTAACAGGCGCAGAGTGCCTGCGTGTGAAGGGGGCCTGCAGGGGGCGTCCCAGACTGCAGGACCTGTGCTGGGCTGGGAGAGCCGCAGCATGGCTTGGAGGGACGGGCTGGGTCAGGGGCCTGCGGTGGACGCTGTGGGCGCCCTCTAGCATCATGGGTACCGACTCCAGGCAGTGCCGCTGAGACCCTGACCTCCTCCCTGCACAGTGAATGTCGTCACTTGCACGGAACACACCTATCGCTGCCACAATGGGCTCTGTGTGAACAAGGGCAACCCTGAGTGTGACGGGAAGCAGGACTGTGTGGACGGCTCAGATGAGAAGAACTGCGGTGAGCAGGGCCGGGGACCGTCGTGCGGGGGCCCACATGGGCTGCCTGGCTCCGTGCCAGGTGGAAAGGGGGTATTTTTCTGGAGGAGAGGATGACTTTGCCATTCAGTCCAGAGACCCATAGGCTCTGTCTGGTCCTGGGGAAGGGCCAGGGCAGCTAACGCCTCAGCCCGACTTCATGGCCGGAGTTCGGGCCCAGTGCTGGTCTGGTCCCTGCTCTGCGGGCACTGCCCCGGGTAGGCGGCCTGGAGGAGAGTAAGCCCGGGCCCCCAGCAGTTTCAGCCTTGCTCACCCGACACTTGCATTTAGCCTGTGTGTTCAGAGGTGCAGGCTGCGGGTCAGCAGGCCTACCTGCAGCCCTCTGCAGGTCCTCATGGCTTCCATCTGCTCTACCTGACACCTGTCCCTCAGTGTGCTACCAGGAGACCCGAGCAAATGACACCCAAGAGACCCAAACAAACCAGCAGGCATGGGAT
The DNA here is from genome assembly GCF_000334495.1 of Tupaia belangeri chinensis. Taxonomy (NCBI): domain Eukaryota; kingdom Metazoa; phylum Chordata; class Mammalia; order Scandentia; family Tupaiidae; genus Tupaia; species Tupaia belangeri. The sequence goes on along the minus strand of NW_006159777.1, from coordinate 2,682,906 downwards.
CCCTCGGGGCATGCGTGCAGGGTCGGGGGTTGGAGCAGTCAGAGGGTGCGTGGCTCAGAGAGGCTGCGAGGGGCTTCTTGCGCCACGCCTCCCCAGTAGCACCCTGTAGGCCACGGACTTGCCACCTCTGGCGTGTGCCCTGGGGCTGGGCTGCCCTTCCCCGGCTCACCCCCCGTCTCCCACTGCAGACTGTGGGCGGCAGTCATTCACCAGGCAGTCTCGGGTCGTCGGGGGCACGAACGCAGAGGAAGGCGAGTGGCCCTGGCAGGTGAGCCTGCATGCGCGGGGCCAGGGCCACGTGTGCGGGGCTTCGCTCATCTCGCCCACCTGGCTGGTCTCCGCAGCTCACTGCTACGTCGACGACAGAGGATTCAGGTGGGTTACCGGGGTAGGGTGGTGGGCGGCAGGAAGCCTCAGAGTGAGTCTCTGTGTTTGTGTGGGCTGGCCCCAGGCAGGGCAGTCTGGAGGGGCCGATGCTCCAGGAGGGGCCTGTGGGCTGGGCGTGGTGAGACGCAGCACCCTTCTGGGCCGACCCTCAGGAGGTTCAGGGCGGTCTGGCAACCGCCCCGAGGGCACTGGGCCTGTGCATGCCTGTGATCTGGGGTGGGGTGGGCCTCGAAACCCTGTCGGGGTGCCTCTCTCTGTCTCTGTTTCTTTTGGTCATGGAAGAAAGAAAGAAAAATGCTTAAAAAAAATAAACCCGCTTTTATTAGGGGCTCAGTCTTGGTCAAGCTTGTGTTCGCTTCTCCTCAGGACCTTCTGGCAAGTTAGGTTTTCAGATTCTAGATCTCACTTTAGAGAGGCTTTTCAGAGAGATAGGGGACTTTGCTCGGGGGTGCATGGCTTCCTTTTTTTTTCTTTTAGGTTTCTGTCATAAGGTGTGTGTTCTTGCCAGAGAGGGAAAGTGAGAAAGCACCTCCCGGAGGCATGGCCATGCAGCCATCCCTCTCCTCCGTTGTCCTCCTGGGACTTTGGGCACACACAGACACATGCCTGCTGTGATTCTCAAGATGACGGGTCAGGGCCTCGAACTGTGCTCGACCATGTGGGAGTCCAGTGCCTTAAGCACCACGCCACCTACTGGCCTCTGAGTTGCACAACTTTTTTTTTTAAGAATTATTTAATTTTGGGTCCAGCAAAAATTCTTAATTTTGGTGCAATGATTATGTCGCTGGACTCCCATGTAGTCAACTGTGGTTCCTGGCCACAGCCCAGGAGTCCCGGACCTGGTGGCTTAAAATTCACAATGGGCACATGTGCAGGTGCGCCCAAGATTCAGGCGTCGCTGGGGTCACACACAGCTCTGCACCTGCCTGCTGGCTTGGACCAGGACTCGAACCTGCTCCCACATGGTCCCAGCCTTGGAGCACAGTGCCTCAGCAGCTTGAGCACCACAGCCTGTTTCTAATCTCTGCGGCCAGTTGGTCATAGGATGTTGCTGCTTTGGGGCGTGTCCAGGTCTCTGTCATAGAGGGACTTCCCCCTTGGCAGGGACACGTGACCTGGGTGAGGCCCCGAGTCAGCGCCGAGACCTGTGTCCCGGTAGCCCTTGCCCGGGTCTTGCAGTCTGCTGGTGGTTCTTACGGTCTTGTCGTGATCACGCCATTTCATTTTTTAAAAAATTTTGCCAGTGGGCACATGTCTTGCCAGACAGAGAAAGAGGGAAAGTAAGAAAGCACCCCATGGGGTCACTTCTCCACTTCTCTCTCCTTTCGAGATTTTAGGCCCTCATGCACACACACCCAGCCTGTTTCTCAAGCTGCTGGGTCCAGGACTTGAACCATGCAGGCAACCACCTGGGATCCAGCTGTTGGAACCATTGCCATGGAATTGCCCGAGTGTGACTTCTTATTGTATCATTTCTTCTATGTTATTAGTTTTGTTGTTGTTGTTGTTTGTTTGTTTGTTTTTTGGGGGGGTGGTAAAGAATAGCTTTTATTCTCCCTTTATACTTTTTTTTTTAATTGTCAGAGGGTGCATGAGACAGAGAGAAAGGGAGAGGGAGAAAACGCACCCAGTAGCGCACGCCACGGTCCCACCTCTGTTCTCCATCCTGTGAGGATCTGGGGCGAGCTTTCCAAGCCAGCAGGGCCAGAACTCGAAGCATGGTCGACTGTGTGGGATCTAGCTCCTTTAGCCACTAGGCTACAGGGCTGACTCTAATTATTTTTAAGTTTGTTTTTGTTTTTGTTTATGTTTTTATGAGAGTGTGACACAGAGAGAGGAGAGAGAATGAGAGCAAGCATCCTCAATGGGTCTCATGCTGCAGTCCCCTCCCTGGCCTCCCCAGCCAGATCACGGGTGTCCCTGGTGCTTACAGGGCAGCCAGCATCTGGACCTGCATGGGCTTCCCACAGGTCTGGCTTCTCTTGAGCAGGGCCTTCCGGCCTTCTGTGGCCTTGCCGCCGTGGCCTTGCTGTGGCCTTACTGCTGTGGCCTTGCTGTGGCCTTACCGCCATGGCCTTGCTATGGCCTTACTGCCATGGCCTTACCACCATGGCCTTGCTGTGGCCTTATTGCCGTGGCCTTCTCGCCGTGGCCTTACCGCCGTGGCCTTGCCGTGGCCTTACCGCCATGGTGTGCCGTACATTTTAAAAAGTTGCTTTGATGACTTTCTAGACTCAGGATGGACCGATAGACCCTCCCTTCTTAAACGATTTAATGAGTTCAACAGTCTAACCCTATCATGACTGACAGCACGCACGTCCTGCTTCTGGCTGGTGAGGGCGATCAGACTGGCTGCGCCAGAGCTGGAGGGCTCGCTCGCCTCCTGCTGACACCGAGCGTCCTGGCTTCGCTCTGCATTTTTGCCCCGGGTCTGCCACCGGCTATGTCTCCAATGCATCCAGTTTCTTTCGAGGGAGAAGGCTATTTTGAAACCAAGTTCTGGCTGTTGGCATTGCTTTTAGGCCCGTTTTCCCAAGTCGGAGCTTTGTTTGGGGCCCCGCCCACACCTGTCCCTTCTCACCTGGAAGCTCTCCCGTGTATGCGTACTCCCCACTCAGTCCCAGTGTACATGTGCTCTCAGACGTGCCCAGCCCACTCCGTTCCCAGACACAAACCCAGGAGATAGATCCCGTGGGGTTTTCTGATTCATTTTGTTGCCAGAATACATATACACACACACGATATATTAGGATGTATTTACATACATGTCATATTAGGATGTATTTACATACATGTCGTATTAGGATGTATCTACATATATGTCATTAGGATATATCACATATATGTCATATTAGAATACATTACATACATGTCATATTAGGATACATCACATACATGTCATGTTAGGATATATTACATACATGTCACGTTAGGATATATCTACATGCATGTCATATTAGGATATATTACATACATGTCATGTTAGGATATATCTACATGCATGTCATATCAGGATATATTTACATACATGTCATATTAGGGTATATTTACACGCATGCCATATTAGGGTGTATTTACATACATGTAATATTAGGATATATTTACATGCATGTCGTATTAGGATATATTTACACACATGTCCTATTAGGATGTATTTACATGCATGTCATGTTAGGATATATTACATACATGTCATATCAGGATATATTTACATACATGTCATATTAGGATATATTACATAGATGTATATTTATGTATCGGGTCATCCAGAAAGTCACGACGTGTTTTTGCATAGAAAAACAGAAGAACAGATAATCGGGCCAGTCGTGATGTAATATATGTATTTTATATACATATATATAATTATACCATTGTGCTCAGAGCTCATTGGGCTCGATTTCCGTGCTGTTCCTCGGTGACAGATCCGGTTGTAAGCGCCATGCTTGGCCGTCAGACAGACACGGTTCTGAAGGAGGGTGAGCGGCCAAGGGGGCTGGCGTCTCCGCGGCACAGGTGCTCAGCTGTGGGCACACGGTCCAGCCCTCACGGGAACGCGTGTGGTGCGCATTCCACCGGCTCACAGTGTGCGCACTCCACCGGCTCACGGCTCCTGTCCGTCCTCTGGCCCCTCCAGGTACTCGGATCCTAAGGAGTGGACGGCCTTCCTGGGCTTGCACGACCAGAGCAAGCGCAGCGCCTCGGGGGTGCAGGAGCGCCAGGTCAAGCGCATCATCTCCCACCCCTCCTTCAATGACTTCACCTTCGACTACGACATTGCGCTGCTGGAGCTGGAGAAGCCGGTGGAGTTCAGCACTGTGGTACGGCCCGTCTGCCTGCCCGACGCCTCCCACGTCTTCCCTGCTGGCAAGGCCATCTGGGTGACCGGCTGGGGGCACACCGAGGAGGGAGGTGAGCATCGGGCAGGACCCGGGGGCCTGCAGAGAACCTCTCTTCCCTCCGAGTCTGCGCTGGCTCCCGGGCTGCTGGGCTGCCCCCATGTCCCCTGCCCCGAAGGGAATGGAGGCTTCTAGGAGGAGTAGGGTTTGCAGGTGGGTGCTGGCTGGAAGGCCTGGCTTTGCCACTTGGGGCGGGTTGCTTAAGCTCTCTGTTCATGTTTCTTCATCTGCAAAATGAAGATGCGAGCACCTCCCCCGATGGTGCTTCATGGATGTGAGAGGTGGTGACAGCACCACTTGGTGACCTGGGGAAAAGGCCTGGTGAGCCATGCAGTGTCACCACCTGCTGCAGGAGCTGGCCTCACTGCCGGGGCCCCTTTTGCCTCCACATGAGGGAAGCAGGCCATTCAGTGGCAAGTGATAGACGGCAGGAGTCTGCTGTCACGTTAGCATAGCACAGTGCTAGAAATGTGTAGAAAATCCCAGATTATATTAATTCTCCTAATCAGCTGCGCTAAGAGGCACCGAAGCCTCCCTGTCTGCCTCAGCCCCTCACGTGGGCCATGCCCACCTCTGCCGCCTGGCTGCAGTGTGCCCAGCATGTGGCCACTCCTCCTTGCTCAGCATGGGCATGCAGGCTGTCCACAGACTCTCCGAGGCCCTGACTTCTGCAGGAAGTCCTGGCAGGCTCTCCGGGAGCTGGGTGGGGCTCAACCCTGCCTGTCCTCTCCTCAGGCTCCGGGGCGCTGATCCTGCAGAAGGGTGAGATCCGCATCATCAACCAGACCAAATGCGAGGAGCTGCTGCCACAGCAGATCACACCGCGCATGATGTGTGTGGGCTTCCTGCGAGGGGGCGTGGATGCCTGCCAGGTGCGTGGCCGTGGAGGGTGGGGACGGGGGCGGGAGTGCGGGCAGAGGCCCTGCTGACGCTCAGGGCTTGTTTCACCCAGGGAGACTCCGGGGGCCCCCTGTCCAGCGTGGAGGCGGATGGGCGGATCTTCCAGGCCGGCGTGGTGAGCTGGGGCGAAGGCTGCGCGCAGAGGAACAAGCCTGGCGTGTACACCAGGCTCCCTGTATTTCGGGACTGGATCAAAGAGGAGACCGGGGTGTAGCGGCAGGGGCTGCCCGCCACCCCAGACACGCACACCTGCAGACTGGGGACAGGACTTTGGCCTATGGACAGGCCTACTGGCTGCATCCCTGCCTAGGGGCACCCCCAGAACCGAGACTGTGAACTCCCCAGGATGCTGGAGAACTGACTCTGCCTGAGCCCCTGCCACCCTCAGCCTCCAGCGTGGACTGGGCCGTGGGAGGGCAACAGTGGCAGCGAGCTGGTGGCCCAGAGGGGGCAGAGGTTCGAGGAGCCGCCTCCCCGTGGAGCTGGGGTTCTTCCCTGTAGACCTGCCTCCTCCAACTCTAAGGGCAGCACGGATGTAGCCCCTGGACTGCCTCTGGAGGTGGGAGGGGGCTGCAGGCTCTATCTTGGGGTGCTAGGTCGCACTGTTCCAGACCCCAGGCCCGAAGCACCCTGGAAGGCAGATCTGAGACTGGGGTTGTCTTACCCGCCCCTGGCACGGACTTCAGTGTGTGTATATTTGTGTGCATGAGTAAAACATTTTATTTCTTTGTACATAAGGTTTTTGGCTTTTTCTTACTGGAGTAGGTGGGCTCTCCTCTCTCCTTCCTCTGAGCTCCATTTGCAAGAAACTGGACTCTGATCCCTCGGCACAGACCCCAGCGGCAGACTGAGTAGGGATCACGGTACCTTGTGGCCAGGTCCTGGCTTGTTAGGACAGGGAGGAGCAGCCCAGAGTCCAATCCAGGACAGGAGGAGGTTTGCAGAGGAAGGCCGGAGGAAGCGTGGCTTTGATTTGGTGGAGGAGGCCATGTGAGCTGAGTGCATGTGTGTGCGTGTGTGCGTGCACACTTGCACTCACATGCACATGTGTGCATACACGCTGGTGTGCATGAGCTCCCGGCTCTCAAGTGTGGGCTGAGTGGTGGACCCCGAGACCCTGCAGGGATGGTGCTGCCCAGACCTCCCACGCCACCCCTACTGTTACTTACTAATTTTAAATGTAGTCTTTCCCCTTGCTTGGGCCTAGAGTCCGTGCTGGGGATCAGGGAGCACTGGGAGCTTCGAGGGCCTCCTATTTGCGGAGACAGTGTCTGGCCTAGGGCTAGGGTGGGAGTGGACCAGGAAGGGAGTCACTGGGCAGTGACACAAGGGCGGAGGGGTCTCTGCCCCAGGGAGATGCCGGCACACGCCAGCTCAGTGAGTCTTAACTCCTGTGAGTTCTGGAAGCGCAGGCGAAGGACGGAGCCCGCTCCAGCCTGCTTCACTCTCAGGAGGCGAGGAAGTGCGTCAGGGACCCGCACAGGCGTCCACGTTCGCCCTTCCTCCCAGGCGAGAGGAAGAATATCTGTTCCTACCAAACTGTGAAAGCAGAACCGTGGGGATGCCGAAGGCCCCTCTCAGGCCACCCCGTGTTGTAAATGCCCCCTCCTTTCCTGACGGGGTCGCCCCACTGCAGGTGCTGAGGAGGGAGCACAGTAAAAGGAGATTATACACGGCTCTGCACGGTCTGGTCTCTGAGCACACGGGACCTTGGCCGCCCTGTGGTAGGTGTGGCTGCAGCCCAGCAGCCCAGGGAGGCCCACCCGGCCTGTGCCCCCACAGCACCTCACTCCCCGCTGCAGCCTGACAGCTCTGACAGCTCCTCGCCAGGTCAGGCTTGCGGAGGTCTCACCGTGAAGGTGCCTGTTTCTGGCGGTGCAAGGTCTCCCTCCTGGTCTGGGTTGGCACCCTTTACCAGACTCAGTTTCCCACCTGGGGGAGGTCAGACTCGCCCCTCGGCACGTCTAACAGGTCACATGAAGACTCCGGACATGAAGCACCTGGACCAGCAGTGGTAAGGCTGACAGGCCCCTCATTCTCCCTGCAGAGGGTGGTGCAGGGCACGGGCGGCATGACTCGAAGGCTGCGGAGGGCTGTGTGGGCAGCAGACGGCTGGCCCTCCTCTCCCTCCCTCCCTGTCGCAGGCTGGGGACGGCCTAGAGGCCCATGTGATTTGCACACGTTGCCCCAAGTGTGTGACAGGAAACTCGCCTGCAGGAGCAGTCTGCAGAGTCGTAGCCATGCCACACTGCAGGGCTGGGACGAAGACCGGGCCCAGAGCACCTTGGAGTGAAGGTGTGACAGCGAAGTGTCCCTCCCCCCATCTACACAGCAACTCGGGGACATACACATGGCCGCACAGTGCCGGGGCCACACCCAGAAAGACCTTGCACTCGGCGATGTTCCACTGCTGCCCCTGAGTCTCTCTTGTCACTGTGCAGGGCCCGCGTGACTGCAAGGTCAGTGTGTCACTGTGCAGGGCCCGTGTGTCACTGCAGGGCCTGTGTGACTGCAGGGACGGTGTGTCACGGTGCAGGGACGGTGTGTCACTGTGCAGGGCTGGCCTGTCACTGTGCAGGACCACCCTGGGTGGCCTGAGGGCACTCGAGACTGAGACAGGTGGGAGCAGGGAGGGTCCCCGAGGCTCAGAGCTAGAGTGAGGCAAGGATTCAGATGGGAGGGCAGGGGGACTTGTCCCAACTCTCTTGTCTGAGACCCCAGAGCCTCTGCCTCCCTCTGCTCAGGGCAGCCGTCTGCAGGCCAAGGGGCACGCAGGGCACGTGGAGCACTGTCTTGTGAGCCTCCCAGGGGCCTTCACCGACCCCCAGGCTCTCTCTGCCACTGGGACAGTGAAATGCTCCATCTCTCTGACCCCCCAGACCACCTTCGTAACTGTCCAGCCACTGCCAAAACCACTGACGGCGAGTCCGACCTGGCCCTGCACTCTGCAGGACTCCCGGGGGAATCGGAGGAGTTAGGAGGGCTTGGTGTCAGCCCGGCGGGGGGCTGCAGAGACCTGGGGCCATGGACTCAGGCTGGCTCGGAGGACCTTGCTCAGCTGCCAGCCACCCGGGGCACTGCTGCATGGTTGCTAGGGAGAGCAGTGGGCTGGGAGGGGAGGCCGCGTCTGCTGCCACTTCCTGCCTCCTGTGTGGGGCCATAGAACAGGTACCTGACAGGTGAGCCCCAAGGAGCCCC
>NW_006159777.1:2669619-2671042 GCF_000334495.1 Tupaia belangeri chinensis | reverse complement strand
GGTACCTGACAGGTGAGCCCCAAGGAGCCCCCTATAGCCATCCCTCGGCACTTCCGTGTCCCCCACTCCAGCCCCCACCCGGACACCCGTCTTCTGGCCCTGCTGTCCTCACACTGGGACCTGCACTGGAGCAGGCCAGTCCAAGGGTCAGCAGGACAGCACCATTTTGAAAGAAGAGGCCTCTAAGAGAACCGTCTGGCCGAGTGCTGAGCCACGGGGAGGCCTGTCTGAGGGATGGACAGCTGGGAAGCCAGGAGTGGGGCTCTGCCGGGATCCGAACTCAGGAGAGCGACTGCCTGACTGCAGTGAGGGAGAGTCGCGCCTGTGTCTCGGATCTATAAATACTGGGAACATGTTGAGCTTCTACATTTTTAAAAAAGACTTTTAATTTAATTAATGATTGCTTTTATTTTAAAATTTGCTATAGGGCGTGTGCTCTCACCAGAGAGATGGAGAAAGAAAGCAAACTACCTGGTCTGGAACTCAAACCGCAGTGGACCGTGTGGGAATCCAGTACCCTAGCCACTCTGCCACCTGCCGGCCCTTAATGTCCTTGGTTTTGCACACTTATTTCTTGATTTTCTGGAGTACTGTAGAAGGCTGCTCAGGCAGGTCTGCAGGGCCCTCAGTGTCGGCCCCACCCCCGGTTTCTGTAAGGGTCCCTGATGAAGCTCCGTGTTCGGGGCACAGGCTTTGCTGCAGACTCAGCACACTGCCTGCACCTGCCTCACAAGCCTGGGTGTGACGGGCACCACTGCTTCGAGGGGCTAGGGCCCACCTCGCCAGGGGCTGATTCCCAGCAGCTGCTGTCTCGGTTTGCCTGGAAGGAGGGCCGGCTGGTGGAGGGAGGGGCAGTGTCTGTCGGGAGAACACAGGCATGAGGGCTACCACAGGGCTGGCACTCCTTGGGGTGATGGCTGGGAAGCCCCTCATACCTGAGGTGAGGGCCTGAGCCCCAGGCAGGAATGGTCCATTCCTCCCCTGGCTCTGTCACGGGCTGGCTGGAAGGTGGTCCGGGCGGCTCTCCCATGGTTGGCCACGGGGCGGGTGGTGGTGGTGGCGTCCCTGTAGGCCTTCTTCCCCTCACCCCCTGCCCACCCCCACCCCCCCAGCAGATGCAGCAGGGGCTGTCCTGGGTATGCCTAGGGAGGAGGTCTCTGAGCTGGAGCAGACAGAGGACTGGGTACTGGCCCGGCATGGGGAGGTGTCTTCCCTTCAGCTTGTCCCCACCCTGGGTTTGTCCCCGCCTGTGGTCACACTGTGCTTCGGTGGTTTACAGGTTGAGGTTCTTACAGCGAGGACACAGCATTTGATGAGAAAATTCTAACTCCTAGGATTTGCACGAGGCGACTCCCCTGTTCCCGCTCCCCTTTTCTGTTTCATTTCATGGGGGCCTGTGGCTCGGAGGCTGTCTGTGGATCCT
>NW_006159777.1:2666112-2667164 GCF_000334495.1 Tupaia belangeri chinensis | reverse complement strand
GGGAGCAGACAGAGGACTGGGTACTGGCCCGGCATGGGGAGGTGTCTTCCCTTCAGCTTGTCCCCACCCTGGGTTTGTCCCCGCCTGTGGTCACACTGTGCTTCGGTGGTTTACAGGTTGAGGTTCTTACAGCGAGGACACAGCATTTGATGAGAAAATTCTAACTCCTAGGATTTGCACGAGGCGACTCCCCTGTTCCCGCTCCCCTTTTCTGTTTCATTTCATGGGGGCCTGTTGCTCCGTGCCCACCTGCTTTCCCTGAAGACGCCGGGCAGCAGTTTCCTGGCACCCGTGGGATCCAGCCCACTGTCCGTGTGTTCCACTGACTCGGAACCTTCCAGCAGGAGGGGTGCGTGTTTCCTGGGACGTGGACCTCACTTTCCGGCCCTTGCTCAGTGGTTCCTCTGCCTGCAGTGCCATGGCAGGAATAACCGGTCTCCATGCCAGGTCTCCCTGGAACTTACCGACTCAACGAGGAAAGCTTCCATCCTCAGCGCGCGTTTTCCACGGAGCTCCGGGAACGCCATGTGGGTGGAGGCGGGTGTGGAGGGGAGGGCCAGCTCCACCCGAGCAGGGGACTCCCCCCGGAGGACAGCAGGAGAGCTGCTCGGACATACAGGCCCCCGCCACCTCCGTGGGCCTGTGACAGGGGCTTTCCTGCTAGCTAAGGGAGGCAGGACAGGAGGGATGTATGCACACAGACCGGGACCGAGATAAAATCTGTATCTGAAATGTGACTTGCAAAAAATGAGTAACGAGTTTATTTCTATAAGCCAGGAGAAAGGGTGTGGAAAGGGTTCATTAGCTCAGTAAGTGGGCGCCATCGGTGACGGGGGAAGGGTGTCAGAGTTGGTAGGGGCTGCGCAGGGCTTGCAGGGGGCCTGCGCAGGGTGGCCCTTGGGAAGCAGGGTGCTGCAGCAGGTGCAGCGCCAGGAAGGGCTCATTCCTAATAGGGTATGGCCGCAAAGTCTGAGCAGCCTGGGCTGAGCGAAGGGAAGGCACCTTAGTCTGGAGCTTTCTGGAATGTGCGAGGACCTTCCTTCCATCACTCA
>NW_006159777.1:2637354-2666081 GCF_000334495.1 Tupaia belangeri chinensis | reverse complement strand
GCTCTTCCTGGGAGAGCAGCTGCCCGAAGGTCATCCTGGAACAGGAAGGATCCCACGTCTGACCTCGTGGTTGGGAAGAACCTTCAATTCATCTGGGCTGAGCTCCAGAGGGAAATTCACCTGGCCCCCTTGCAGGACAGCAGGGACAGGTGTCAGTGCTTGGGCTCCAGCTGTGTCTCCACCACTCTGTGCGCCTGCCCTTGCCGAAGTGGTCCACAGTGATCTCTGACCGCACCTGCGGCAGCCAGGTGACCATCTGTGCAGTCACATGTGATGGGCTGTTACCATGCACAGGTGTGCTAAGGGCCCGTGCACATCCCTCCCTCACCCCTACTGCGGCCCCACGTGGGCCCAATGAGGTGAGAGGGCTGAGCCAGGGTTAGTCCCCTCGTGTCTTGCTCCAGGTTCCCCAGTAAGGGAAGAGGATAGAGGGTGCCCACTTTGGATGTAAAGTGCACAAGATCAGGCCCGCTCTGCCTTCAGGGGCCAAGGCCGGCAGTGAGGGCGGGCCAGCAGGGCCCTGGCGCTGTCCCACCCATGCCGTCCCACCCATGCCTTCCCCTGGAAGGCAGGGACGCTCACCAGTTGGGCTCTGAGATGACTCCCTTGTGCCTAGAAATCTGGTCTGCTTCCTTGGCTCCCCTGGCAGCCCTGGGTATTTCCCTTTCCCAGGGGCCCAGCCAGCTGCTCGCCCCCTCACCTGGGATAGTGTGGGCTGGAGGGAGGGGTGTCCCAGAGCCCTGGCTGGCCACGGGACGCTGCACTGGTTGAGGCCTGGGATTCGGAGGGCCAGCCTGTGTCCTGTCTTCCTCCCTGAGCTGTCCCCGCCTGAGCATCACACTCCCTTTCAGGAAGCCGGAGCAAAGTGGGTAAAGGCAAAAAGCCACAGGGTCGCTCGGCCTGGGGCCTGGTGGAGAGCCTGCCGGCCCTGGTATGCAACTGGATCTTGCTGAGCCCAGGACAATCGGACTTTCCAGTCCCAAAAAGGTCCCACGCATTGCACTCGTGTGGATGGACAGGAGCACTTCTGATCGCCACGACAGGGGTTTTCCTTTTTTTTTTTTTTTTTTAAGAATTATTTTTATTTAATTAAATTAATTAATTAATTAATTTTGATCAGAGAGAAACAGAGTGAAAGAGAAAGAGAGGGAAAGTGAGAAAGCAAGCCACCAGGTTCGGGACTTGAACCACAGTCGGCCATGTGGGAGTCCAGCGCCCTTAACCACAGTGCTACCTGCCAGCTCCCGGACAGGGCTTTTCACCGGGATCTGGGAGGAAGTAGCAAGAACAGGACTGAAGAAACTTCACTTTGTTCTAGTTCAAAGGCTCTTGGGAAGTAAAGGAGTGGCCAGCAGTTTGAGCTGCTTCATTGTGTGTAATCTACCGTGTTTCCGTCAGTCAGCCCCATCAGGTGTCTGTCTATTGCCTATCTCCCGTCTGCCTGCGTGTGTCTGCCTCTGTCTGCCGTCTGTCCGCCGTCTGTCTATCGCCTACCGTCTCTGTTATTTCAGACAGTCTTGCTGGTTCTCTAGGCTGGCCTTGGATTGACCTTCCTGCCTCAGCCTCCCAAGTAGCTGGGACTGTAGGCATGGGCCACGGAGCCTGGTATTTGTTTTAAACAAAAGCCTATCAATTTAAAAATATATATTTTTATTTGTCATTGTTCTTCTTTTTTCTTTTTTTTTAAAATTTGACCAGAGACACAGAGGGAAAGGGAACGTGAGAAAGCAAGCCGCGAGGCTGTGGTCGGCCATGTGGGAGTCCAACACCGTAACCACGTAACCACGGCGCTCTCTACCTGCTGGCCCTTCAATTTGGTTTTTAAAAGGCTATTTTGTAAGCTTGGGAGTAAAGACAAGACTTTGGTCTCCGCCGGGTTCCTCTCAGGTGAGGGCGGCAGGGGGCGCTCACACTCCACACTTCAGTGTGTCCCTTGCCGGGCCTGCCTTAGATGGGGCGCCTGGCCAGCAGGAGGCTGGTGCGCCCCTCTTCCTCTCCACCAGCCCCTTCCACACAGCCGCGGCCAGTCCCGGCCAGGCCAGGCAGTGCAAGGCTTGTGCTGCCATGGATGGGCCGGCACCAGGGCCCTGCTGGCCCGTCCTCACTGCGGCCAGGACTGTGGGCGAGGCCCACGTGGCCAGCGATGGGTGGGGACATAGGGTCTCCTGAGTGTCCCTGAGTGCGTGAACTGGACGGGCCGCATCCGAGTGACCCTGGAGGGCGAAGGCAGGACCGTGCAGGGCCCTTGGCCAGTTCCAGGCTGCGGAGGTTTCGGGGAGGCCAAGGTAACTTGAGGTCCTGGTCCCTGCTCTGGAACCGAGCGTCCTTTTCTCTCTTCTCGTGGCCTGGAAGCCCCAAGAGCTCCTCAGCTCACCGGGCCAGAGTGGGGCCCGCCCCTTCCCGGGCCTGCAGACTTCCCGGCTCTGAAACATCTTCTCCGGGGCTTTCTCCTCCGGCTCTCACCCAGTCTGCCCCGTGCCAAGGAGCTGGTGGGGCTGGGGAGGGGCCTGCCCCATGTACCTGGGCTGCCTTCGGGAGGCCCCGACCGCGCGTGGGGAAGGGCTTCCCCCATGGGCCTCTCTCCACAGCTCTGTCCTGTCCTCACCGACTCACCTAAAGGACACCCACTTGCTAGCTGGTGCCCAAACACTGTGACCTCAGAACAGTGCCAGGGCAGGGAGGCGGGGGACCTGCGGGCTGGGCCTCCACCTGCCCCTGCCTGGTGCTGTCCCCAACCTTGGCCATAGCAGGAGGGCAGGAGGAAGCCTGGAGGTGGGATGGAGCACCCTAAGTGTCTGACGAACTCTTGATGGATGCCAGTTGCTGCTACAAGTCTCAGCTCTAGAACGGGAGTGTGTGACAGTCCTGTCACCCGAGACATGGTGGCCGCGGCCTCCCCGGGTACTGCGTGCTCCCAGGGGCAGGCACCTCTCCTGTCTGTATGCTGGTCACTCGTGGGGCTGCAGTGGGGGCACCTCCCGGGAAGCAGGGCCCGCACCTTGGCGTCCACACCGGTTAGACGACTCACTGTTCTTTCAGCAGCTTTCTTTAGGGGGTGGAGAGACAGCACCCCACAGGTCTGGACAGCCCACACAGCCTCAGCCATCCCATCTGGGCACCCAGTGCCCTGTGCACTCAAGGAGTCTCTGGACACGCCCCCGAACCTTCCCCTGTGGCCGGCCCACAGGCCACAGGACGCCGTGGCATGCCGGCCAGGGCATACAGCTTCCTGTCTAACGAATTTAGAGGTGCAGCGGTGTGAGAGCCAGGGAGAGCCGCCTCAGGCCGGAGCTCGGGCCCCGGGTGCTGCGTGGCTGCCAGCTCCTCCCCTGGGCACAGCCGGACCCTCGGCGCCCCGGACCCCCTGACTCACCCGGCCGGGCTCTCAGCACCCACCCAATCATGATGCACACTTCCTGGGGTTCCTGGAAACCCGGCGAATTTAGAGGTGCAGCGGTGTGAGAGCCAGGGAGAGCCGCCTCAGGCCGGAGCTCGGGCCCCGGGTGCTGCGTGGCTGCCAGCTCCTCCCCTGGGCACAGCCGGACCCTCGGCGCCCCGGACCCCCTGACTCACCCGGCCGGGCTCTCAGCACCCACCCAATCATGATGCACACTTCCTGGGGTTCCTGGAAACCCGGGTGCACTGGCTGGCAGGAGCCCCCGCCACGCCTGGTGCCTGTGGCTCTGGGGAGGAGGGGAAGGGTGCTTGGCTTTGGCGGCTGTGGTGGGGCTGGAGGGGCGGAGGCCCCAGGGCTGCAGTCTCGCTGCACGTGAAGGCGGAGACCCAGGCTCTGCAGGCTCCCTGCTGGCAGTGCTGGGAGTGGGCACCTCTCACTGGGCAGACTAGGGAGGCCGGCCCTCACCAGAGAAGGGCCTCATCCACTGCCAGACCCCGCTCAGAGCCACGGGGCAACCCCTGCCACGTCTGACGGCCATGCCCTCACTGCGGATTGGACTGCTCAAGGATGTCACACATGTGCAGCCTGGCGGCTGGGGACAGCTCGGGTGGGGGGGCATCGTGCAGAGTGACTGCCCGCATCGGGCACCTCTTCTGCTCCTCTCCACCAAATGCACGTTCGGTCTCTGCTCGGCAGGCACATCACACCTCACCTGCCAGACGTTCCTGGCAACAGCTGTCTCAGGAAGCCAGCCGTCTCCAGGGCACGTGCTTGCAAAGGACTGTGCATGGCGTAGGCCAGACAGCCTTGAGAGTCAGTGGACACGCAGGGGCCTTTTAAATGGCACTTCACACCTGGCCAACACCGGATAGAAGGCCCAGCAGGGCGGCTGTGGTGCTCACGGGAGAGCAGCAGCAGGAAGCACGAGGGGCAGGGAGAGGCAGGGCCTGGGAAATGCCTCTGGGCTCCGTCCCCACAGGCTTGGTTGGGTGGAAGCTGGACTCCGCCGGAAAGCTGGTTACCAGCCAGCTCAGACCTGGCTCCAAGTTCGCCATCCCAACTTCCTCTCTGCTTCGGAAACGAGGAGGTGCCTGAGCACAGAGGAGGGGACACCCGAGTGCTAGTCCCCCACAGTAAATGCAGCAGGGGCCCTCCGCGTCCCAGGCGACTCGGGGAGGTCCTTGTGTCCACTGCGTACTTGCCCTGACCCCTGGAAACACTCTCCTCGTGGTGCACCGTGGCACTTTGCATCCTCCCAGCATGGCTCCTGTCCTTTGGGGTCTCCTCGAGGGTGCCCTGAGACCTGCACCCACAGCCCCTGCAGCCCCAGCCTCAGCACCAGCCTCCTGGGCCAGGGCTGCTGCCCGGAGCACCTCCCTCGAATATTCCCATCTGTACCAACCCGCTCCTTCCAGGAAGACCCAGCTCAAATGCTGCCTCCTCCAGGCTGCCCTCCCTCCCTCACCCGGGGGCCTGATCTCTCCTAACTTCAATTCCCAGAGCACATTCTTGGGTCCTTTCCTGGCAGCCTGTTTTTCTAACTCATTTCTCTAGTTCTTCAGAAACTGTAAGCTCCTTAGGGTCAGAGGCTTCACGTGCTCAGCGACCCTGGACCTGGGGTGGGGGTGCTCGGTACGCGAACAGGCACGCCACACCCCGGAGGAGTTTAATCTAATGGAGTTTGGTCCGACCATCCGGAAAGTTCCCACCATAAAGAGCACAGGGTGTTGTGCCAACCAGTGTGGGAGGCTCTGGAAAGCTTCCCAAAGTGACGCTTCGGCAGGAACCTGATGGAGGAAGAGACCAGGCCTGGGGACCACCTGGGGAAATGGGCCAGGCTGAGAGTGGCCGTTCTGTGGGGAATGTGAGCGAACGCCCTCGTAACTGCGGCAGCGTCCCACATCCCAGACCCCCCTCTAGGGAAGGGCGAGGTCCCGGCGTGCTCTGCCGGCACTGGGCTGTGATCTTCACGGCAGGCGCGCTGCCATGGTGCCCTGACCGGTGCATCCAAGCACTTGCGGCAGCCTCTGCTCCAGCCCGAGTTCCACTCTCTGGCAGGCCCGTGGGGGTGCACGAATATGAGACGTGCCCCTTCTCTAGGAGCCAGGACACACAGGCGACCATCAACCAGACCGGTCAGTGCAGCCTGGCTCCACGCCAGGCTCCGCTCTGGGTCTGACGTGCAATCTAACTCACACTCACCCTCACCCTGGGGCAGGCTGCAGCAGCGCAGTGCACCTGCCGGACTGGCCAGGGGAGCCAACCAGGAGAGTCCTCCCCCCTGGAGGCTGGCAGGAGGGGGCGGTTCCGGGGGGGGGGGGCGGGTGAGGCTTCAGCTGCCTCCCAAACTCAGGCAAAGCAGGCGGGCAAGGGGACCCGAGGGAGAGGGAGAGAGATCCGGAGTAGGGCAGGGCCTGGTCAGAGGGGACTCCAGTTGCAATATGGCGTGTGGACTGGCAGGGTCAGCCGAGGGGGGAGCTGGGAGGCTGTGATGCCAGCAGGGCAGACACGGCACAGGCCGGATGGAGACCAGCAGCAACAGGGATGAGGAACCTGCAGAGATGTTACCAGCGGGTGGGAGAGACCCGGAGGAGGGCTCCATGAGATGGGGACACTCAGCCTCTACATCCTTAGGAAAAGGTCGGCAGTTCTTCTCAGAGAAAGTTTAAAACGACTCTCCTTTGGGGCCAGCAGGTGGCATGGTGGTTAAAAGCGCTAGTTAATCCCACATGGCTGACCACAGTTCAAGTCCCGGGCCTGGCAGCTTACTTTCTCACTTTCCCTCTCTCTCTCACTCTGTCCCTCTGTGGTCAAATTAGAAAATAAATAAAGTTAAATAAAATAATTCTTAAAAAAAAAAAAAAACAACTCTCCTTTAAGAAACGAGATCCTGGGACCAGCAGATGGCATAATGGTTATGCTGCTGGACTCCCACATGGTCAACTGCAGTTCGAATCCTGGACCTGGTGACTTAAAACTCATGCTGGGCACATGTGTGTATGTGTCCCAAATCCCAAGAGAATGGGGAAGAGATTGCGGCATGGCCACCCACCCCCTCGCCACCCCCGGGATGAGTTCTTGCTTTCTCTCTCTCTGGTGAGGGCACATGCCCTATAGCAAAAAAAAAAAAAGCCTCTGGAAAACAAAGAAACCAGATCCTGATGTGAAGGGCACATCAGTTCCTACCTATGTAACGTCACTCCACCTCCCTGCAGTACTGCCCTCCTTCCCCGAGGGCCGCACAGCCCAGTGCCCGAGACCGTGCTGCTGGGACCGGGGCCAGAAGGCTCCCGGCTTCTCTTCCAGCTCTCACTCCGGCGAGCACAGATTAAGACCCGGCTTCCAGCTAGGTGGCCAGGCACTCTGATGGCAGAGCGAGCACCTCTAACGGGGAGAAAGGACCTGACACGACGGCGGAGGGCCGTGGGGTTTTCAAGACCACACCGCTAAGGTGCTGGCCCTCTGTAACATGCAACCCACTTGAAGTCCTCATCTGCACTCAGGGAGGGATTCTGCCTGGCTGCGTTTCCGGGTGCATAGCACACACCCCTCACTCCCAATGCCCTGCAAGGGCTGGGTTGGGACCCTCCTTGTCAGGTGCTACAGGGGCTTTGCCAGCAGGTTCCTAGAAGGCAGGTGGCACAGGGGGGACTCACTTGAGCCAGCTCCTCACTGGCTGGCGGGTGGGTGGGGTAGGGTACTGTCCAACTTCCTGCCAAAGGAAGCCAGAAATGGTATTGGCCACAGAAAACTAAGCTGTCCCTCAACGACTTGGGAGAATCGTTAAAAATGCCCACTCATGGTACCAGCAGTTGGCATAATGGCTATGTTGCTGGGTTCCCACGTAGTCAACCGTGGTTCACGTCCTGGACCCGATGGATTGAAACTCATGCCGGGCGCGTGTGCGTGCGTGCCCAGGATCCCGAGAGGAGAATGGAGAAGGGATCGTGGCGTGTTTTTCCCCCCCCCCCCCCCCCTAGGTGCTTTCTCACTTTCTGTCTGTCTCTGTCTGGCGAGTGCACATGCCCTATAGCAAAAACCCTTCCAAAAAAAAATCATTGAATGGATGAGAACGAGTCTTAAAATTCACCCTCTTCCTCTCGAAACTTAATTCACTACAAGAGCCCCAGTGGCTGTTCAGTCAATAAAGCGTGACTCTGGAGAGGGCTGGAGCAGCAAACAGTGCACTGAGCACTCCGGAAGCAGGGCCACCAGACCTGCATGGGCAGGTGCTGCCGTGTGATCCCGGTGGCGTCTGAGAAGGCCCTGGGTTTGCATCCCAGGCCTGCCTGAACGTGCTGGGGAGGGGGGCTGTGGGGCTGTGGGAGGGTCGTGGCACAGAGACCCTGTGGAGGGTGCCCCTCTCGGTCAGGGAGGAAATGTAAAAGTTTAAATAAAAACCATGCTTCCTCTATTGGCCTCCTCCATACCCACACCCCTGCCAATCAGGGGAGGGTGCCTGTGGGGCCTTTACACTTAGGCCTCGCTCCTTCCTCGGCCAGGAGACGGCCTGTGTTGCCTGCTACACCCTCTAGGCTGTACATGCTCAATGTGTTCTTCCAGCAGCTTCTTTCATCCACTCGGTCGCAGCCCACACCAGCAATTCCTCCTGGCCAGCATTAAATAACAGCAGCAGAAAAGCTTATTCCATAAAACATTAATAAGATATTTTAATGAGAAACAAAAACAAATCTTAGTTTCATGTTTCTATCCAAAGACACTCAAAACTAGGTTTTCTCTGCCCATCCATTCTAACTGCAACTTTATTTGTGACCATGTAATAAAGGCCAGTTTAAAGATTTTTTTTAAAAAAAGTTTAAACCTTTTTTAAAAAGATTAAACAATCAGGCTAGCAAAAAGGTACTCAATACATACTTTCCTTATATCAAACAAGCTAATATTTCGGTACAATATAACTATACAGAATATATACAATACACAAATGTTCACAAAGCAAACACTAGAGGCTCAGAACAGATCTGAAAAAACATGGTATTCACATTGATTACAATAACTCTAAAAATGATTGTAACGTTGAAACGGCACTTAGTTTACAAAAAGTCACAAAAATATATGTGTGTGTGTGTGTGTGTGTGTATAGTCACCAAAAACTATGGTTCTCATAAAATACTAATAGCCAGATACTAGTATATAAAACGTGAAGTTCTGACACTGTATACAACTTTAGAAATAAAACAAAACAAAATCCAAAACCATTTTTGTTACTGTCAAAAGTCAAACATGCCAAGTAACTTAGCTATGGCCACTGTCACCAAGTAAAGCCATACTTGAATGAGATGACAGCTAGACATGAAGCTGGTGAACGGGGACTGGTACGGTGAGAGCTGTACTAGTCCTAGGAGAGGAGAAGACAGAAACACCCGCCGAATGCAACTGAATTCACATTTTCTCCCCAGCATTGCCCTTCCTCGAAGGAAGGTTCACAGAATGCCAGTGCCCAGGAAGGGCCGTAACCCGAGGACTGGCAGGGTCAGCGCCCAGCTCCCGTGCTGCCGGCTGTAGGCAGACGTAAAGCATGCATCGGCCAGACAAAACAACCGGCCGTCTGCCTGGAAGACCATGGGGCAGTTTTCCCCTCGGCTGGTCGCCCGAAAGTACTCCAGTTTTTAACGGAGCTAGATTCACATGTGAGCCCTGGAAGATACTGAGCTACTGTAGCAGCAAATATGAAATGACAGAAACAAAACCGAGTTCACGTAAAAATTCACTTCTGTCACATTACAACAGTACTCTCCCCTTCAGCTGTCTCCTGGAACTGACACCGACTCCTCCTACCACTGGGTTCGGGTCTATTTCCTGCATTACGCTGCTCTGGAAAAAGACACTTCCTAATCCTGGAAAAGTTTAAATTTACTCTAGAAATGGGAATACAGAAATTTTAAAGTAAAAAAAAAAAAAAGATCAGTTTTAAAAGTATCTTTCACAAATATATATATTTAAATATTAAAATAGGCTACCTAGGGTTTGGTCAGCGCCCACCCCCCGGGCTGCCGGCTGTAGGCAGACGTAAAGCATGCATCGGCCAGACAAAACAACCGGCCGTCTGCCTGGAAGACCATGGGGCAGTTTTCCCCTCGGCTGGTCGCCCGAAAGTACTCCAGTTTTTAACGGAGCTAGATTCACATGTGAGCCCTGGAAGATACTGAGCTACTGTAGCAGCAAATACGAAATGACAGAAACAAAACCGAGTTCACGTAAAAATTCACTTCTGTCACATTACAACAGTACTCTCCCCTTCAGCTGTCTCCTGGAACTGACACCGACTCCTCCTACCACTGGGTTCGGGTCTATTTCCTGCATTACGCTGCTCTGGAAAAAGACACTTCCTAATCCTGGAAAAGTTTAAATTTACTCTAGAAATGGGAATACAGAAATTTTAAAGTAAAAAAAAAAAAAAGATCAGTTTTAAAAGTATCTTTCACAAATATATATATTTAAATATTAAAATAGGCTACCTAGGGTTTTTATAAAATGGCTTTTGAAAAGCTAGCAGAGGCACAAAGAAGCCATGTACTACCCTCCCAGTTGGACGTAAGGTGCCGTAGGTGCCCTACGAAGAGGCAGGCAGGCTGGCTGCTGCGGTCGGGGCACCAATAACAACAGAATAATTAGATATATTATTGGGGCTTGGATCAAAATCAAATTTTACTCTATTAGGGATTGTTGCTTTTTTTAAAAAAATACCTTAAAATATAAGCATTAGAAGCCATCACTTTGTACAAGGAAGAAAACGAGTAAGGTTATGATATTACACCTTCCAACACCTGCCACTCACTCCAGGTACCTGGAAGACGGATAAGCAGTGCAACTTTCAAAACCTTGACGGGACACTCTCAGTATGAGAGACTTTACACAGCATTTGGCAACTTGAAAATTAAATTGGTAACTGAAATAGAAAGAAACCTCCTAGAAAAAACACACACAACCTAACCATAGAAAAAAGGCTCTCTCTAGAAAGCAGCTGTCTCCAAGAACTGCACTCGGGCTCCCTCGCAGCGCCCCAGCCCCACTGCTGCAGGGGAGCCCCCAGAGGAGAGGGCTCCGAGGCAGGAGGATGCGCCCTTCTTCAGCAGGGGATGACTTTGGTAACATCAACATTCAATTACAGGATAATTAAAAAAAAACTTGTTTAAATAAAATCTGGATACAGTTGAGACTGGCATTTAGGAAAACAAGGACAATCTATTGAGAATCACGACACTAACCCCTCAAACCATTAAGCAGCAATTTTATCAATAAGTCCTAAGAACCCAGCTCTGGGCTTTATGCTTAATTAGCCAAATTAGTTAAATTGAAAAAGAAAGGAAAAAAAAATCAATCTAATTTTCGAAACCAGGCACTTCAAACTAAAAAATGTTTAGGTTTTGGGCTGGCCCCACACCCCACAGCCCAGCAGTTAAGGGGGCCACATTCTACATGGCTGACCGCAGACCCAATCCTGGCCCAGCAGCTTGAAAGACCTGCCAGGCATGCAGGGGACCTGCAGGGGATGTGTGTGCACCCCAATCCTGACAGGGCAGAGAAACAATAGACAAAGGCCGTGGTCCGGGGGCGCTTTCTCCTGCCCCTCTCCACTGTCTCTCTTGGGAGTGCATGTGCCTTCTTGCAATTAGAAACAAATTCAGGCTTAAGAATTTTTAAAGGTTTTTGTCTTCAGTTCATGGTGTGTACTCTCAAGTCATCTGAGTATCAGGACACAGAATGTGGCATTTGTGGAAGCTGACATCCCACCCCAAGGAAAGGTGGAGCTCGGCAGCCGGCCGCATCCAGGCAGTTTCATCTTTCCCACTGCGCAACCAAGTTGCCAACACCGGCTGAGATCCCTGCAGGGCTCATGTGAAGATGTGGAACTATTTTTTATCTACATGAAAATATAAACGTCACGCTACGGTGGAAATATCTGTTAGTTTGGTATAAAGAAATAGAAAGTGGGCCTAGTGGTGGTACTGGTATTCCGTGTTTTTCTTCCATATCTGACAGCCTCCTCTCTCAAACGAGATGACAACGACCTACCTTTATCTGTTTACCTGTATTCTAAAGGGAAACACCCAGAGTGTTCCTTAGTTGGGCCCAGGATGGGTTCAACCCACCTCAGTTTAATCTGAGCGATTATTGCTTCTGGTTAACTCATCTTCCTGAGGGTCATCCAAATAAAAATGCCCTACGTGACCGAGTTCTGTTAAGCAAAAATGAAACTGAAAGATAAAAACAGGTCTGGGCAGAGCCAGCAGGTGGCGTGGTGGTTAAGGTGCTAGACTCCCATGTGGCCAAGTGCAGTTTGAGTCTCAGACCCAGACCCAGACCCAGACCCAGCGGTTTGAAAATCGTGCCAGGTGCGAGTGCGTGTGTGCCCAAAATCCCAGAAGGGAGGAGAAGGGACTGCAGTGTGGCCATCCTCTCGGGGGTGATTTCTCACTTTCCTTCGGTCTCTCTCCAACGAGCACAGATGCTCTATGGCAAAATCCTAAAACCAAAAACCAGAACAAAACAAAAACAAGTATAGGCGAAGTAAGAAGCCACGTAAATTGAGATGATATTAGTTCGAAGCAGTGTGAGTGTGCTCTAAGAATCCCTTCTGGACACTCACCATGACAGAGCTGTGCATCGCTGCAATTCTGATCCACTACTTCAAAATACATCCTTCTCTCAGTAACTTTCACACCGTAAATGCACTGTAAATAAAGGACCCTATGTCAATAACTTAGAGCGAAAGTCACATTCATTACCCTCGAGCGACTTTGTGTCTGTCTCATCCACATGTGAACTGTCCTAGCTCTCTCTCCAGTTAATATCAGTATCTAGAAAATCAGCCATTCTAACAGAGCAATTACCACATGAAAGTTTGTCATTCTCATGTTCACCAATTCCAGAAATCTCAAAGCCTCGCTCACTGAAATACTCCAATTCTAGAACTGCTCATTCTCCGAGTGACGAGAATGACACTGTAGCAAAGAGCTGCTGTCACCCTGCAGGACGACGAGCTTCCTGGGTCTCCAGAGATGCCTGAAACACGATCTGAGAACTTTCGAAATAGCTAAGTGGCCTCTATGAGAGTAAGAGAATAAAAATAAGGAAAGATACCAAAAGTCTGTGAGATTTAGTGGTACAGCATCCCAAGGTTGCCACAGAGCACTTTAGAGCCTGGGAGAGTCTGGCTCAGTCGTTAGAAGGTAACTTGAGTCACCAGTAGATGAAGCACTTCAGATGTGCTGACTAGTCTACTCCATTTGGTCTAGTGTTTGAACAAAAAGGATTTTTTCTTTTTTCTTTTTTTTTGGTTTAAGACCAAGGGACATGTGTCATAACATGGAACCTAACTCCTCTAAGCCATAATGGTTGCTGAAATACTCAAATGACTGAATGAGGCTTTAAAATATTTTGGTGTATTTTGTCTCACTGAAATTAGGAACTTAAAATGCAAGCACAAAAAGCCCATTAAGCCTTTGCTTCTGAACTGGCAGAACTACTGACATGCCAGATGCTTCCACTGTTAGAATATCCCTTGAGTATGAAAAGAGGGACAGCAGGGGCTTCCTCATCTAGGTCCATGGGTAAACATCTCGGTTCACCTCCAAAGTATATCACACCTATTTGGCAGTTAAAAACTGAAAATAAAAGCTCTTCTTGTATAAAAATGCTTGATTTAAAAAAGGCAATTCATTCTGTATTCTAAAATTTAAGCCCTTTAAATATCACAAAGTTACCCTCTCGGGCCTTAAGAAAGATAGCTATGGTTAAATATTCTAAACTGGACGCTTTTATGCTTAGTTATACTGGTCATTGCTAGTGATGGGATGATGAAACTGGCTTTCACCTCTGCAATGTTTTCCATGTTATATGGGTAAAATGATACATCCAGGCATCTCTCTCAGATGAACTTTAAATAAATCTAAATACTCCTATATATACAATAATCCCTTGCAGCTTTGTTTCCGAAAAACAGATCTATAATTAACATCCTTAAACCATGTTCAAGAAAGATGCAATGCCTTGCTGAAATAGAAAAAGGTCTTTGTTCGGGTCACGCTATGTTCAATGCTGGCTCGTAACCCTGCTGAGACGAGGTCTGGGCATGGACAACTAACCTGACGTGCATTTCACAGTATATTCACATTTCCCAGAAAACCTCAAAATTGGTGCCATTTGTAATCACCAGTGAAAACCTAGTTTCTACATGAGAAAGAAAACCCAGGATTGGGTAATCCTTCATTTTGAGAGCATGGTCGGAATACCTCAGAGCTGCCAAATTTGTGCAGTGCTCTCTTAATGGAGAGCTCTCAGAGAGAAGACAAGTCAAAGCACTTATGACCAAGAAACTTGGCAACAATTCTGCATTTCTTTTCCTTATTATTTCCCTTATCTCCTGTTTTATTTTTATTTTTTCTGTTCTCTGAAAACAAAACAAAACAATACACCACCACTCTGGAAACTCTGGCAATGACAATTCCTGGTCGTAGCTTCACCTATACTCCATGTTGCCTGATTGAACTCCGAAACTCATCTAATGGTAGGCATGACGGGTTTCAAACTCTACTGTGACACTAAAGAAAAGTTCCCAAACTCCCCAGCTTATACATGGGGGCACTGTAACAAGCCTCGGAGTCTGCTGGAGGAAGTAACTCCACCCCATCAGTCAAGAAGCCTAAGTGCTGGAAGTCCATCTTCCCCGTAGGTGCGAATTTCCGTGAAGATAATGCACCCGCGTGTGGAACACATGGGAAATACAGGCTCGAGAGGGAAAGAATTGGAAATAAATTAAGGACAGCAAAATACATGTAGAAATGGGAAAAACCTCCACCCCAGAAATCCTAATGAGTTTCCTTTGTTATTTCCTACGTGCTGGGGACAGAAGTGATAGAAATAGCCTGTAAAAAAGACCAGTTAAATCACTATACTTTAAACACATTTTTAGTAAGGTCTAGCACCTGAACAAATTTAGATCTTATGTTTTGACTAAAAAAATAACTGTTTCTCCTTTCTAGTCCAATCAGGTGCTTTCATAATCATTAAACCTTGGATATAAAGATTTTTAAAAAAAACTACTTGGAAGTTCCTCATTCATGGACTCATGGATAGTTAGGATCAAGGTCAACAGGTGACATGTGCATCCTCGTCTAGGGCAGCAACACATTTCGGCCACGACACAGGAAGTTTCATTTTTTTAAGTAACAAAAAAAGGTAATACCCATTAACTGAAAGTTTTTAGTTAATTTTAATAATTTTCTCTTCTCAGATTTATGAGTCATAAACGATCATTGCATTGCCTCTTCTTTCTTTTACATTATTGCTTACATTGTGTGAAAACTATAGTAACTGCTTTTAATAAACTTGGCAATGTCTAAAAAATATTTGCATTGCCTCTTCTTTCTTTTACATTATTGCTTACATTGTGTGAAAACTATAGTAACTGCTTTTAATAAACTTGGCAATGTCTAAAAAATATTTGGGGACAAGGACACGTAATCACTGTCACAGGAGATTTTGTAAACAATCTTAGCTGGGTTAAGAACACAGCCTCAACAGACAATTCTTTATTTTGTCCAAAACAGCACAATAGAAACAGCCTCACAGTGCATAACCTCACATGTAAAATACAGACTATCTCCAGCAGTTTCCACGGACGTGGCGGCACACTGGTCTGGGCGCGAACAGTGCGATGGGGCACGGGGAGACCCACCGGGCAGTGGTCTACTGAGCCAGCACTGCTGCTCCAAGACCAGGCAGCCATCGCTTTCAGTCAGCGAAGCAGTGCTCAGAGAGTTCTGCGAGGCCAGGACTGACATACAGACATACGTCACTCTCCGTCTTGGGCACTTCTTCCACAGCTGGACTACGGGCAGTCCTGGCTCTGCCTCTGGAGTGGCACTAGAGGGAACAGGAAATGCCTAGCCCATACCAAATTCTCACCAAGGAAAACCGTAACAAAAACGACAAAGCTTAAAAGAAGAGTTTACTGGATTTTAGAAGTATTCACGCCAGTAATTTTTAAGAATGCTCACCATAAATACTTCCAAAACAACAGGCTTTACAAAATATACAACATTCTGTGTGTAAGAGTAAACATCTCCTCAGGCCGTCTGTCAACCTTTGCTTCATAACCTGCTTCTCCGGTACCCTTCATCTCAGGAAAGACAATCGCCTTCTGAGTTCTTTTCCTAAAACGTGGTGTTAGCCTACTTTGAACACTGAAGAAGAAACTGGGATAGGGCAGCGGCTCTCCAGCCCCAGTTTCTGTTATGCTTCAACGTCATGCTACTGTGTACTTACAGAAGCGATCTCTCACTAGGAAAAATAAAATATCAGTTGTAGGGCTTACAAAGTAAAAGGGGGAAGTTCTTTCCCAAACCCTTTTTCTGTTTTAAAAATTAATGTAAATATACAAGACCAAGCACAGGCACTTTCCAAAAACCAAAAACGAAGCCAAGCCACACATTACTCAATGGTTATGGATGACAGCTCTGCCTTGGGGGTCCTCTCTGGCTGCCTCGGCACAAGCACTGGCCTTCGGCGGCTCAGGTGCATCTTCCTCCTTTTCTGTCAGCCCGCCGAGAGCCCCCAAGGGGAAAGCGCTCTCGCAGTTCTGGGTTGAGGAGACCTGTGAAATCACAGGCATCTGAACAGAGGAGCTGCTCTCCAAACCGTGTTCTCCAAGGTCGTACTGAACAAGGGTCTCTTCTTGCTCCTGGTTTAAGTAGTCCGGTACTAGGAAATCACTAGGTAAGAGGCAAAGGGGGAGCAGTTAATTTCCAAGCCAGTAACAGAGTAAGTTACTATTACAAGATTGGACCTGTAAGACAAGACTGGGACTTTTCCCTAATTCTTCAATGTACATTAAACTCAGAAACTTCAACTTATTAACCTTCCTAATATGAACCAAAGCCATCGTCAGGACCAAGTGTATTGTCTCTACACCGTCACGTAAGACCGACTGTGACTTCCTTTCTGGTTCTGAGGAGGTAAGTTCCTATAGACAAAACAAGTACTAAGTAGCAAGGGACACTTGAATAACTGAAGTGCTTAACTGTCCTTGGATTATACACCGAGAGGTGTACTACTCTAGAATCTTATTACTAACTGCATATGTTAGTTGAGAAACTAAGTCTTGACGCAAAAATGACCTTGTACATAATCTACTACATAAAGTTGAAAGTGTAGAAAATAATTTCTGTATACCCTGCAGTTAGATGTGGTTTATGAAAATAGTGTAGATTGTCTGTGGGTCAGAGTCTGAATGAGCGGCTTGAGACAGTTATACGCCAGTCCTCAGAAGGTAACCACTGACACCACAGCAATGTGAGCAGACAGGCCAGCACTTAGATAGCAGGCACTTTCCGCTAGTGGGATCAGAACAGATTTTTAGTTCCGTCTCTATGTTTCTGTGTTTTCCACTATGAGCATTTTTTGGTAGTTAAAATAATAAACATGAAATAGCTTACTGGGTATTCTATTTATTTACTTATTTATTTTTGCTCTAGTATGCTCACCAGAGAGGGGAAGTGAGAAATCACCCCCACACACACACACAGAGGTGGGGACGACTGCCGTGCTGCTGTGGCCATCATCCCCTCCCCTACTCTCCTTTTGGGATCTGGCGCACACGCACATGAGCCCGGCGTATTTTCAAGCCACTGGCAACTCTGCACCAGCCATGTGGGATCCAGTGCCTTAACCCCCATGCCAGCTTCTGGCCCTAGCCCTAGGTGTTTTACATGGATCTTTATTACTGGATGACGTTCATTATACTAGACTACCAGTGACTCATACATTTCATAAGGTTATTTTATAATTTGATTGTTCAGTATTAGTGAAAAAAAAAGTCAAAATCTGCTCAACTGAAAATGACCTAAGATATTTTCCAAAACAGTCGCCAGGTATTAGGAGGATGTAGGACTTGTACAGGGAAGACATGGAGAGTGGGAGTGGTTCACTGGAACACTCCAGTCCTGAACAAAAGAGGCTAAATGGGACTATAACTGGGCTCGATGATCTGACAACCACACATCTCCAATACTAAAACCTATGTTAAATATATCTGGGGTCGCCTATGGCTTGGGGGTTAAGGGAGCTGAATCTCACTGCCAATCTCACGGTTTTCAGTCTTAGTCTGCTGGCTTAACAAATCATACTAGGTGAGTGAGTGTCAAAAACCCCGAAAGGAGGGGACACTGGAGGAAGATGGAATGCAGTGCAACCATCCCGTTGGGGGCATGTTTTCTCCCATCTCCCTTTGGTAAGCATATGTTTACATTTTAACTGCCAGAGGGCGAAGCACTGTCAGAGACAGAGGGAGAATGAGAAAGCACCCCAGTGGGGTGTGGCCCCCACTGTAACCCCTCTCCACTTCTCCATCTGGCTGGGATTCTGGACATGTGCAAACACGTGCTTGGTGTGTCTCAGGCTGCCAGGGGTCACCTCTATATTTTCTTTTCTTTTAAAAAAATTTTTATTTATTCATTCATTTATTTTTAAATTTTGACCAGAGAGAGAGAGAAGTGAGAAAGCAAGCCACCAGGTCTGGGACTTGAACCATGGTTGGTCATGTGGGAGTGTCCAGAGTCTTATCCACTACGTCACCTGCTGGCCCCCAACACCCTTATATTTTCTTTAGAGTTAACAAAATAAATGTCTAGATTAACAGGAAAACCAAAATCCATGCAGGAATAATTTGGAATTTATTGAAAATTCCAGTTTTATAAAGAAAGGTGATTTAAAATGTGAGGATTGGGCCAGCTCTGTGGTGCAGCAGTTACGTGCTCTGTATGCCCAAATCCTGACAGAACCAAGAAACAGAGACCGGAGAACTGCAGGACAGCTGTATCCCACTGGTGGGTGCGTGGGCTCTTTTTGTCTCTAGTGAGTGGATGGATCCTCCAGCAATAAAAAAAAAAAAAAAAAAAGGCAAGGATTTAGGGAGATTTCATTTTATAAGAAACTAAGGATTTCTAGAGGTAGGATAAAGCTTATAAAGTATTGAAAAAGCAGACAAAAGAACTGTATCTAGGGGAGATCTTAGAAACCATCTCATTTAAAACTTACATTTTATGTTTCTCTAAGTTTCAAGTGTCTTCATCTGTCAACAGTAATTAGAGGCAGAGTTAGAACTAAACCTGATTTCCTTCAATACTCTATAAATTAAAAAGGTAACTCTACTACAAGTTTTAAACGTTAAAAGCATGGTGCTCTAAACTGAAAGAAGATAGGAAAGACCTCGTTTGATCTAAAGAATTATAACCATGTAGTTGTTGTCAGAATTTCTTTCTTATTAGTAAATGGACACTCCTTTACACTGATTTTTTTTTTTTAAGTAGAGAAGTAGGGCTAGCAGGTAGCATGGTGGTTAAGGCAATGGATTTCCACATGGCCAATGGCAGCTCAAGTCCTGGACCTAGCAGCTTGAAAATCACTCTGGGTGTGTGTGCGTACATGCATGCCCCAAATCCTGAGAATAGAGAAGGGATCACAGCACGGCCATTCCCGAAGGGGTGATTCATCACTTTCCCTCTGGTGAGCATATGCACTCTATAGCGAGAAACATAAAAAAGAGAGGAGTGGTCAAGAATTGCACTAACATCAGAGTTTGAAGTAATTCAATTATCATTAAGTACCATCTGACGTGGCAAATTGTCCAATAAAATCTATTTAAGATCTACAATGAAATTAACCTTTTATTATTAAAAAAAAAAAATCAAGAGGATAAGTGGTCTACTTAAGTAGGAAAATACTTTGAATACCAACTATATAAATATTTATAATTGTATATACTTAGAAGATTCAGCAAAATAATATCAGATTAAGAGATAAGAGTATGGACAGTGGGAATTTAAAGTGAATGCGATGCATTAGCTGGCAATCTGATTTAAAAAACCACCGCAGGCTGCCCTACAAGCAGGAGAGAGAGTTTAGAGAGCAGTTTCCTGGCTGGGTTCCCGTCGTGCACCTCACCTGCTCTGGAAGTAGTTTGCTAGCTCTGATGCTTCATGGTTCAGACTCCTCAGGTGCACGATTAAATTTCCAGAGTTGGTGAACATGGCGCCACATGTTTTGCACTCGTAAATCCGAGGCTTGCGGATAATGTGCCGGGAAACCCTCATGTGGTGTTTATATTCCCCGAAGGAAGTGAAAGTGGCACTACATATCTGGCACCGGAAACAGCGTTTACCTTCATGCTTTAGGCGATGCATCTTTAGTGAGTAAGCCCTGGTGAACTTTTTCCCACAGCGGTCACACTGAAATGGTTTAATTCCTACAAAACAAACCAAAACAAAACATCTAAAAAACCACAAATTGGAAGATCATAAAACCTCACACATTTTTGTACTCTAACTTGGCAGCAATAGATAATCTGAAATGACAAAAACCACCAGCAAACACTTATTTGAATGCAGCATTTCAGAAAAGGAGCAAAATGCATGGAAAGTCAGTAGTGCAGGCCAGGAAGGAAGAGACTAGGTAACATAGGCTGCAACTGGTTTTGAGTATTCTGAACAGTCTACCCCATAGACTTGGGGATACGACTTAATCACAGCACTTAGACAGAACCACCCTCTGCGACAGCACTTACTGCCTCGCTGCACTGCTCAGAACAAGGCATGGAAGCGATCAGTGCCCACTCCCATGCTCCCTACTCAGAAAAAAGGGAAGAAAGAGGAAAACCTGGACGCAGTAACCATGACAGAACCATCATGTGATGGACTGTCATTCTGGCTAGCTTGCAATGTCATACTGATAGACATTAGTAAGGGAATTACAAGCGTACTAATAGTCTCTTCAAGTTCATTATCAGAGTTTTGGGAAAAAAAGAAAGAAAAATTATTTTAAAACACCATCTATAGATTTAACTAAGTCACAGAGAACTGGCGTTAAGACAAGACTATTGGACTTATCTACAAAGGGAAAGTAAGGCCCTGAAAACAGCAATGACCTTTGACCCATCAGAGGTCAGTGTTCAACCCACAATAATCCTGTCACCTTCATGTGATCACAGAAGTTGAATTTCAAGTCTGTTCCGCACTTTTCCCCAGATATCTACTATGGCACCGCGCTCCCATGGTGTACCCTAAGCGCTGACCCCTGTGGTGTACCCTATAGCACTGACTCCCGTGGTGTACCCTAAGCGCCGACCCCCACGTTGTACCTAAGCACCAAACCCCATGGTGTACCCTATAGCACTGACCCCCGTGGTGTACCCTATGGCACTGACCCTCGTGGTGTACCCTAAGCACTGCACTCCCGTGGTGTACCCTAAGCGCCGACCCCCGTGGTGTACCCTATAGCACTGACCCCTGTGGTGTACCCTAAGTGCCAACCCCTGTGGTGTACCCTAACTGCCGACCCCCATGGTGTACCCTAAGCACTAACTCCCGTGGCGTACCCTAAGCACTGCACTCTCGCGGTAGTATCCTACAGCACTACAAACCTGACTGATCAGGACACAGAGGAATTTAGGACTGTCAAATTAAAATTAAGAACAAAATATTAAAATTAAAGAAAACTTGGAAATAACTTCAAACTATAAAGTTACAAGAAGAATGCTACAAACATTCACATATACTCTTGACCCCATCTGCTTACTATCTGTGTTCATACTTTTTTAATCTCATATGTAAATGCACACCTCATATGCCCATGTTTTTCTTTACATATTACATACTACTGCTAAGTGTTAACTAGAAGACTTCTCCTGTGGCAAATGTTGGGTCATCGGGAAAGTCATGATGCATTTTTCTGCATTCTGTGCAAAAATGCATCCCTACTTCTCGGACGACCCAATCTGTTAAGCAAACAGCTTTCTGACCACAGACCCTTTCAGGCACAGACCTAAGCTACTCTGCTCTCACCTGACTTCTCACAGTATTCTTCCTCTTCTAATGCGAACACACCTGCATTTAAATGTTAGCTGGGACCCCGTAATGAAGTGCCTGCGAGCGCTCACTTACGACGTTACCTGAGTGGATGAGCATGTGCTGCTTCAGGTTCTGAATGCGGGTGAATCGCACCCCACAGGTTGGACATTGGAAAGGCCTGTCTGGGCCGTTTGGACTTGGTCGTTCTGTACTGCTGGTGGAAGGAGCAATGTAGAGTTGGTAGGGATACTGAACATTTTCCAATCTAAAAAAACAGACCAAAGAAGGCAAGCAGGCTCTAATTTTTAAGTTGAATAAACATTTCTGCAGGTCATCGTTAAATAAGCACAAAATAGCACACTTTAAAACTTCTTCAGACAGTTAACTGTTTGGACACAAGTCTCACTCATCATCCTATGAAAAAGGCATGGCCCAGCACTGCCAGCATCTTAAACAAAGCATGAACATGTGACCACAGGACACAGACCATAAGCTCTTTTCCACAGGATAGCCTTGACCTAGCCTGTCCCTTTCTACTTCTGCTTTTTAGCCCAGGCCCTCAGCAATGAACATCGGAGAAAATAACTCTTTTCAGCTCCACAACTCCCTCTAATTCACCTTCCTCACCATATTACAGTATCTGCTCTGATTCAGCCAGTCCCTGGTCTAAATCCTGCAATGGCTGTTTCCTCGGAAAAAAGTTTGAACACCTGTGCAAGGTTCACGTGTCAGCCTTGTCATGCACAGAACTCTGCACCCCCTTCGAGCCTCACTTCTCCCCACACGAGCTCCACACCAGACAGTCCCTTCCCTGTGCCGTAATCTCTTTATGCCATGCCTTTGCACGATTGGTATTCTCTACTTGCCTCCCTTCTTCACCTTGCTAAGGCCTACTCTTTTTACAAAATGTAGTTTTAAAAATCCACATTTTCCTTGTGGAAGCCCTTGTTGGTATGCCAGTGGTTTAGGATGGTTCCCTCTTATGCAAAGCAACAGAGCTCTCTACAGATCACTCACAATTTTCTGCTTGTCTATCTTCAACATTCTCCTCCCCTAAAACCAACTGAGCTCAAGGGGAAGGGGCACACATTCTGTCTCGACCTCCCTACTGCTCAACAGTCTCCAACACAGATGGCCTGATTCATACTGGAAATGATGGGATCTGAGGATCTCATTTCTGCTGGCTTATGCTTTCATTAACTCATCCAAATGGCTCTGGTCCATAATATCCTCAACAATAGGATCGGGAACCAGCAGTTAGTGTAATGGCTATGTCGCTGGACTCCCACGTAGTCGACTGTGGTTCGCGTCCCGGACCTGGTGGCTTAAAACTCACGCTGGGCGCGTGTGCGTGCGTGCCCAAGATCCCGAGAGGAGAATGGAAGAGAAGGGATTGCGACGTGACCATCCTCCCTGGGGGGGTGATTTCTTGCCTTCTGTCTCTTATTTCTCTCTCTGTCTGTCTGGCAAGCGCACGCGCCCTATAGCAAAAAATCTCTCCAAAAAAAAAAGGATGTTATGTTTGGGTCCCTTGAATCCAAGTTTTCAATAAAAACAATTCTGAAGACCTTTCTGGACTCTCCATCAAGGGGAATTCAATCATTCAGTGGAGTTCATATTCAGTGGTGAGAGAAAAATAATGAAAAACACCATCAGAAAACGGAGTTAAAATGAGGATCCAATAGTGATTGGGTGATGCTTTAGATCAGTGGTCAGGAGAGGCCCTGAGACTTGATCCCAAGGTCAAGGTACCAGCAGCATGAGCATCAAGGAGAAGGCACTTCAGGTGGAGACAAGTCCTACAGTGACAGAAAGGCCTAAAGGCAGGAGCGAGCATGGGCACCTCAGGAACAGAGCGCAGGCCAAGGTGGTGAGAGGGAAGAGAGTCTGAATGGAGTCCAACAGAAGCCCCGCAGTGGAGGTTCTAGAAGGCATAGTAAGTTGATCAGATTTTCACTATGAATGGAGACTATTAACAATCTATAGTTTAAGATAGTGTTACAATGTGACTTAATAAAGAAAAAAAATGCCTTCAGCTGCTCCATGGAAAAGGACTTAGAGCAGGGGAGGAATGAACTTGGGTTAGTTTTGAAGGCTACTACAGTGGTCAAAGCACAAGATGATGGTGACTTAGGGTAGGGTGGCCCTATAGCACAGAGAGGGAAAGTGGACAGACTCAAGAGCTCTGCTGGGAGTAGGACTTGCAATTTGAGTCCTGGATCCGGCAGCTTAAAAATCATGCTGGCCGTGTGTGTGGGCCCGCTCAAGATTCCAGGAGGAGAATGGAGAAGAGACTGTGGAAGTGGCCATCCCCCAGAGGCTGATTTCTCACCTTCCCTCTCGCTGTCTCTGTCTGCCTCTCTCTCCAGTGAGCACATGCACCCTAAGGCAAAAACTTAAAAAAAAAAAATTACAAATGGGGAGAGAAAATAGGGAGTGGTGAAGGAAGCGAGACTGCAGAGATTTTGCTTGAGAACCTGGGGTGGCTGCTGCTGCTCACTGAAATGGGAAGAAAACAGGAGAAGCGGAACCCTGATGGGGAGTCAGAAATTGAGAGTTCTGGCTAGACCTTGTGGAGTCTGACACGCCCCTCATCCATGTGTGTGGGAATGTAAGCACGAAGGTTTGATGTGATGATGACTACTGGAAAATTCCAGTTCTGTAGTTCGGTTTCTGGCAAACTCGACTTAGAGCAGACCGGAGAATAAATACCGAGGCTTTGCAGACACCATGCAGTCTGCCATCCACACCGTATGTAAATGAATGAGCCTGGCTGTGTTCCAATAACACCTGACCTGCAGATAACAGTGGTGGGCTGAACCTGGCTGCGGTCCAGTCTGCCAACCCTTGGTACAGGTACCGTTCTGAAGCACTGGCCTAGGTGAGAAACTTACACAGGTGGTCCAATCAACAATGCGAGATGCTACCTCGTTTTTCTCGAAAGCATACTCAACTGAGGTCCCAGTGAACTTCGTACACAATTCTAAGGTAAATCCCTGAACCAGGAGTTGTCAGCACCACCCTTATTGTCAGGAAAGTCATCCTGTGTTAATACTGACCGGTCATCCTCATCCGCATGGGCGTTAGTGCTGGAAGTGCTCTGAAGTGTAGGCAACCCCTCGGTGACACCTTCATCTACTGAGCCTGTGAATAGAACAAAAAAACAAAAACGAGAGCAGCTGTCAACTCTATGGTGGAATAAGCCAAGATATTAACTGCAAGCTAAATATCCAAGTCTCGGATGTATATTGCTTAGTGTCTATACTGTCAATTATTAATCAAAAGGACAAGTGTTCTGTATTTTCCTTTGTTTGTTTGTTACTTACCAGAGAGAGGGAAAATGAGAAATTACTCCCCAGGGGGCATGGCCATGCTGCAATCCCCTTTCCTCCATTCTCCTCTAGGGATTTTGGGCATGCACACACACGTGCCCATTGTGATTTTTAAGCCACTGGGTCTGGGACTTGAATGGCAAAACTGGCCATGTGGATCCAGTGCCTTAGCCTCCATGCCATCTGTTGGCCATTTGTAAAATAAATCTTGGTATCATGAAAAAGTCTGGTCTGGCCCCATAGCCTGGCAGTTAAGAAAACCAGATCCCCAAGGAAGGACTGTGGAATGCTCATGCCTCATTGAGGAGGGTGCTTTCTCCCGCCCTCGCTGTCTTTCTCTGTAACTGAAAACATAGAAACAGCGAGTCCTCGTACCTTGATCACTTATGTCCAGAAAGTTCTGGCTATTCTCAGCCCTCGGCATTTCCACATACAGTTCAGAGTCAGCTTGCCGCATCCATGTGGTAGTAATCATTGTCTCCTCCCTTCCATTAGCTTGAAAATTACACAATACCTTGCTATTAATCAGTTACCTTAGAAATTAGACACATACTTATCAAAGTCTAAAATTAATCAAAACCTTTATTTCCTCCTGGATAATAGTATAAGGCTCTTAGAAGCTTTAACTCTATCCCTTATCCATTCCTATCCTACAACTTAAAACTTACTTTTTCACTTCTTTGACCTGATTAAGCCCCACAGATGAATTCCTTTATCTGAGTGATGTTTACTGCTATCTACTCACATATTTACCTCTTCCTATGCCCTTCATTCGATCTTGTACATGAGACCTTCCAATTGTGCTCATTTTGCCTGTCAGAAATCCACTCTTAAGAATTTTCTTTAGCAATGACTTATTGATAAAGAATTCTTTGTTTGAAAGTATATTTTACTTTCACTCTTAAAGGATATTTTCACTGTGTGTAGAAATCTAGATTGGCAGTTATTTTCTCCCAGCACACTGAGGACATCATTCTGCTATCTGTGATATCAAAAAGTCAGATACAGGGACCAGCAGTTAGCATAATGGCTATGTTGCTGGACTCCCATGTAGTCGACTACGGTTCGAGTCCTGGACCCAGTGGCTTAAAACTCATGCTGGGTGCGTGTGTGTGCGTGCCCAAGATACTGAGAGGAGAATGGAGGAGAAGGGACTGCAGTGTTGCCATCCCCCTGGGGGGTGACTTCTTGCTTTCTATCTCCCTTTGTCTGTCTGGTGAGCGCATGTGCCTATAGCAAAACAACAACAAAAAACCCCAAACAAACCTCTAAAAAAAAAAAAAAAAAAGTCAGATGTTCCGAGGCCAACAGCGGCATAGTGGATAAGGCACTATGCCCCACCACTCACCCCCACCCTCCCAGAGCTGACCATGCCTGAGTCTCAGGCTTGGAGGCTTTAAAATCACACTGGGTTTGTGTGTGTAAGTGCCCAGAATCCCAGAAGGAGAATAAAGAAGCGAATGAGGCGTG
Organism: Tupaia belangeri chinensis; assembly: GCF_000334495.1. Taxonomy (NCBI): domain Eukaryota; kingdom Metazoa; phylum Chordata; class Mammalia; order Scandentia; family Tupaiidae; genus Tupaia; species Tupaia belangeri. The sequence goes on along the minus strand of NW_006159777.1, from coordinate 2,640,018 downwards.
GTCATGACTTCTCTCACTTTTCTTCACTCTGGCGAGTGCAAGTGAACTGTAACAAAAAATTAAAAAAAAAAAAAAAAAAAAAAAGGTCAAATTTTTTATAGTAATTTGCTATTTTGCTGTGCCTACGTTTGTTTCTTTTGGATCTGCTGGCCTCTAGTGGAATGGTAAACTCTCTTCATCTCTTAGAATTCCATCAAGCCGATATCTGCACCTTTGTGTTCCACTGTGGTCTCGACGACCTCTTTGCAGCAGTCAGGTTATTTTTTCTAACTTATCTTCCGATTCCCTGACTCTCTCTTCTAAATCAACCCTGCTGTCAAAATGTTTGCTGAGATTGGGACCAGCAGTTAGCATAATGGCTATGTCGCTGGACTCCCACATAGCCGCAGTTAGAGTCCTGGACCCGGTGGTTTAAAACTCACGCTAGGTGCGTGTGCGTGCGTGCCCAAGATCCCGAGAGGAGAATGGAGTGTGGCTATCCCCCTGGGAGGTGATTTCTCACTTTCTATCTCTTTGTCTCTGTCTGGCGAGTGCATGTGCAATATAGCAAAGCCCTCTCCAAAAAAAAAAAAAAAAGTTTGCTGAGATTTTAATTTGGGTTACTTTTTTCTTTTTGAAGTCCTTTTTACCCCTTCAAATCTGTGCTATCACTTTGGACAGCTTACTGTTCTTGTGATCCCTGTTCAAGTCTGTGTACTGCTATGCAGCATGCATGTCTGTTTTACGGCTATGCCTGAAAGCTACGCCACTGATCACCGCTGCCTTGTTTCCCGTGTGCTCTGGTTATTTATTTCCTAATTTACTTCGTGTGTGTTTATTAACTGTCTTGTTTGTTGATGCAGTAGTGGCTACCCTTTACACTTATTTGTGGGACTGACTTGCTGAGGGTCAGGATGAACACTACACCTACTTCTGTTAGGTTCCTGGGGAGCCTGAGCCAAACCAACTCACTGAGCTTCCTTGGCCAAGGCACAAGGCATCAACAGGATGTCAACCTATAAGTGGGCTGGCTGGTGCCCACATGTCTCAGGGGTTTTCCTCGCTTTTTCCTTTTCTTCTAGTCTGCACTGCCAAGGCAGCTTTTTCTACCATCCCCTGGAGTCTGGAGGGCGGGGAAGAGGTTGTCCTCTGGGTCCCTCCTTAACCAGGGGAGCACCCGCTCCAAAACTTCACTTTCACATGCTCAGACTGGGATTGGACTTTGGCTCCCCTTGCTCTTATGAACCAAAGTCCGCTGTGTTTTGGCAAATGTCTTAAAGACAAAACTGGTTTTGGGACCAGTAGATGGCTTAATAGTTACGTCACTGGACTCCCACGTAGTTGACCGCAGTTTGAGTCCCAGACCCAGTGACTTAAAATGCACACCAGGAACACGTGCATGCATGCCCCGAATTCTGAGAGCAGAATGGAGGAGAAGGAATTCTGGCATGGCCATACCCCCCCAGGGGGTGATTTTTTGCTGTCTGTCCCTTTAGCGAGTACACGTGCCCTACAGCAAAAATCTCTTTGGCATAGTGGTTGCAGTGCTGTACTCCCACATGACAGACCACAGTTTGAGTCCTGGACCTGCTGGCTTGCTTTCTCACCACCCCCCTGACTCTCTCTGGTGAATTAAAAATGATAACAACAATAATAAATAATTAAAAAAAAAACAAAACAAAAGACAAAACTGGTTTTAGTGTCCTGATAATCTACTCACTCTGTGAGGCTTCTCCAAAAATTTAACCTAGCAATTCTTTTATCATCTTTCCAGTTTTTCAAATACCTTTAAGGTAACATTTAAAAAATCTAGAATTTGTTTTCTGTTGTGGGATAGTGAATGCAGACCACCCAGCCTGCTCTTGCTGGAGAATGAACGCTACCGATCTCTTTACTGTCTGCAATAAAGCCATGGTGTACCAAGTGAACAAATCTGAGCCTTCAAATGGTCCAGTCCCTTACTAGCAAACTCTTGGTTACCATATTATTTTCTTAAAAATATTTTTATTTTTCTTATTACTATTTAATTTGACCAGAGACAGAGAGAGAGAGAAAGGAAAAGTGAGAAAGGAAGTCACCCAGTCCGGGACTCAAACTGCAGTTGGCCATGTGGGAATCCAGCGCCTTTAACCACCACACCACCTGCCGGCCCTGGTTATCATATTTTAACAAAAATTAAAACACATTAACAGTTTGAATAATACCATGGATATGTGAACATTTAATAAGTAAACATCACTTATTAAGAGACACAATGGATGAAATTTCCTCCTCAGGAAAATTTACAATCCAGTATTTGTTTTCTCCTTTGGAACAGCCAAATTTGCTGACATTAGGAAACAAGTATATTTTCCACTTAAGTTTTTCAAAATACTAATCAAATCCCTTTTAAGGCACCCAAACTTACTTTAATCATCTGTGCTGGAACAGTTGTGACAGGGTTACATTTTGCCTTGCCGTCTTAGAATACTCACTATAATTTATTCCATTTCTTGAGAACTCGTGGCAACCGTCAAGGACAAGTTACCAGGCCGTGCTCTCTCACACGGAGACATGCAGAGCTCTCCCACAGTACACAGGGCACTCATCCTCAACTGCACCCACTCTTCCTGGCTCCCCATCCTACCCCCTACTGGTCCCTGATGGTATGTAGTCAGTCTTCTGCTGCTGGCCTGTTCTTCTTCT